>NC_142048.1:13059188-13391133 GCF_982192425.1 Myodes glareolus | reverse complement strand
GTATTCTTCTTTTCAATCTTTGAAATAGCTGTCTGTTGACTTTCCACAGAAGTCCACCCCTGTGTGAAGAACCTTAGGACAGACAGAATTAAACTTGGGATCTCAATCCTGGTGGATAGCCAAAGCCATCTACAGTTTTAGTTGTTAAAATTTGAAAAAATAAAAGATTTTATTGGTATTGATTTCAACACTCGTCACAATCTTCTCCCTACCCCCAAGGTGATATTAGGTCAGACAAACCAGGACTGATGTCATCACAGTATCAGGGACAGTGAGAATGAGACTATCAGGTTGTCAATCAGCAGTGTCTTCAGGAAAAATTGTCCAAAGGCAAGAACATGGGTACAGGGATTGTCAGAATAGAAATTTTTAACCACTTTGACCTTGGCAGGAAAAGAGTAGCAAGTTTTCACAGGAATCGATATCAATTCTTTTCATAAGGCCTCAAGTCAAAATAGTTTGTAATATTTATTCTCATGAAAAAAAACAGAGAGTCTTTTCATTTTCTTTCAAACTTTTATCTAGCTCTTAAAGCAATCAGAGAAGTTTTTCTGCTACTGTTGACACACTAATACGCCACGCCATCATGCTTGGCTTGGTTTCCTCAGGATCCCTCCCAGGACGTGAGGACCTGCTTTGGATACACTTGAGTGCACTATGGGCAGCTATGGCTGCGGTGATGAGTGATGCTCCACACGGCTCTGCAAACATCCAGAAACTGAGTGCATTAAGAGACCATGCCTACACTCCTGACCAAGTGATTCTTATGGATCCTGGGCCACAGCCATCTCTTCTTTTTTCAGATTTAATCATTTTCCCAGACACAAGTTCTCAGCATTATAATATGTGGTGTCAGTGTTTGACTCACTGCCATGTGTTCCAGTTTTTATATTATGGGATAGAAATCTCTGTCTTCTGACTTAATCATCCATATCTCTCTCTTTCTATATATCTGTGTATTTATGTAGCTCTCTGTCTATCTGTATATCTACCTACATAATACAATCTCCTATTAACAGACTTAGGCATACTCTACAACAGATATCTGAGCATTTGAATTTGCCTCTGAAATATTTCTTTCGAGGTCATCTTTGCAGTCTCCTCTTTCCTGCAATTAATTATTAGTAATCCTTAGAGTTAGCATTTAGTTCCATTCACATCACATTCATGATGCTGCTGTCTCTCTGTGTCCAAGCAAGGTTTTCATTCCAGTAACTACTTTTTATAATTAATAAGCAAATGACATATCTATTCCGATATGGTTGAGACCTTACGTTTGACTTCTAGCCTTCCATATTTAAGAATCTACATTACATGGCCTACAGTAAGTTACAAAACCAGTCAAATTTAGGGGGAAACACACATGAGTTCATGACCTTTGCTTGACTTGTGGTCTTATTTCAAGATTCTGACATCAGAGAATGGACTAATAATATACTGTGCATTATGAATTGCAATTTGTGTGTGTGTGATTGCATGTGTGATGCATGGATTTTCAGGAGTGCATCTATGTGCCATCGTACATTCATTTGGAGGACCAAGGAGGCTATTGAGTGTTTTCTGTTGTTGGTCTTCTTTTTTATTTCCTTGAGACAGGATCCACCGCTAAACTAGGAGCCTGCTATTTTGTCTAGACTCACTAATCAGTGGGCTCCTGGTTGCTGTCTGTCTCCATTCTGTAATGCTAATTGTAGAAATATGCAGTCAGATCTGGGTTTTTACATGGGTGCTGGAGATTTGAACTCAATTTCTTGTGTTTCCATAACAAGCACTTTTACAGTGCAAACATCTGTCATCCCTGAATTAGAATCTTCAGTCTCCCTAGACAGCACACTCCTCTACTCCTCTCTAAGCATATTGGGTTCGTTGACAAATGATGTGTCCCTGCTACTCAGTGTTTTGTTGGAAAGATAGCCATTCAGCACATTTCTGCTGGCAGAAAAGTTGATCAATTTTTCTCTTTCGTTGCAGATTTGCCATCTCATTAATCATGACCATTTAGAGGAGACATAGTAAAGGATATTTACATGATTAATATTTCTCAATTAAGGTTGGAGACACATACAGCAGCAAGGATGGGTAATTTTAAATTCAAAATATTATTTATAGCATTATAAAATATATGCTTCACAGATTAAACAGTTAAAATAGCTACATTACTGTTTCTTATTTCTCAAATAATAACTGTGAGTTCCCTTAAAAAGAATGACTAAAAAAATTCCTCTTATTTCCCTTTTTAGAAGAACATTACACAGGAATTTTAGAGGAAATGTCACAATTAATCCTGCTAAATATGTCAAGGGCTCAGTAAGTATTTTTGGTGTAATCAAGAGTTTTGAAATCATGTGTAATATTACCCTTTCCCCTAGAGTTATTTGACTTTATATGGTAATGTTTATGTGTACCTGCATTTGTGTGTGTGTGTGTGTGTGTGTGTGTGTGTGTGTGTGAGAGAGAGAGAGAGAGAGAGAGAGAGACAGACAGACAGACAGAGAGAGAATAGAAAGAGAGAGAGACAGAGACAGAGACAGAGAGAAAGACAGAAAGAGAGAGAAAATGTACATTACACACATGATAAAAGTATATGTAATTATATACAAAAATGTATTCAGCAATTTAGGTTGTTAATGTCAATGAAATAATAGCAACTGTACTGTTTGGGGGGTATTATGTTATCCATATGAGCTTTGTTTTCACACTTTTCTTTTTTAGATATTCCAGTTTATTCAATGATTTTGTTGAATCTGAATTTTTTCTGATTGACGGAGACTCTTTGCTTGTCACGAGTGTATTTGAGGAGTCGCTTAAGCCTGGGCAGAGTCTCCACTTCTTCTACCTGGTTGAGCGCTACCTGCTAGATGTCATTAGCAAAGGAGGGCATTTTGCCATAGTTTTCTTCAAGGTAACACAGACCATCTGAGCTTTTTATCCTCTGAAGACTGAAACCAGAGTTCATTTAAATGATTAGTTAGAGACAAGGAATTTTGTCCCTGTAGCTGGCCTTGAACTCATGATGCCCTTGCTTCTGCTTCCCAAGTGAAAGGATTTCAGGTGTGCACTACTACCCCTTGCTATAACTAAAATTGTTTTTATGAGATTTTGTAAACGTTTTCACTGGTGACTGCAGAGAAAAATACATTTTTAAAAGTATGGATGAATAGTTTAGCCAACCTGGAAAGACCTTTAAAGAAAAATATCTAGAAGTGCAACTTAGTGGTAGCAGACTTGCCTAGTGTGTGCAAGGCTGTGGGCTCAACCTCCAAGACAAAAAATAAACAAAACAAATAAAAAGTCAAACAATTTAAAGGGAAGAGTAAAACAAAGCAATTACCTAGCATTGCAGTGTTCTAGAACGAGCACAATGAGATTGTTTTGTAACGTGTAGTGATGGGAAACTTTTGAGGACAGAATCACAAGAGTTGGTGAAATTCCCAGCAGTGACCCCACTGACTTCAATTCTACTTCTCCAACTCTGAGAACTACTTTGACTTCAAAATTCAGCAGGCAACTTATTTGGATACATTGTTAGGTGTATCTGAGCCCATGTGAACTCACTAACCCTGTTTTTGCTGTTGTGTGCTCTGATATGAATAAAGATGAGGGAATATCATATTTGGTGTAATTAATAAAATTTTGACAATTTAAAATACAGGTATAGTTACTGCTACCATATCCTCCTTTTTCTATAATCAGGGCAGCTAATGCTGTACTCAAGGATTCTCATGTGGATGTTCAATATACAGCTCACGAGACTGTATATTTCTGAACATTGCTGACCAGCACCATTTTGTTCAAGGAACCAGGGTTCTGTTCTATGCTTACAGTTGTTTTCACAGACTTTAATCTACTAAGAAAAACCCTTGTTGTTTAAGATGTCACTGCATCTAGAATTATTCTTTAGAATAACATGTACCCCTTCAGCTCCCTATTCCAGAAAATTTATAATTTAAATTATTATTTTAATAGTTATTTTTGTCCTTTGTCTTCTTGAGGTGAGGTTGGACAGGGGAATGATTAAAAGACTGGAAGACAAAGAATAATGAACTCTGGGTACTATGGGCTTGCTTATGCTTAGGTTCAAAATGTGACTTATAGCATACATTTATGATATAGAAAAATTCCAGGGTCAATTAACTGACTAAAGGACATGAAAAAAAAACCCAACCCTTCTGTACCATGTTCCTTCAATGACCTTAATGATATATGTTAACTGCCTGAACTACCAAAACACTTGTCAAATACTGTCCTTTGTCTTCTCCTCACAGGATGCTGAATATGCATACTTCAGTGTCCCTGGACTTCTTACACTGAGAACTGCTTTAATTATGCACCTTCAGAAGAATACAGACATTGATGTTTGGACTGAATTTTCTGGATGCTTGTCAGAGGAGTGGAGTATTTCCCTGGGTCAGAGATGCCCATATTTCCTGATTCTTGCCGATGAAGGCCTGAACAACCAGCAGACGCACCTTTTTAACTTTTTAATCATTCAGTCCTGGGCAGCAAAGGTCAACATCGTGCTCTTCTCAGGGCAAACATCTGACATCATCCGTCTTTATGCATATTTTATGCAAAGCTCATATTCAAAGCAGCTGTTTTTCAAGCAGGTAATGTATATCTAAAGACAATGTTTTAGAATTTTATAAGCATTTCTAAATTAATTCAGAAAATAAGGCTCAGTGGTTAGAATGCTTGCGAGTTTTGTATCTGTGTTTTGTAGTTCATTACTGCCTATAACTCCAGCCCAAACAGATTTGACACCTCTGGTCTCTGTGTATACTGCTCTTACATGCACATACCTACATATATGCATGCATACAAAGAGGCAGACAGATACATATACATACACACAAAACTAAAAATGAAATAAATCTTTAAAAAATTTCTACCTTGATTTAATATTGACTTTACCTATAATATAGAAATTATTATAGATTTAACCGAATAATAGATGATAATTAGTAGTGTTAACATATAACAATTTGCTAGTTATTTATTGTTGTATAATAGTTCTTAACACTTATAAATTATTTACATTTAACATTCACAAAGTCCCATGAGGCACACTGAAGAATCGTCTATAGCCTGTCGGTGGCGGCGCATGCCTTTAAACCCAGTATTCGGGAGTCAGAGGCAGGTGGATTTCTGTGAGCTTTTGGCCAGCCTGGTCTACAAGAGCTAGTTTCAGGAGAGGCTCCAAACCTACAGAGAAACCTTATCTCACTCCCCCAAAGAATCATCTATTTTTAAAGATGATGAAATGGATGCTTAAATATATAGCCTGTTCAAAAACACCAGCCAACCAGCCATGAGTAGGATAAATTTATAAGAAGTGCTATCCTGTCTCCTATGTCCTCAAACACTGTGTGGTGTGTGAAATCCAAGTTATTGAAGGCCAGAAAGACTTGAAATTGGAGCATATGGTACATCTCTAATGCTAAGATCCACTAGTGAAAAGATACTTTATATGGTTGCCTTTAATTAGAATACACTGGAATAGGATAAAAAAAGAAAAGAAAGTGATGGATTCATGTCTTCATAAACAACCTCAGCCATTAACTCACTTTCTTTTCAAACAATCAGAATTCAAATTCCATAATGGTTTTATTTTACCGATATTGTTATATTTGAAAACTAATTTTTAGATATTTTCAGAGTAAAACATGTTTCCTCACTTTATAAATAAATATTGTTTGCTTATTTTTCACTAGGTGAGGTGAGTTCTGCATATGAATATCATTCCACAGCTCATCAAAGTAGGTTTAGAACCAATTAGCATATGTCCCTCTTTGGGAATTGTATCATTCTCATTATTTCACATTTGCATATATACAGATAGGTTTATTTTGCTTTGTTAGAATTCCTATCACTAAAGTGTTCCTAACCCTGAATGTCAGCTGTGAGTAGAAACAGGCCTGGGCATTATTTTTACATTCAGGGCAAATATTAAATATTGAGTTTATGTTGCGATTCCTTTTTCTTTAGGAAGACTGTGTCCCACTGTGCAACACAGACTGGTCTGGAACTCATAAAGCTACAACTCCTATGGGTGCCAGGATTAAAGGCATGTGCCACCACACCAAGTTCAAGTTTATAGCATTCTGTTGATAATGGTTTCTGAACCTGAGAAACCTTACAAATATTCTGCCTAGAACACATTTTAATGCAGAGCTTCATTTACAAAATAATTTATGCCCCAATTTACTAAAATTCACCTTAAAGAAATGTTTTTACATTAACTGATTTGAGTAGTAATTAGAATTTAAAATACAATGAAATATAGCTTATGACTCCATTTGTAGGCTAGTGGAAACGCCATTGAAACTGTTGGCAATGACTGTTTCCAGTACCATAGATGCCCAGGGAGAGAGGTTTCTAATCTCTTCTTAGGTGCTTGGTTGAAATGTGTCATAGTGAAACTCACTGAATTTATTTCATTTGTATCTTTATGGAACTGCTAAAATCAGGTGATATATTCCCAGACGAGATAACCTGGAAGGGTTTCCAAGCCTTTCTGACCATCCTCGATCACAGCAGGGTAGATTTTAAATGAGGACTGCATTGTAATATGACTATTTCTTAAATTTCTCAGTTCCTTAGATGAAAAACAATGATGTATTTATGAAAATTTATCATATTTGTTTTGCAGTTTGAGAGGGCCATTATGATTGATTACAAAACCCTGATTCAACAGATGGAAAAATATAGAGACCTGGGATTTAACAACTCTATTTGGAGATTTGACTTTCAATAATATGGTGGAAAAGGTACTAGAACTTGAAAAAAACCCACTTTTTAATTGAACTTTATTTTTATAAAGTGTATGTGTGTTTGTGTGTGTGTGTGTGTGTGTCTGTGTGTGTGTAGGTCCGAGTATAATCCTGTGTATCACTTCTATGTATTACCTTGTTTTAGGACCAGCAAATTTCTATTATTTCTCAGTCTAATGGATATAGTAACAGGTCTCTTGTAGCAGTGGAGAGTGGGAGAGATACTAGACATCTTTCCCCTATTCCTGGTTTGAGAAGAAATGTTTCTATTTCCTCCTGTTAAGTAGGAATAAGATAAAGATGTGTCTAGACTCTGATGTAATAATGAAGATGATTCTGAGCTTCTCCTACTGTTTAGACCATGAATACAGTAGTGTAATTATACCACAGTACTGCTGTTTTGCCCTTAGTTTCATTGTTGTCATGATTTGCACATTTTTTAATATTTCATTCTGGTATCCATATACTTCATCATGGTGTAGGGTTTTGCTAATATGGTCTTGGGTTCTGTTTGTTCTATTTCCTGTTGAATTTTTGCCTTGGTTGGCATCAGTGGTACTTTAGTTTAATTTCAGTCTTTTTTACTGTCTTACATTTATTTGTAGCATTTTATGTGCTTCACAAAAAAGAATGTCCAGACTTTTTTTTTAGTATTCTGACATCCGGTCTAAACCAGAGGAATTATCCAATCTTTGATAATTTTGTAAAGTTTTCTGCCTGAAACTTGGCACATCTGTCGGGATGATTCTTAGTTGCTTTACCTATGTCATGGATATTGGTGTACTTAGGCCTACTAATACTACGAGACTCCAATCTCCAATTTGTTCTGGGAAAGTAGCAATTTCACTTTTCTAGGTTGTTTCCATAAAAGTTCTAAGTAGAAACTTAGAAACCTTTGAAGTGGGTTTCTGTCTCAGTGTTACTCCTGACTTTATTTTTGTTTCATTCATCTGTGATTTCTTTATTTGTTTCATACTGTTTGTCTAATTTCAGCTTGAGTTTGGAAATATTGACTAGATATATAAAATTTTATTCTCTTAGGCTATGATTTCATCTTTACTTTCTTTTGATTTTCTTGTTTCTTTTTATCTACTTTTTTAGCATAGTATTTAATTGATCTATTTTCTCACTATTGGTATTAAACATTGCTTAGTGTGAAATGTTTTTCTCTGAACACTGCTTTCATTACATGACAAAGATTTTGATATAGAGATAGTAATTTTCAATGTATTCCTTAGATTATCATATATCGTAATTTTATTACAATTTTAAATGATGCTCTTAATCACCACACATAACTCTAGTTATAGGGGATCCCATGCCATTTTCTGAAATCTGTGAACACCAAACATTTAGGAGGTACAATCTTGTGTGCAGGCAATATACTCACACCTTAACATAAAATGAATAATAAAAAATAGAAAATAAAAAATTTCAGATGAAAGATTACTTTTAAAAATAGCATTTAAATATCTATGGCAGATCCACTATTTCTTATGAAGGCTCTAATTCACTCTTTAATAATATCAATCCTTTGTATTTCTCATTAGGTTGTAGAATCTCTCTTTGGTCCCTCCCAGTCTTGAGGCATCACACGTGTGGCAGGGAACTTGACAAGTTCTCCAGATGGAATACATTATTTCCCCCTTACACATTTCATCACTGTTGTTCCCAGTACTGCTATTTTCCTTTTCAACTGATGCAGAAGAGGAGATTTTGTGCAAAATAACTATAAAAGCAACCTATACTTTCAGAAAGTTGATTGCCATGATATGTGTTGCTTCAAATCATGTGTCTTACCCACAAAATTATATACAAATATAATTTAAGAAAATATAATATAGGGACCTGAGGAGTTACAAGTATTATTTTTATGCTTATATGGTATTTCTTGAATGCTGATCATTTAAATTGTTTGAAGATTTTCTTTTTCAAATAATTCTACAATGAATGCCTTGGTGTATACATCTTTAAGCAGGTTTTGGATTGTTCCTTTAGGTTAGATCTCTAGGACTTGAATGAAAAGTATCAATATATTGAATGACAAATGTATTGTCGTATGTCTTTGCCCATTTATGACTTCATTGGCAGAGTATTAGGACTGACACCCCATGATTTCTGGTGCTGTCTGTTATTAAAGTAGTTAAAGATGAAAATGTGTTGATAATATCAAAGAAAAATGTAATTTTTATACTACTGAAGAATATAAACACTTTTTTCCATTTTCTCATTATTTGGGTTTCATTAGAGAATTAACATTTAAAGTAATAAATTTTCCTGTTGATTTATAGATTTTTATGCATGTATTTGTTAAAAGTCTTCTCAAAATTTTTTTGAAATAATTTTACCACCCAAAACTTGTGTTCATAATGTTTTTAGTGGAAATAGCCACAGTTTCCATAAGTTCACATCGACCCATTCCTTACTATATTATTGCTTATGAATAAATACAGTTCTCTAATTGTCATGACGTGTTATAATTGTCCGCGGTGACAGGCTTGTGAGACGATGTCTCTGCTCAAGCAACTCTGGCCAGAAGGCTGTGACATCCAGCGAGCCCTTTGCGTCACTTCATGCTCCCTCCTCTTGGAAATGTACCACTGCTTCTTAGACAGCAGAGAGAAGAAAGCCTCCAAGCAGACGTGCGAAGACAAGCAGGTGTGGTTGCTGCACTGGGATGCACTTGTGATTTCCTATTTTATTGCTTTCACCAACCATTTCCCCACGTGGCAATGGGTTCTCTCTTGTTTGTATGAACAGCAGAAATAGGAGAATCCCTGCAATTCATGTCATAAAGGAATACGTTGTTCCATGACTTAGCGTTATCTACAGGTGCTTCACATAGGACATATGTAGCCTCGTCACCTGCAGACAGGCAAAGGAAGAAATAACCTGCTATGCTACTGTGCTTTGGGTTTTTTCTGTGCAAAGTTCACGAAATGCTCAGGAAAGCATTGTTATTTCTATTTCACTGTTAGAGCACAGACTTTCAGTTTTTGAGAGTAACAGTCCTCCAACTTAAAGTGCTAAATAGTATTGTAGTTTGGATTAAGATTTATCTTGTGCAAATTTCTCAGTGACTTTAAAAGATAGACTCACACCGTGGTACCCTACTGGCTGGGGAGAGACTACTCTTCTTAGTTTTCTTTATTGCAGGAAAGGTCAAGAATCTGGTGGCCAGTTGAGATTTAGCTATGACTAAAAAGTCATATCTGCATATATGTTCTCATGGGCCCAAAGGTATACATATGTGCACATACCATTTATTATGTACTCTAGTACTCAGCTAATGAATCCTATCAACTTTCTCGATTTCAGAAATAAACAAGATAGTTTTAATATTTTGCTTTGCGGTATTTCCTTAAATGTAATTTTTAATGAAACATTTCTACATGATTATATGTATAAATTTAATTCATCCCTAAATCATGATAGTAAGTGAAAATTTCTCTTTGTTTCTTCTAAACATTAGACCCTCTCTGGCATCCTAAGAGAGTCTCATTGAAGTCTCCTTGCTCCCCAAAGAAGACAAACTGCTTGCCAATAGTCATGGTGTCCCTGTCCCATGATGCTAAGCATATCTACTTATTCACCTCTGTTCTCATTCTGCAGTTACAGCCTTTAGTTACATGGCCACCCTGTTGTGCTCATGGAGCCCGTTCACAATATTGCCTTCAGAGTAGGTTGTTAGGACAGAAGAGAGAATGTAGCATGTAGGTAGCTCCATGTTCTCAAGGTTCTCTGGACTCTCCCGTTCACCACCTGGTTTATTAGTTTAAACCTGGAGTCCCTGAAAATGCTGAAGCATACCTTACACCACTTCTGCAAAGCTAGAAGCTTTTTTTCCCTTTTATCTCAAACGTGCTTAAACACAGCCTAGTTTCTGGGTATGTACTGTCTCAGAAATGGAGAAATTATAAATGTGGAATTCCCACATAGAAAGGTTAGCTACAAAGTTCGGGCTTCTGCAGATTGAGTGTGTAGTCTCCCAGCCTGCTGCTCTCTACTCACCTTCTTTACTTTCTACAGGAGCAAGGTAGTTGTTTAACCCTGAAGGACGTGGAAGACTTCTGTAAGCTCCATTGCCTCAGTGTGGTTTTTTCAGCTCCACCTACCTCTTTCCCGGAGAGCCTGCTCAAGATTCATCACTTCTGGTTGGATTGAGGCCCTCAAGACTGTCTTTAAAATGGTAAATATACTTACCTTTCTTATACTTTTGTTTTAACTACTTGATACATTAAAAACCACATTAACCTTTAAAGCAGGTTTATACAGATTGGTGTTCAATTTTGGAGTCTTCAAAGATTGGTTTGCTTACATCAGTCACCTGACTAGTTTCAACAATCATATTAAGTAATATGATTGTTATTGATAACAACCATCATGACATGTATCCAAGCCAAAAAGGAACTTTTTGAAATTTTCCTTTTTAAAATTCTTATCAGTGTCAGGATTTGTGTCATTAACGAGGAAGTTCCTGGTGACCACCACCTTCAACATGAGAAAGAGCTGAAGAAACAGATGCAAGGCTTTATTATTTTTTCTCATTATAGATTATGGATACAGAGCTTTTGGAGACCTTAGGAAAACAGAAAGCAAAAATGTATCCAGAGTCTTCTGTGCAAATCAGTGCTAGACTCTGTTAGCAATCCAGTTTATTCTCTTCATTTTAAATGAACAGATATTTCTGTATTCATAACATGGAAAGTATCCATATATTTTTTTTTAGTATGTTTTACTTTCTTTCCAATATTGGATGATATCATCTTTAATGACTACTAATTGCATCTTTATATATATATATAGTGTATATTTACATAACTAAATATCATATATATTTGTATATAAATGTTTATATATATGTTAGGCATGCATACTTTCATTTAGGATCCTGAGATAAACAGTCAAGAAAAGTGTCTAATGCCCAATGAAATTAGGAATGTGCTCTTCTGGCATGGAGACAGAGTGAGATGAATACCCTTCATCATTCCACCCTAGCTCTTTCAAACAGTTACTTCTTATAGAAAAGTCGCAGACTGAATTTAACATTTATTGTGAAGGAAGAACTAGGGTACTTTTGAAATCAATAGTTAAAAGATCTCTGAAGAATTTATATGACCCAAGTCCTGAAGGATAGGTAGGTGTTAGCAGGGTGGAGAGAATGGAAATCAGATTGGGTGAAAAGAAGCATTGTGTGTGATTGTCCTAAAAGATAGCACGGCCAAGGGACTAGGGTCCACTCATTATATCAAGAACAGAAAATTATAGGGTTAGTGATGAAGCTGATGTAGTGGATGAAAGACAAATCAAGTAGCATCCTGTAAGTCAGGGTAGATAAGTTCATCACAAGTTCACTGAGTGCCTATTAAATGGTTTTAAGTAGGCAAATGGCTCTTCTACTTCCTCTTTTCTTCTTCTTCTTCTTCTTCTTCTTCTTCTTCTTCTTCTTCTTCTTCTTCTTCTTCTTCTTCTTCTCCTTCTCCTTCTCCTTCTCCTTCTCCTTCTCCTTCTAAAAAAAAAAAAACCCTGTTTTTGATTTGAAAATAGACCACACAGTGTAGATACAAAGCTGGATAAGGGAGTTTAGGGGACTATTTAGCCACCTTCCTGTTGATGGTGTTAGAGATTAAGGAAGAGACTTTTGAGCCCTCTACACTATACTCTGAGTATGCTTCTACTGTAGCATTCTGAGGAGTGACTTAAGTCTACCTGGAGGCAGCACAAATGCATGGAGAGTGTGCCTTTCTTACTCAATGAAGAATAGGATTTGCATAAATGCCCCTGTCTCAAAGTCCAGCATGGGAGATGGCAAAGAAATTCAAGGAGTGTATTGATTTGACTGTGACTGAAGTTTTGATTAAGTTACAATAATTTTACTCAATAATGCTTGCATTACATTTGCTATATTAGCAAAATGTAACCTGGGGTTGGGAAGTGTAGTTTAGGAATAGGGCACATGAGTGATTGTTCAGTTGGTAAAGCACGTGCCTTGAAAGTCTGAGAACCTAACATTCATCTCCAATGTAGAACCATGTATGAAATCATATCAAGTGTGGTGATGCTCACTTGTAATTCATAAGATAGTTAAATGGAAAGATCACTTGTTGATCACGTAGCCTACTTGGTCTAGCTCCAGGCCAATGAGAGACACTGTCACATTCATAAAGTGGGATTTACCAGGAAAAGACTCCTGAAGTCATTCTGTGGCCTTTGCACACCGGCACACACCCACACCATGCTCATATCTTTACAAAAGAGTATCAGGACGTATTGAATATCTGCACTGGTGAGCATTCATAGCTGCTGTAATGGAATTTTTGAAGAGTTCTGTGGTGTAGTAAACATTAGACATGGTAATGGCAGTTCTATATAGGTTCTACTTATTCTTGAGAGAAATTCTTTATTCTAAACCCCATAAAAGGACAGTCCTCTAGGTGTTTAGTTAGAACCTAAGGGTAGCAGGCTCTGTGTGAAAGAGCAAAAGACTCCAATTCTCAATCCCATTTTTATTTAAATGCTTTAATATGGGTCATTTCAGGTTAATGTATCTATTGGTATCTGCAATTAAAATAAACATTGCGGCACAAGTAATGTGCTTTGATTTTTATTATTAATTTATTTCTCAGTTATATCAAATTATTGTGTCACCTTTATGTAGCTCGAGTCTGGTCCATAAATGGGAGCTGCCATGAATGCAGAAAGTGTGATACAGACTAGAATGGAAACCTCCCTTGCACAACTGTTAGCAGTGAAGAATTTTTCACATTTTTTAATACACAAGGAAATGCTTTCTGTTAGAAGACATTATAAAAAAAATCTTGAAATATTTGGCAATGTTCTAAGATGGCTTAGCAGGTTGTACCTGATAATTTTAGCTGATTAGAACAGTAGGTTCATTCTCCTCTTTATGTGGGGAAGCATTAAGTTTTAATACTAAGGCAGAGATAATGAAGAAACTTTACTTGGTAGCCTCTCACTTTAACTCTGTAAACCGTACCATTGAGGAAGACTCGTGTCTACTGTGTTCAGATGTAAGATGTTTTTTGTGCAGATATTCTGTCTGTCTTATGATGGAACATAACTGCACAGCCTTAAGTTGGTGGATTTTGTTTTTGTTTTTGAGACAAGATATAACTGTGTAACCCAGTTTGGTCAGAGAATGTGTAACATAGACTGACCTTAATCTGGCAGGCATTCTCCTGCCTTAGTCTCCCATGTGCTGGGATTACATGCAGTTTAAATTCATTTTGAGTCAGTTTTCGTTTTATTTAATGGTTCAATTTTTAAGGAATAACATAATCCTTATTCAGCCTAAGTGCATTTACATACTAATGAGAATTCGGACAGTCTTCTCATTTGCCTTTCATTTGGATTGTAGATGCATATGGATACATACATATTACTGTGGACATGTAAGCTGTCACCAACTTCTTTTTTGATTTCCAGAAACAGTGGTGTGAGTATTTCATCCTAAGTAATGTGCACATGTTTGAATTTTGGAGTTTGGATTTACTTCACCTTTCTGATTTACGTGATGTGCCGTTGTTGAAGAATATTGCTTTCTACTATGAAAATGAAAATGCAGAAGGTATCAACTTACTATATAATACATATCACTTTCCTTTAGAGATAAAGCTCATGAAGAATTTCAAGCTTCAAAACCTTTCCTAAATGTCTATTGTATAAATAGTAATTATTTTCTAGTATCCCAGTCTTTGTTTATTATTTTTATTTGTGGCAATAAAAATGAATATAACAATTTAACAATAATTTTCAGTTTATTATTACTCAATAATTACTTTGTTAAAAGCGTGTGTTCACGTGTTTAATAGTTTGTTTTCATGCATGGCATGTAATGTTTATTTATGAAATCGCTCATGAATAGAAACATTTCACTTCATTAGATATTTAGAGATTTGAAGTTTTTCTAAGAGATAATCTCCATACTTTCTTATGTAATTCATTTTTGGTTTGAATATTTTCCTTGTGTTTTTATGGTCAAAGGAAAAAAACACATTTTGAGAGAAATATACTTGAGTGAGTAGTATAGAAATGTCTTTGTCATCAAGATTTTGTCCTATTTTAGGAATTGAAATAAATTAGCTACTTTGAAAACAGTAATTCTTTGCTAATTTTTTTATTTTAGTTTTATTCAGTGTTATTGGTTGCAAAGCTATATATGGTATAAAATTTTTATCATCTTAGAAATAATTAAATCTCTGCTGTTGGTTATCATTAGTTAAGTCATTAATTTTACATATTAAATTACAAATTTACATCACAAATTCAAGCAGAAAGATAAGATCAGTTTTATTATTATTATCAGTTCATTGTCTACAGCTGTGATCCTTTTCATTTACATTCAGTGTGAAGCTCACTGAAAATTCCACTGTTAGCCTCATATTTCAGAGTCTAGTGACTTAATGATGTTATGTGCTTTTATGCATGTGTCACTGCTTCTAAATTTTAAGTAAAGTTAATTAATTTTAATTTAATTTAGTTTAATTTTAATTGTGATCCAGGCCTGGATTTGAATATAGGAGATGCTATCAAGAAGGACTATGTACATCTCTGGGACACAGTGTCAAAGTTGGTGGAAAACTTTTAGGTGGGAAATGCATTTCCTTTGAGAACAACAGAATGCCATTTTCTTAAAAAGACACCATCACCAGTCAAAGGTAACTGATTCCTATCTTAAATTGAGAAAGAAAAAATCCTCTTTGAAACTCCAAGTAGAAATCACTTTCTAGCATTTGTGTGTTTGAATAGTTGTTATGTCCTTGTGGTGGTGTGCTTTGACTGATATTGAAAATTTATGTGTTGTTTGTAATTAATGTTGCCACTTTAAAAGGTCAAACCATATGTGAATGAATGTGAATGAATTCTCTTTCTACCAATGTGACCTTTGTCAACTAAACTTTTCAGTATTCTCTGACATCATGAGGACTCTTCTCCAAAAAATAGAATGGGGGAAGCCTGTAAAATAACTAGGGAAGTTGTGACCCATCTACACCAGCATAGAGATCAGTGTGGTAACATATTCAGCATCTGTGTTGTATAATAACAAAATGAACAGTAGACTTGTGTTGGGAAGAATATGAGATGCTAAAGAATAAGAAGGAGCCAGCAGCCATCTTAGAAAGTCTTTGCCCAAATCAATCCATTTGCTTTCTCTGTGCTGCAGATGTACAGAGTGTCTCTGGTGACAGGCAGAGGAGAAGAGGCCAGAGCCAGGAGGTGGTAGAACTGGCAGTCTTCAGAAAACCCAGGTCCATAGGAGCAAACCTCACAGGTTAGCTCCTCCCTGACCTGCCTTCCAGTGAACAGAAATAACAAAGAAGTCACACTGTTTCTGCAGCATAATAAATCACTCTTGAGAATTTGGAATTTAAATTATTAGGCCACAAGGCCTCTCTAATCCAGTAAATGAAAGTGATCGGAAAGCTCTGGCAAATTATTGTGAGGAAGAAATCATAAACATTTTATAGGATTATGTGTCAAAGATGGATGCTGATAGAATTCACAGAGGAGCCGAGGAATAACTAAGAACACAATTAGCTCTGTGTAGGCAGAAGCTGCTCATTCGTTCCTGGCTGCTTATACCCAAAATAATCACACAGAAACCATATTATTTGCAAAATTGTTTGGTCAATAGCTTAAGCATATTTCTAGCTAACTCTTATATCCTAATCTGTGTGTTGCCATGTGACTGTGGCTTACTGGGTAAAATTCTGTCTGGCATCTGTCTCTGGTGGAGCTACATGACTTCTCTCTGATTGTGCCTACTCCCTCTCTATGTATATCTCTTCTAGCCTGGCTATGTTCTGTTAAGGGCGAAAGCAGCTTCTTTATTAACCAGTAAAAACAACTTATATAAGAAGGACTTCCCACATCACTTTCACTTTTTTGTTTAAATAGAAAGGAAAGTTTTAATTTTAACATAGTGAAATTACATATAACAAGACAGGTATTAAGCAAGAATTATAGTTACAATATTTATATGTACTTTATCTTTACCATAACTAAGGAAAATTATAAATATAACTATCTATTATTCAAGTCCATCAAAGACTCCTGAGGGATATAATATTGGGTGCCAATCTATTGTAAGAGGCTGTTTGTTCATTTCCTAGCTACCCAGACTCCCAAAATAATCAAACAGCAACTATATTTTTTAAATCACTGCTTGGCAAATTCTTTAACTGTAATTATTAGCTAGCTCTTATATCTCTGATTATCCCATTACTATTATTTTATATTTTACCATGAAGTTCGTGCCCTACCAAGAAGCTTCCAGTTGACTTTCCCCTCTGGTGGCTGCACAGCGTCTCTTGACTCTACCTTCTTTCTTGCAGCATTCAATTTAGTTTTTCCTGCCTAGCTCAGTTCTACCCTATCACAGTCCAAAACAGCTTCTTTGTTAACCAATGGTATTTGTTTTTATAATCATCACAAATTATGTACTCTCTGAATATAATTTGAAAACATTTAAGAGAGATTAAAAGTAAAATTAGAAATGAAAAAAATAATAAAAACTTTAAAACAATATTTATTTGCATAACCAAACTTGTAGAAATCAAAATACCGAGCGGGTTTAAAAGTTGATTGGATATTAATAATGGGGTTGTTTGAGTTTCATAAGTATATAGAAAAAGAGTCATACTTAATGTTGGAGACATCCCTCATGGGTAGTGTGTCCTAGCATGTGTGAGATTATGTGCTCAGTTTCCTGCATAAGAAAACAGAACAGGTTAAATATACCATTATGAGAAATGACAAACGCTAGTCACAGAAAGAAAAATACCGTGTGATGCCATTACATACACAGTCTAAAAAAATACACAGAATTAGAGCAAAGTAAATAGGTAGTTATTGAGGAAATTGTGTTGAGGATGAGGAAATGTAGGTCAAAGGATACAAATATGGAAGGTAAATATATGGAAGATAATAGGTTTGCATTTGACGTACTTGATGAGACTACTGTAGTCTATGAGGGCTAACAGTAATCATATATTATATAATATACACCGGTGATTTGGGAAAAGAAAAAAATTTAGGCAAACTCAACACCCCCCCCCCCACATAAACCTACAAGGACATAATGATAATATTTAATATAGTGGGCAAATTAATTTTCCTGGCTATATTACTAGTTTACTCTGTGTATCCTTTTGTTTTCATGGTGTGTGTTTCTTCAGATAAGGTGCTATGTAGTCTGAACTAGTTTGAACACTCAAGATAGCTGGAGATGATTTTGAGTTCTTGATCCTCCTGCCTCCTGCTAAGAACACAGATATGCACCCTCAGGCCCAACTAAAACTATGCTTCTCTCTCTCTCTCTCTCTTTTTCTCTCTTCCTCTCTCTAATATCTATCTATCTATCATCTATCTATCTATTTATCTATCTATTTTCTATCTATCTATTATCTATTTTCTATCTATCATATATATAGTTATATGGATATATCCATATAACTACCATTGATCTATATTCTATCTATTAATGTATCAATCTATCTCCTATCTATCTATCTATCTATCTATCTATCTATCTATCTATCTATCTATCTTCACACACATATAAATGTTTCAAAATAAGTATATTAAAGTATGGTATATATCTAAAATAAATATAAAAATAAAATTCAGCACAAAAGATATTAAAAGACATGGAGACTTTGGTTTATTTGGAAACTTGGAAAGAAGGAAGGAATTGATGGGAGTGGAATGATGTTTAGAAAGTAATGACCTAACATTTACCTGCATTGATCAAGACAAATTTTATACATTTAGGATGTCAAATCAAGTAAGTTAAATGCAAAAACATATTAAGCCAGAAGAATACACTCCCTTGACACACAATGGGGAATTGCCACTTGTAAAAACTACAGAACATCACATAGGATTCATAATTAACTCTAAAGGAAGACTTAACTCTAAAAAATTAGTCAAGTGACAGATTTCTCAGTAATGATGAATTTCAAACTGTAGCAGAATTATATTATTTATTAAATTATATAAGGGTAGAAGATAGCATGAATATTTGCAGAGAAACAAAAAATGATTTAGTCATAATAACATCTTTAATACTGTAATGAATTTCAGGAAAATTATTTTAGAGGAAATATCAAAAGGAATGTTTACTTGAGAACTTAGGATACCTACATATGTACATACTTGTGTCTCTGTGTGTATGTATGGATGTATATATGTATATACGTATGTATGTATGTATACATGTATTGTCTTCTTTGACAATGAATCCCACCAGACAAAAGAACACTGGTACAAGGAGTTTAGTGTACCAGTCAGAGAGTGGATATTTACATACGTATTACGTGTGTGTGTGTGTGTGTGTGTGTGTTGTGTATTCTTGTGTTCTTTGACAATGAATTCCACCCAACAAAAGAACACTGGTGCAAGAAGTTTATTGTACCAGTCAGGAAATGGCTCAAATTAGGTTAGGACAGGAAATAAAGTGCACTCTGCAGAGCCTGTCTATGAGCAGGTTTGCACTTTGGGAGACATGAGGTGAACTGGGAACCTTAGAATGGGATTCACACTATCTTGGAAATATCTCTTGCATGCAACAAGGGAGCTGGGGTATTTATTCTTCAGTTTCTGTTATGATTTTGACTGAAGGTCATTCTCATTGCTTCTGGTTTGGTCTCTGTGGTTATAGGGAGATAGGTACTTTAACTGTTGCTGAAGGTATCCTGGGCAAACACAGGAATAGAAAGCATCAGGAGAATTATGAACAATATGTTAAAAATTATTCACTAGCCAATTATAACAGCTATAAGATGTGTCTGATCTATTTATCATCTTTTTATTTGTCTACTGTCTTTCTATCTGTGTCTGTCTGTCTGTCATCTATCCATAACCTACATACTCACCATCTAGTTGTCATCTGTCTATCTGATCTATCATTTTGTCACCTGTCCACCTGCTTTTGCATAATCTTGTATGTAAACTGAAAGGAAGCTCAAAGGGAGTATGGTAGTAACATCATTCTCATGACATTTGGTTTACCCTATTTTAATTTATATTTGACACTATGTATATGATCTCTCAGATTGTTATCTTTAGAAACTTTATCACTTATTAGACAAAAATGAAAGGATTAAATATTTGAAGAAAAGCATCACAGAAATTATCTTCTATCTATTATTTATCTCTCTATCATCTATCAATAATCTGTCATCCTTATCATAATGTTTCTATCTTGCCATATACCTATCATCTCTCTAGACATTGAGCTACCTACATTTTTAATCTATATACCAATTTGCTTAGTTAGTATTCATTAATTTTCTATGATGTTCCAATAGTCTCACAGTAGGAAATAACTTTAAGAACAGGATTGGAATTAAAATATAAATTAATATGAAATGTTTTTAAAGGTGAAATCTTGGGAAACAATATATTGTCTTCCTTTTTGAAAATTTCACATTTGACTTAATCATACTTATTTTTGTTTACAGAGAGTTCTCCAAAAAAGATGCCAAATTTGGGTTTTATTCCAATGTCATGTGCTTTGGTTGATGAATTTACTGGTGACATTTTGAAAGACTTGCCTTTTCTAAAGAGGTAAGGCCTCCATATGTATTAGTAAGTACTTCTTTGGAATGGTTAATAGTTATTCATTAAGTATTCTTTGAGAATGTTTTTTTCTGAATAAACTGCAGAAATATGACACATTTAAGATAGTAAATTACATGTAATATGTATTTGCAGCAAACTGCCCATTGCCCATCTTTATGACATCTATGTGATTTTAATTGGAGAACAAAGCATTCTACCCCTATTTTCAAATTAATATAACAAGGAATCTTTGAGAGTGTTGGAGACCTGAAGTGGCCCTGGCTTCTGAAGCTTCTAAGAAAATGCTTTTTGCAATGTTGTATCTCAGGAAGAGGAGAAGAAACCATGATTTTCAAAGTTACAAAATGCACTGGATTTGGAGGCCTGGAATTTGATATATGCTTGTTTTTCCTTTTCTCTCCCAGTGATGACCCCATTGTTTCCTCGCTGGTTAAGCATAAGGAATTCGATGAGCTTGTGCACTGGCATTCCCACAGACCTCTCAGTGATGACTATGACAGAACAAAGGCCAATTTCAATGGTGTGCTTGCCAATTCTGCTAAACTAATTTCAATCTACATCACTCTGACCTTTATTTCAAAGTATAATTCACATTATGAACTCAAATCAAAAGTTTTGGCAAAGAACATTCAACAGGGCATTCAGATGGACAACAGGAAGGATGTTAACAGAGAATTTTCCCTTTGTTTCCTGGTGGTTATTCATATGGAGGGTGGAAGTGGTTTAGGCAGAGGAGTGCATATGTGATCTTTGTCTCCTGAGTTTGACACTGTGTTAAGGAAAGAAGGCTTGTAATTAAAGAAATCTGGATATCATTTGAAGTGTAATATATAGTGTTGAAGCTCTCAGCTCTATGACTCTGTCCCAGGGTGAGGGTCTTTTTTTTTTCCTATCTAGTAATTCAAGGAACCAGAATATCTCAGATGATTTTCTTCTTGATTTTGCCTACTAAAATTTATTCACAGGGCACAAATAGGTAACACTTAGAATCTGTCTCTAAAACATAACAACTTCCCTTAGAAAACCCAAAACACCTGGACCCTTACTCCTTAATGCTAATCAGATAGATTCAGGATGAGGGTCACCATGACCTCAGTTGTGTACCCAGTGGTGTGCTCACAGGGCTCCATCGGTAGTTTTACAATGGACAAACCCAGAGTCCTCATTAAAACTAATGAGTCAGAAATTAAAACAAAATTGCATGAGTTTGGGAAAAAGACTTGTGTGTAGATGGAGGAAATGACAGGTTAAATTGGATATAAAAGAGAATGGGAGTAAGTAATTAGAGTGCACTACATCCATTATCAAAGAACACATTTAATTAATAGAATTAAGTAACATTCTTAGTATTTGCTTTTGGAAACAGACTGTGAAAAATTGTCTTGAAAGTGTTTAAGCTGCTGGAAGTTTGACTAGTGGCAGAACCCTTAAACTGCATGCATGAAATCCTAGGTTCAATTCCATAACCAACACACACACACACACACACACACACACACACGCACACACACACACACATAATTCAAATTTGTATATGTGTGTGTGTGTGTGTGTGTGTGTGTGTATACAAATTTGAAAAATTGCCACCTTTGTAGTTATTTTGGAAGTCATTCTATAGATGTTATAGCCCAATTGAAGACAATTTTAGTTAAGTTTTTGGGCAAACTGCTCAAGCAAAATTGCTGTTGTATACTAGAAAGAATAGTGCCTGTTTATGGAATGGTGTGGAGAGTTAGAGATGCTGCTGAGAAAGCGTTATCATTTTACATTTTAAGTTTTTTTCTTCTTTAGAGAAAACAAGAGACCCGCGTTACCTTAAAAGTGTGCAGAAATATCATGTTTTTCAACGATTTTATGGGAACTCATTAGAGTCAGTCTCTTCTAAGCTCATCACAACTCAAGGTGTTAAGCTGGAGAAGGATTGTACTAAGTCCAGGAGCACAAAGAAACGTGTAAGTTTCTGTAAATTCCATTTTCATTAAAAGCTCTTGCTACTGTTCTTTTTTATTGATTTTTTTGAGTTATACATTTTGCTCTGCTCCCCTCCCTTCTTCTCCCCTCCTGTTCAACCCTCTCCCATGGTCCCCATGCTCCCAGTTTACTCAGGAGAGCTATTCTTTATTAAATTGGTTTTTCTCATTGCTTTGATGGCTTCTTTTCATGAGGTACCATCTTTTTCCTTATTTGGGTGTAGTGGTTTGAATGAGATTTCTCCCATAGTCTCAGCGTTTGAGTCTGTGGCTCCCAGTTGGCAGCATTGTCTGGGGAGGTTCAGTAGGTTGTACTTGTTGGAGAAAGAGTGTCACTGGAGGCCTGTTTGGAGACCTTAAAGCCTTGCTATTCCTGCTTACAGTTTAAAACACAAGCTTTCAGCTTCTTGTTCTAGGTGCCATGCCTCTGTACTGCCATCAGCAGTTCTTAGCTCTCTGGAATCACAAGCTCAGATAAATTTTTTCTTCCATAAATTTTCTTTTCCATGTCATTTGACTACAGCACAGAAAAGTAACACAAAGGACAATCATATTGGTTATGATACCTGCTAGAAAGTCCAACTTCCATATAAATTATTACATTCGATTCTCTATGCAATAGCATATGCTTATTTAGAGAATAAAAAAAGATTAAGTCAATAAAGGTTTGGTTTAAAATTTTGCAATAATATTAAAATGTCATTTATTAGCTAATAACAATCAGAATGGTTTTTACAAATCCAACAAAAATAAGCATACAACACATATGTTTCTTTGCCTAACTTATACAGATTTTTTATGCTTTCCTCAAAGTATTTATATAATTAATGTTTTCACTTTTTAAGGTATAAACTTAAAGCTGTTTATTTTGTCTTTCTGTACAGATTACTTACACTTAATTTTACTTTTTATCCTACTGGTATTGTTATTTTCTATCAGTTCTATCCAAAAGTCATAATTAAGAATAAAATACCAGAGATGAAAACTCAATTTATTTCTAGAGTAAAATGTTACTATCACTATGTGAGTCTTACATGTTAGTATTTCTGATAATATTACCATGCAAGTATAGATTATATTTTAATACTGGACTTACTAATTTGATGAAGGTAAAGGTCTACTTTAAACATTTGGCAATTTGTTAGCATTTAGAGGGCTCCAGGGCTAAAGATTTGAAGAGAGCATTTATTTCATGGAAATTCTCTGAATATCAATTGTTTTAATATATTGTAAAGAGAAATAGCACACACAAATGACAGAAATCAGGACAGGTTGGCCTTGTCAAAGGGAGTTAGCACGCCAAAGTCATCAGAAGTGAAGTCTGTGAAGATCCCTCACAAAACACAAAAAGATTTTTAATCTCTTATTTCTGGATACTTATGTTTGGTAAAAGATTAGCAGGATAAATATTCTACTAATTAACAAGCAGGGAGTTCAAGTTTCACAACTTTCAAGGACAGCTGCCTGTTGGGTGATTGGCAAATAGCTCTTTCATAGAATGGTTAAACTAACACAGAACATCAGATGTTCATGCTAGTGTGAATTTTCTCTCCTTGACCTGCTTCACAGGTCCCCTGAGGAATGGTGACTTGCTCAGCTTTTCCAAAGCTCATAGCTCCCACTTGTCCTCACTGGCTCTTTCTTAGGAGGTCAGGACCTGTCAATTTTATATCCAAATTGGTGAAGTCTTTCTTATTCATTTAGGAACATCAAGAGGAGGAGGAGGAATAAGAGGAGGAGGAGGAGAATAAGGAGCAGAAGAGGAGATTCTTTCTCCCTTCTCTTCCTCTTTCCCTCTTCCTCCCATTTCTCTTTCTTGTCCCCTCTGACTGTCTCCCTCATGTTAGAAAATAACAGACAGGCAAAAATTCTCACTGTACAGTACAAATAGACTGAAAGGAAATATAAGTTTTACCATTACCAATCCTAAAAATTTAACGACTCATCAAAGAAATTCACCTCCATTGTACTTTAATAAATGTACTCTATGACCAACAGTGTAATAAGTCCTCATATATGAGATAATGGAAACAGTGTACTTGATCAAAGTCCCCTTGGTCCTGTGTAGAAAAACTATGGCAAATGGACCAATAGGGACACTTACTTGAAAGTTTAAATGATCAGAAACCTCAAAAGTTATTGATTTGAATTAAGTAGTTTGAGAATGTGATCTTTCTATATGTTAATTTTTACATATTGATCTGATGGCTAACCTGAAAAACGGGAAGTTTCTGTCAGAGTCCTTTTGTTAACATAGTTCTCTAAACTGTCCTTTAATTTTATTTATTTGTTACTTCTGTGTATTAATAATGAGCGTCATGGTGGGTGCTATCGTATGTATGTGCAGGTTAATGGGGGTGTCTCAGTTTGTATATGGAGGTCAGAAGAAAGCTTTATGCAGTTTCTGGGGATTGAACTTGGGCATTAGGCTTGTAAGGCCAGCACCTTTACCTGCTGAACCATGTCATAGGCTTTGTAATTTGACCATGTACAATAAAATAAATCAGGTTGGTAAAATCAGAGTAAAAGTGGGACTTTATTATATTTAAATCATTTTAAACATGTCTTTATGTAAGACAAATCATTTGTTTATATAATGATCACTATCCACTCCTTGCTTTCAGCCCCCGTTTCTTATTTACTCATTAAACATTTTGAACTAAATGTCCATGGCTTAAAGAATCCAGGCAACTTCAGTGTAAATTTATCTCTAAGAATGGGGCATGTAGGTACAGGCAGAGTAAACTTTGATGAGTAGTTGGATAGTTGCTTGCCAGAAGAATGAGACATTATTCTTAGGCATGAGGTTCAGAGAGAGCTTCATCATAGAAACATCATGATCACGTAGGGAGTAGGAAGGTGACTTGATAGGAAAGGTAACAGAAATGCAGTCCCGGAGGTTATCACTGCAAGGAGACATAAATAAATCTTTGCAAGGTCTCTTTGATTTTATTACATTTCCCCTCTTATATTTAACACTACATCAAAATTTAGGAAATTATTTATATTCACTAAGTTGAATTATTATGTTTTCAATCAACAGACTCTTAATTAAAACCATATTTTTACATTTTATTCAAGTGTGGGGTGATGGTCAAAATCATCCGAGCATACTTAAAATATTTCATTCATGAAACATCAATGTGGAATCGGTCTGTCTTGTTATGAGTTGTGTTTCTTTCCATTTGGGCAGGAGACCAAGGGTGACATAATTGCTAGAGAGAATAAGAAAAGGTTAATGGCCAAGGACGAACAAAGAGAAGAAGAAAAATGGAAGACCCTGTCATCTTCTATTGAGAAGGAGATGAAAAGGAATTTAAGCTCTGGGATGAAGAAGCTGGAAGAGTTTTTGAAATCATGTAAAAGTAACCCAGTAAGAGTTCAGGCTGAAAAAGTTGGGTTAACGGTTTGCTTGACAGCATGGAAGGAGCATTGCAGAGATGAAGGTGTGTGGGGTGTAATTTGTGTTGGCTTACCTTGATGAGCTAGAGTTCAAAGAGATGTAAAGATGGTACCTTGTCACCTGATAACTAGAAATTTGTATAGTAAGACTCATAAAGGGTTCTTTCCTCTGTTTCAATCAATGAGCAATGGCATCTTAGAGAGGTGGCTAACAGCAAAGACAAAGCACATTCATAAGCACAATTGGAGATAGCTTTAAACTTACTGCTGACCCGACAGAGAGCATTGTTAGCAGAACCAGTAACAATGAGACACAGCAAGAACCCATCATTTATTTTTGAGTTTTTTTTCCTTATTTATTTATTTAAAGAATTTCCACTTCCTCCCCTCCTCCCAATAACCTCCCGATCCCGCTCCCCCCACTCCCTATCCTCCTTCCTCCCCATTCCCAAGAGCAGTCAGGGTTTCCTGTCCTGTGGGAAATCCAAGTTCTTCCCCCCTCCCTCCAGGTCCAGGATCCCAAAAAGCCAGTCCATGAAAAGGAATCAAGACCCAATGCCATTGTTAATGGCTTCTCAGTCAGCCCCCATTTCAGCCACATCCAGAGAATCCGGTTTGATCACATGCTCATTCAGTCCCCATCCAGCTGGCCTTGGTGAGCTCTCATTCGATCAGTCCCCTTGTATCAGTGGGTGAACGCACCATTCGCGGTCCTGACTTCCTTTTTCATGTTCTTCTTCCTTCTGCTCTTCATTTGGACCTTGGGGGCTCAGTCCAGTGCTCCAATGGGGGTCTCAGTCTCTATCTCCATCCCTCTGGTTCTGCTTTCGTTGCTCACGATCTCCGTCCCTCTGCTTCTCATTTGGACCTAGGGAGTTAAGTCCAGTGTTCCAATATGTGACTCTGTCGATATCTCCATCCATCGCCATATGAAGGTTCTGTGGTGACATGCAAAATATTCATCAGTATGGTTATGGGCCCAGGTCAGTTCAGGTGCCCTCTCCTCTGCTGCCCAGGGAACAATCTGGGGACCTCTCCTAGGGCCTGGGAACCCCTCCAGAATCAAGTCTCTTGCAAACCCTAAAATGACTCCCTTAGTTGAGGTATAAACTTCCCTGCTCCCATAGCCATCCTTCCTCCCTCCCCCGTCCCATTCCCCCAAACCATCCCCAATCCTCCCCCTCTCCCCTCTCCCTAGCCATCTCCCCTTACTTCCACCCCCACCCCCCGTGCACCCAAGTTTGCTGGCAATCTTGTCTACTTCTAATATCCAGGAGGATAATTTTCTTCAGGTTCACCTTCTTATTTAGCTTCTCTAGGATCACGAATTATAGACTCAAAGACCTTTAACTATGGCTAGAATCCACTTATGAGTGGGTCTGGGTTACTTCACTCAGTAAAGCGTTTTCTATTTCCATCCATTTGCATGCAAAATTCAAGATGTCATTGTTTTTTAGGGCTGAGTAAAACTCTAATGTGTATATGTTCCACACCTTTTTTAACCATTCTTCTATTGAGGGGCACCAAGGTTGTTTCCATGTCCTGGCTATTACAAATAGTGCAGCTATGAACATAGTTGAACTAACACTTTTGTAGTATGATAGGGCATCTCTTGGGTATATTCCCAAGAGTGGAATTGCTGGGTCCCGAGGGAGGTTGACTTCCAGTGTCCTGAGAAACCGCCACACTGATTTCCACAGTGGCTGCACAAGTTTGCATTTCCACCAATAATGGATGAGAGTTCCCCTCCCTCCACATCCTCTCCAGCATAGGCTATCATTGGTGTTTTTGAGTTTAGCTATTCTGACAGGTGTAAGATGGTATCTCAAAGTTGTTTTGATTTGCATTTCCCTGATTGCTAAGGATGTTGAGCATGACCTTAAGTGTCTTTTGGTCATTTGAACTTCTTCAGTTGAGAATTCTCTGTTCAGTTCAGCCCCATTTTTTAATTGGGTTAATTAACATTTTAAGTCTAGTTTCGTGAGTTCTTTATATATTTTGGAGATCAGACCTTTGTCTGTTGCAGGGTTAATTGGGTTAATAAGAGTTTTAGTGTCTAGTTTCTTGAGTTCTTAGTATATTTTGGAGATCAGACCTTTGTCTGATGAGGGTTTGGTGAAGATCTTCTCCCAGTCCAAAGGTAGCCTTTTTGTCTTATTGACAGTGTCCTTTGCTTAACAGAAACTTCTCAGTTTCAGTAGGTCCCATTTATTCATTGACACTCTTATTGTCTGTGCTACTGGGGTTCTACTTAGGAAGAGGTCTCCTGTGCCTATATCTTGTAGACTACTTCCCACTTTCTCTTCTATCAGGTTCAAAGTAGACAGATTAATGTTGATGTCTTTAATCCATTTGGACTTGAGTTTTGAGCATGGTGATAGATATGGATCTATTTTCATTCTTCTACAGGTTGACATCCAGTTATGCCAGCACCATTTATTGAAGATGCTTTCTTTCTTCCATTGTATACTTTTAGTTCCTTTGTTGAAAGTCAGATGTTCATAGGTTTGTGGATTAATATCTGGGTCTTCAATTCCATTTGTCAATTTCTCTGTTTTGATTCCAGCACCAAGCAGTTTTCATTACTGTAGCTCTGTAATAGAGTTTGAAGTCAGGGATGGTAATGCCTCCAGAAGTTCCTTTATTGTATAAGATTGTTTTGGCTATCCTGGGTTTTTTGTTTTGCCATATAAACTTGATTAATGTTTTCTCAAGGTTCGTGAAGAAGTTTGATGGGATTTTGATGGGGATTGCATTGAATCTATAGATTGCTTTTGGTAGAATTGCCATTTTTACTATGCTGATTCTCCCAATCCAAGAGCAGGGGAGGTCTTTCCATTTTCTGGTATCCTCCTCAATTTCTTTCTTCAAAGACATAAAGTTCTTGTCAAATAGGTCTTTCACTTCCTTGGTTAGAGTAACCCCAAGATATTTCATGCTATTTGTGGCTATCGTGAAAGGTGATGTTTTTCTGATTTCCCTCTCTGCTTCTTTATCCTTTGTGTATAGGAGGGCAACCGATTTTTTGGAGTTGATCTTGTATCCTGTCACATTACTAAAGGTGTTTATCAGGTGTTGGAGTTCTTTGGTAGAGTTTTTGGGTCGCTTATGTACACTATCATATCGTCTGCAAATAAGGAAAGTTTAACTTCATCTTTTCCAATTCGAATCCCCTTGATCCCCTTATGTTGTCTTATTGCTATTGCTAGAACTTCAAGCACTATATTGAAGAGGTATGGAGAGAGTGGACAGCCTTGTTGTGTTCCTGATTTTAGTGGAAAGGCTTTGAGTTTCTCTCCATTCAATTTGATGTTAGCTGTCGGCTTGCTGTATATTGCTTTTATTATATTTAGGTATGATCCTTGTATCCCCAGTCTCTCTAACACCTTTATCATAAATGGGTTTTGAATATTGTCAAATGCTTTTTCAGCATCCAGTGAAATGATCATATGGTTTTTTTCTTTCAGTTTATTTATATGATGGATTACATTGATAGATTTACGTATGTTGAACCAGCCCTGCATCTCTGGGATGAAGACTACATGATCATAATGGATAATTTTTCTAATATGTTCTTGGATTCTGTTTGCCAGTATTTTATTGAGAATTTTCACGTCGATGTTCTTGAGTGAGATTGGCCTGTAATTCTCTTTCTTGGTTGTGTCTTTGTGTGGTTTTGGTATCAGGGTAACTGTAGCTTCATAAAAGGAGTTTTGCAATGATTCTTCTGTTTCTATATTGTGGAATACATTAAGGAGTATAGGTATTAGCTCTTCCTGGAAGTTCTGGTAGAATTCTGCATGGAAACCATCTGGTCCTGGGCTTTTTTTGGTAGGGAGATTTTTGATGACAGCTTCTAATTCTTCGCGACTAACAGGTCTATTTAGATTGTTCACCTGTTCTTGGTTCAACTTTGGTATATGGTACTTATATAAAAAAATGTCCATTTCTTTTACATTTTCCAATTTTGAGGAATATAAACTTTTGTAGTAAGATCTAATGATTCTCTGAATTTCCTCTGTGTCTGTGGTTATGTGTCCCTTTTCATTTCTGATCTTATTAATTTGTGTGTTCTCTCTCTGCCATTTAATTAGTTTGAATAGGGGTTTGTCGATCTTGTTGATTTTCTCCAAGAACCAGCTTTTAGTTTCATTGATTCTTTGGATTGTTTTCTGTGTTTCTATTTTGTTGATATCAGCCCTCAGTTTGATTATTTCCAGTCTTCTACTCCTCCTGGGTTAATCAGCTTCTTTTTTTCCCCAGAGCTTTCAAGTGTGCTGTTAAGTCTCCAATGTGTGCTTTCTCTGTTTTCTTTAGTTGGGCACATAGTGCTATGAACTTTCTTCTTAGCACTGCTTTCATAGTGTCCCATAGGTTTGAGTATGTTGTGTCTTTATTTTCATTAAATTCAAGGAAGACTTTAATTTCTTTCTTTATTTCTTCCTTGACCCAGGGGTGATTTAGTAATTGACTGTTGAACTTCCATGAGTTTGTTGGCTTCCTGGGGGTAGCATTGTTGTTGAATTCTAACTTTAATCCATGGTGATCTGACAAGACACAGGTGGTTACTAATATTTTTTTGTATCTGTGGAAGTTTGCTTTGTTACCAAGTATGTGGTCAATTTTCGAGAAGGTTCCATGAGCTACAGAGAAGAAGGTATATTCTTTCCTATTTTGGTGGAGTGTTCTATAGATGTCTGTCAAGTTCATTTGATTCAATACCTCCAATAATTCTCTTATTTCTCTGTTAGGTTTCTGTCTGATTGAACAGTCCATTGGTAAGAGAGGTGTGTTGAAGTCTCCTACTATTAGTGTGTGTGGTTTGATGACTGCCTTGAGTTCTAGAAGAGTTTATTTTACATAAGTGGGTGCCTTTATATTAGGGGCATAGATATTCAGGATTGAGACTTCTTCCTGTTATGAGTATGAAATGTCCATCTCCATCTCTTCTGATTGATTTTAGTTTGAAGTCAATTTTGTTAGATATTAGAATGGCCACACCCGCTTGTTTCTTAGGTCCATTTGCTTGGAAAACCTTTTCCCAGCCCTTTACTTTGAGTAGGTGTCTGTCTTTGTGGTTGAGGTGCTTTTCTTGTAAACAGCAGAATGTTAGATCCTGTTTTCATATCCAGTCTCTAAGTCTGTGCCTTTTTATAGGTGAATTGAGTCCATTGATATTACGTGATATTAACGACCAGTGGTTGTTGACTCCGGTCATTTTTTTGGGGGGGTGGGGGAGGGTAGTAGAGTGTATGTGTTTTTCTTCTTTGAGTTTTGCTTGTTTAGGGTCGCTAGATGTCTGAGTTATTGTAGGCAGTGTTAGGAATGTTGGCTTCCTTGGGTTGTGATTTTCCTTCTAATATTCTCTGTAAGGCTGGATTTGTAGCAACGTATTGTTTAAATTTGTTTTTATCCTGGAATATTTTGTTTGCTCCGTTAATAGTGAACAATAGCTTGGCTGGGTATAGTAGTCTGGGCTTGCATCCATGGTCTCTTAGTTTCTGCAGTACCTCTATCCAGGACCTTCTGGCTTTCATGGTTTCCATAGAGAAGTCTGGTGTAAGTCTGATAGGTTTACCTTTATAAGCTAATTAACCTTTTTCCTTTGCAGCTCTTAATATCCTTTCTTTAATCTGAATGCTTTGTGTTTTGATTATTATATGGCGAGGGGATGTTTTTTTCTGATCCAGTCTATTTGGTGTTCTGTATGCTTGTTGGACTTTCATAGGAATATCGTTCTTTAGGTTGGGAAAGTTTTCTTCTATAATTTTGTTGAATATATTTCTGGACCTTTGATCTGCAATTCTTCTCCTTCTTCTACCTTTATTATTCTTAGATTTGGTTTTTTTTTATTATGTCCCATATTTCCTGAATGTTTTGTGATGAGAATTTGTTGGATTTGCTGTTTTCTTTGGTCAGAGAGTTTATTTTCTCTATGGTGTCTTCATAATCTGAGATTTGTTCTTCTATCTCTTGTATTCTATTGGTTATGCTTGTTCCTGAAGTCTCTGTTTGTTTACCTAGGTTTTCCATATCCAGCTGGCCCTCGGTTTGTGTTTTCTTCATTGCCTCCATTTCAGTTTTCAATTCTTGAACTGATTCCATTACCTGTTTGATTGTTTTTTCTTGGTTTCCCAGGGTATCGTTTACGAATTTACGCATTCTTAAAACTTTTTGTTACATTTCTCTTCTATTTCTTTAAGTGAGTTATTCATACCCTGTTTAAGAGACTCTATTGCTTTCATAATGACACTGTTTTCCACTTCTTCCGGAATAGGGTGTTCAAGTCCTTCTGTAGTAAGATCGCTGGGATCTGGTTTTTTCATGTTGTTTTTCAGATTGTTGGAGGAATTCTTGCCTTGGCACCTGCCCATCTCTTCCTTCAGATGCTCTCCAATGGCTCTTCCCTCCGCTGGGTCTTCTACTACAGGATTAGTGCCCCTTGCTGGCCAGGAATCACTTTGCCTGCAGTCCTACCTTGCTGCAGGCAGTCTATTAAAACAAAAGGAACTACCTCCCTTTTGTACTCACCGCCCCGTCCCGGCGGTGCCCACCCAGGCTGAGTTGGAAGATTTTATGCCCCGAAAAAGGCAGAGAGGAAGAGAAGGGGTTCCTGGCTGAAAGCGGTGATGGGGTAGGGGGAGAGAGGGTTTAGGAGGGGGAAGCCACCCCTTCGGAATACCCAGGGAGATAAGGATGGTGGGAAGATTGTGTGTTCCCTTACCGGGCTTGTGTGGTGGGTCAGGAACACACTTACCCCTCCATTGTATCTCCTGCTACAGGATCAGTGCCACTTGCTGGTCAGAAATTTCCCTGCCTGCCTATTTTTGAGTTTTGAAGGATAAACATTTTCTTTCTCGATAAGTTGGTGTTTATGCTTGCCTACTAACTTAGTTTCCCCTTAGTTGTTTTGATAAAAATTATTTTTATAAAAGCAACTTAATGAGATTATTCTATCTAATAGCTCATGGGTACAGTTCATTGTTGTGGAGGGCATATCAAGGTAAGAAGAGTTTGAAGCAGCTGGTCACATCATATTTACAATAGGAAAACAGATGGATGAATAAATACATGCTTAGATCAGTATCTCTTTTATGTAGTTCAAAATTTATGCAGAAGATGGGTTCCACTCAGAGTTCATATGGGTGTTCTTGTATTCATTAGTCTAATAATGATAATCCCTTACAAGCATGTTCAGAGGCCTGTCCTCCAGGTGATTATAAATCCTGTAAAATTTGCAATCAACACCAACCAAAAAGTGACAACACTGATTGCCCCTACCATACAGACTTCTTCCAAATTCACTGAGGTAATTCTGTGTACTCTCCTTTACATTTCTATGGAAGGAAATAGGATAAAACAAAGAAAGAGAACGGAGATGTTAAGGATAAAATAGGACTGAATAGGTAAAGATGTGTAAACTGGTTAGAGGTGTACTATTACCTTAGCATGTATTTATCTTTCTTTCAAGCCAAGACACTAGTAAGGAAGCTGGATACTACTGTTAGAGATCATAATTTAGAGTGACTTAAAATATAGCGCTTATTCTATTGAGAGATTGCTTGTAGGATGTATTTATCTTTCTTTCAAGCCAAGACACTGAATAATTGCTAGAGATCATAATTTAGAGTGACTTAAAATATAGTGCTTATTGCATTGAGAGATTGTTTGTAGGTGCTGCAGACTGATAGCAGAGTCCCTGCTGGGATTTCTGGATTCTTCTGTCCAGCAACAAGAAATTGGGCAGGACCCATGGTCGAAACAGAGGCAGTCTCTTAAGGAACAAAGATGACCTTTCCAGGAAAGGTCAGACGTTCAATGTCCTTGTGCCTATGCCCAGAGTTGTGACCTTCTGTAAGTCATTCACATAACTCTGGCTTACTCTCTATTTGCACACTGATGTGCTTTCAGATTTATTATTTATCTGTGTGTGTGTGTGTGTGTGTGTGTATGTGTCTGTGTAGAGTGTTGAGAGATGAAAAAAAAAAGGAGTCAAATTCCCTGAAACAGGAGTTCCAGGTGGTTGTGAGGCTTTTGACATTGTTGCTGAAAATCCAACTCTGTAAGAATGGTGACAACTGTCACCACTAAAGAATCTCTCCAGCTCCCTCTTTCTCCCTTAATGTATTTTCCTGGCCACCAAAATCTTATTTTCGGATATCCTTAGTCAAAATGTAGTCGTAGGCAACTTTAATCACAAGGAGGACCAGGAAACACATACTTTTACCTAGGTATGTAGAATTCCCAATACCACAGAGACATCAATAAAAAATCTTTTATAATACATGATGGATAGAGAAATTAAGAGTAGAAACTGCCACAAGTGCCCTTCTCCTTGTTTTTCATACAATCAGAATTTACTTATCCTCCACATTCAGTTCATAAAATGTCTTTAAATAAAGCCTCCCTCAGCAAACTGATTCACATAATGTCTCTACTTTCTAATGCTCAGTGTGGGCCGATCATATATCACATATTATGTAAGTGAACTGAATGCTCCTGGAGGTTAAGACATCTATTTCATTTACTTGGCATCCTCTCGTATAATAGCTTTCAATATGTGATTGGTAGCACTTGTTTAATAGGTGAGAGTGGGCACCAACTAAAAGAAAGGTGGAACCAAAACAGAAGCAAGAATGAAGATGTGTGCACAGGGGAGAAACAGTGTGTGCGATGCTAGAGAAGTGGAGGGATTGTCGGAGTCTGGATCTGATCGCTGGAAGAGATGGATTGCACTGAGTGAACAGATCAGGGTTTACATCCAGTAGCTCTCTGTGAACAATAGGGCTAAGTGAATGTTGCTAAGATTATAATATTATATTTAAAACCATGCAATTATTTTCTTTTAACAGAGGAGACATAGGAGAATATGAGACACAGAAAATATTTATAATTCACCACGAAATTATATAAACTTCAATTGAATATTTTAATTATGAATTGTAAGACTTTTATCTAGTCCTTTTTATTCTCAAACATCTGTTAATGCTGAGTAAGATAGTTTCATAAATAGTACTTTATAGGCTAGATGATTGCTCTTCCCTAATAAATATTTATTACTTTGATAACTTTTATAACAATTTTATTTGCATTTTGTACCAAGGTGAAACCACGAAAGACTTCAGCATAGCTGTCGATATGATGAAGAGAATTCACTCCTTGCTGGACAAATGCTCTGAACTTCTTCAAGAAGCAGATCTGAAACTCATAGCCAGATGTCTTACGTGTTTAGGATTTGATGAACTAGCACGTTCTTTGTATTCAACTCAGGTAACATATTGTAAAAGCTTCATTTTTACACAGCTGGAATTTGCTATACATAAAGCGTCCTTCAAATACGGTGATCTTTTTTATGTTCATTACAATCTTGATTAATCCAACTACTAAATCTGAGTTACTCAAGAATTAGAAATTTTTATACTAATTGACTATCCCGCTAAATGTCAAATAATTTCTGCAGACTTTTAAAACTAGTACAATACTTAGTTCTGATAAAAAAAAACTCGTATCTATAATGGTGATGATGTAAATATGTCAGGCTATAGCTACAAATATTAGAGTAGGCGTTTGAAAACCTTGACATCTACTGATTTACTTGTATTTCAAAAAATTGGCAATGCCCTCAAGATGTTTAAAGGGTAATTAAAATTGTTTCATATAGAAGAAACTCAATCATAAACATTCAACATTTAAATCATGGTATAACTTAATTGCTTTCAAAATAATCTTTTAAAACAATACAGGATAAAGCAGATAACATAGAAATGAAAAAAAGGAATAAATATTCAGTTGGAATTGGGCCAGCTAGGTTCCAACTACAATATATGGGTCACCATTTGATAAGAGAAGAAAGAAAAGATCCAGACCCAAGAGTCCAAGATTTTATTCCTGATACATGGCAGGTAAAATATGAATAAAATTAATTATTATACTTTGTAATCATGTGTCCATCATAGAATTTTATTTATCATGGAATTTTTTATTTCTCCAGCCTTCTCTCTCTCCTCTCTCTCTTTCTCTCTCTCTCTCTCTCTCTCTCTCTCTCTCTCTCTCTCTGTGTTAGTATTTGTATTTGTCATTGACTTCATAATATTGAATTATTTCATTTAAAAGTTATTTCAGTTAAAGTTTCTTGTTATTTAAAATGTCTCGTATGGACTAATATTTTTATTTAAAGAAGTTAAAATTTTCGTTTACTATGCAGACCATTTCCTGGGTAAGATGTTGGATAAATTCACATACATAGAGTCAAAGCTTAAAGATGTCTTGCTATACAGCTATTATCATTATGTACCATGTTCCAGGTTTTTTGTCAATAGACTTTCATTTGTAAACAGTATAAATACTCATGAAAAAGTTTGTGTAGGTTAAACAGTTGGAAAATTGCTTATATATTTACTACCATTCTAACTATATGTCTGTAAACACACATAAGTATTGATAGCTACAAAATTTGGAAAATTTGGAAGTAACTGCTTCTGCACATATTGATATATGTATATATAGCATATATATATATCACATACACATATATCATATATATATCATATATATGTTAACTCAAGCATTATTTACCTGTAGAAAAGCAATTTTGTAAGCTCAATCTGACTAGCTGTTCCAGTCAGATCAGATTTTGTAAGTCCTTTTCATTAATGTAATGAAAAACCTGAGACACCCTAGCTTTAATGTAAAGATATTTAGATAGCTCCATGAGCCTAGCTTCCAATGCCAGCTTGTTAACAGAATGACATCACATGGCGGGGTGGTCAGCTTGTGTGAGGAAGCATAAGGCTGAAGGCAACGATCAGTGAAAGATAGTTGGGCTGAGACCTTCTATAACAAAATTCTGATTTTCCATGAGTTCGGGACCAATTTCTTATTTCAGTGTAGGCTACAGGGCAGGAAAATTTATTCCTATTTTCCATACACCTAATTCTTTCATTCCCTTTTCATTCTGTTGTGTTTGGCATGTGGGGAGGACTAGATTCACAGAATGGCAGATTGTCATTTGAGAGTACGTTCTGTCTTCTGTCCTTCACATAGGTTTTCCATTCTTTTAACTAGTCATCATCTTGATAAATGAAATAATAGAATGCAAAGATGATGCTCCCAAATAGTCACCCTTCAAGGGTAAGCAGCAGAATGAAGAATCCTTGATATTTCTGCACTTCAACCATTTGTTTACTGCCATAAAAATGTGTATTGGTTGGTTCCAACAACTGTACTTTTCTATAAAACATTAAAAACAAACTTCCTAATAGTAAGATCTCATTCTGATGCTATTTTTTGAGTGATTTTTCTATTTATACAAAAGAACGTGTTTTATTATGTTCTTTTCGTCCATATATGTTGTGTATTTTGATCACATTTATGTCAATACACCTTGCTTCACTGCCTTCCTCATTGCCTCCTTCTTTGTCCTGACTAGTCTCTCTTTCCTGTGCAGTTCTTTTTAGTTTTTCTACTCCATTTTCACATGTAAGACTCACCTCTCAGCTGCTTAAAAGCAAACAAATTGGATTGTTTGAGAGACTGAGCCATCTATTCGAGATTCCTCTTAGATTTTCTGTGTGTCTGCAGCTCTCCATCGTTGAGGTTCAGAAAAATCAGAACGGTATAGAAATGATCTATTTGGGTAGCACATGACTTGTTTGATTGATGTAAATCATGGTCTGACTCCTGCAGCGAAAGCTCCTGAATGTGGTGGATAAAAACAAGTCTGCAGTGATTGTTGCCCCAACCTCCTCTGGCAAAACCTATGCTTCCTACTACTGCATGGAGAAGGTGCTGCGGGAGAGTGATGAAGGCGTGGTTGTGTATGTCTCACCCACAAAGGTAGGGGTTCAGGGATTGTAATATTTTTCTTTATTCCAAAACTTACTCAAATAGTAGATATGGATATGTGATTTGTCTAGCTTCATTTATTTCTTTTCACTAGTTCAAATTAGCATACAAAATTATGGGCTTCATAATAGAATTTTCGTATATAATTTTTGACCCTCCTTCACCACTTTGTTCTCATGTAGCCCCCATTCCACTTTAAAGTCACTTATATTCTATTATGACCTATATCCCTCTGATGATTCCTTTAATGTCTTATACCCACTCTCTTCCACATTATATATATGTATATATATACATATATTTAAATTAAAAACTAACTTTTATAATTCAAATATAAGAGAAAATGTGATATTTGTCTTTCTGAGCCTCTGTTATTTTGCTTAATATAATAATACCCAGTTCTATTCATTTTCTGTAATTTCATTTTTGTGTCTGTTTGAGTAGAATTGTAAATTTGTACAACATTTTTTCTATTAGTTTGCTGATGGACATCAAGATTGCTTTCTTTCCTAGCTATTGGAATAGTGGAAGTATTAACATGGATGTGCACATATCTCTTTAGTAAGACTGGAAGACTTTTGAGTATATACCCAGGAAGGAGTGATGTAGCTAGGTCATGAGGTAGTTTCATTTTTCCTGCTTTGTGAAACCTCAGTAATGATTTCTATAATGGGTCTATCAGATTATACTCTTACCAGTAGTATTAAGGGTTCCCCTTTCCAATATTTCCCCCAACTGTTAACATTTGTTTTCTTGATTTAACCATTCTAATTGGAGTGAGATGGAATCTCAAATCTTTCTCAAGATTCCTGTTGTTAGTCAGCGAGTTTCTTCTATATTGAGAAGTAGTAGAATTTTTAGATGCAAATTTTATATATTTGCATATTTTGACTTCTAAATACTAATGATTTGGGCAGTATTATTGTGTATGACTTTTGGTCTGTCGTGTTTCTTTATTCATGATGTACTTGATGACACATTTGCCTACTTTTTTTCTTTTTCTTCTCTTTTTACTTTTTTTGTTTATTCTGTGCATCTTTTATGTAATGTATCTTGGTCCCATTCAATTCCCTGTCCCTTCACATCTGTCCTCCACACCTAAACACCCTCCCAAATAAAACAAAATTTAAGAGAAAAAAGAAAAATGGGTAAAAATTAAAAATCTCATCATGGAAGCGGCAGTGTGACACAGTGAGTCACATGGTAATCCCTTTGCCCATAGATCTTTACTTTCAAGTGTTCATAGCAAAGAGTCATTGGCTGGTTGAAGGCCTCTGGCTTCTTTTACACTATAGATGCTGGGCCGGCACTAGGAGTCTTCTTGGATCTTCTGTTGTTTCTCTGTGTTGTGGAGATCCTGCAGCTTTGGGTCTGTGGATCAGGTCCCTTCACATGCTACAGCAGATCATAGATGGGGTGGATGTTGGGGTGGCCCAAAGAAAAATCCTATTTCTGGGCCTGGGCAACTGTTGGGTTGGTCCACCAGCCAGCTCTCCCCTGTCATCACCACCAGGGTAAGACCTCCAACATTGCAGGTGGGGGTACTAAATCTTCTGTTGAAGCAATGAGTAAGGGGTGGGGTCATTTCTTTTGCTTTCATGCCCTCCCACACCTATACCATTAGAGTCAGCTCCATTATGTTGCTCAGGTGAGTTACAGGGCCCACTCTTCTGAGTGCCACAGCTGGTGCCAGGCAGGGACTGCCCTCCCTCTCTTATGATACCAGGACTAGTTTCTTTACCAATCTCAGGCATTGATGGATGTGAGGTGGGAGGAGAACATCTTCCTTCTGCCCATGCTACCACCTGTCTAGTGAGTAATGGGGATAGTTCTCCTTTGCTCGTAGCGCTGGGATGAATCATCCTCACCTCTGACCACAGTTCTACTGTGCTGCCCAGGCAAGGGTCAGGGCCATTTCCTGAGTGCTGCAGCTGGTGAGGAGGAGGGTCAACTCTATTATCTGCTGCAGGCAATGAGAGGCACGGGGTCAAAGGGGGCATCTCTCATTTTCCTACACCACCACACCACCACATGACAGAGGAGTAGTGAGGACAGCGCTGCCACGCTTACAAGTTTGCGGTAGATTCATCCACAATTCTGCCAACAAGTTTGGCTCTATTGTGTTACCCAGAAGAGGTATAGGGCCTGATCTCCCAAGATTTGCATCTGGGCGGGGGGGGGGGTCAGGACAGCTTTCCTGTTCCTATGATATTACTCTATTTCTTTTTTTATTTTTTACTTTTTATTAAGCAATATATTTGTCTCTGCTCCCCTCCCTTCATCCCCGTTCCCTTTTACCCTCCCCCATGATATCCACTCTCCCAATTTACTCAGAAGATCTTGTCTTTTTCTGCTTCCCATGTATGTCTCTCTTTAAGTCCTCTTTCTTATCTAGGTTCTCTGGGATTGTGAATGATAGGCTGGTTTTTCTTTGCTTTATGTCTCAAAGTCACTTATGATGAGTACATATTATATTTGTACTTCTGGGTCTGGGTTACCTCACTCAATATTTTATTTTCTAGATCCATCCACTTGCCCACAAATTTAAAGATGTCATTATTTTTTTCTGCTGTGTAGTACTCCATTGTGCAAATGTATCATATCTTCTTTATTCATTCTTTGGTCGAGGGACATTTAGATTGTTTCCATGTTCTGGCTATGACAAATAAAACTTCTATGGACATAGTTGAGCACATGTCCTTGTGGCATAATTGAGTATTATTTGGGTATATATCCAAAAGTGATATTACTGGGTCTTGAGGTAGGGTCTTTTCTAATTTTCTGAGAAATCGTCATACTGATTTCCAAACTGGTGGTACCAGTTTGCACCCCCCCAAGCAATGGAGGAGTCTTCCCTTTACCCCACATCCTTTCCAGCATAAGTTGTCATCAGTGTTTTTGATCTTGGCCATTCTTACAGGTGTAAGATGAAATCTCAGAGTTATTTTGATCTGAATTTTTCTGATAGCTAAGAATGTTGAGCATTTCCTTAAGTGTTTTTCAGCCATTTTAGATTCATCTATTGAGAGTTCTCTGTTTAGATCTGTACTCCATTTTTTATTAGATTTTTTTGTTGTTCTTTCAATGATCAACTTCTTGAGTTTTTGTATATTTTGGAGCTCAGAGCTCTGTCCGATGTGACGTTGGGGAATGAATAAAAGGTTGCTTTTTGCCTTGCTGACCATGTCCTATACTTTACAGAAGCTTTTCAGTTTCAGGAGGTCCCATTTATTAATTGTTTCTCTCAGTGTCTGTGCTACTAAGGTTATATTTAGGAAGTGATCTGTGCTAATGTGTTCAAGTGTACTTCCCACTTTCTCTTCTATTAGGTTCAGTGTGGTTGTTTTTATGTTGAAGTCTTTGATCCATTTGGACTTGAGTTTGTGCATGGCAATAGCTATGGATCTATTTTTATTCTTCTACATGTTGATATCTAGTTATACTAGCAGCATTTGTTGAATATGCTTTCTTTTTAAAATTTTACATATTTTGTTTCTTTGTCAAAAATCACGTGTTCACAGGTATGTGGATTGATATCCGGGTTTTTGATTTGGTTCCATTAGTTCTTCTGTCTGTTTTTATGCCAACACCAGGCTTCAGGCTGTTTTCAGTACTGTAGCTCTGGGTAGTTGCAGCGCGTGTCCTGACCAGCAGGAATGAACGCCACGAAAACGAGAATTCCTTCCCTGATCACGTCTTTATTCGGAGCACTTGATTGAGGAAAATTGGGGGAAGGGAAGAGAGAGTGCAGGGACGAGAGAAAGCTTAGAGAGAGCTTAGAGAGAGAAAGATGAGAGAGCGCAGGGACAAGAGAAAGATTAGCCAGAGAGAGCGCCTAGAGAACCTAGAGAGAAAAGGTCAGAGAGAGGAAGCAGAGCCCAGAGGCAGCTGCTTTTCTAGGGTGAAAGGCTCGAATGCTGATTGGTTGATGCCATTCTGCTAGGGCCCAAAGCCACAGGACTGGTAAAACAAGGCTCCAAGCACACTCTGGCCTGTGCGGCAACATCAAAGGTTTTGTATACCTCCAGGCTCTAGGACTATCTCGCCAAGGCGACATCCTGGCGGCTCCCTACAGGTAGTAGAGTTGGAAGTCAGAGATTGTGATGCCTACAAAAGTTCTTTTACTGTACATGATTGATTTGTTTATCCTTGGTTTTTTACTGTTCCTTATGAAGTTGAGTATTGTTGTTTCTGGGTCTGTGAAGAATAATTTTTCAGAGATTTTGATGGGCTTTGCATTGAATCTGTAGATTACTCTTGGCAAGATTGTCAGGGCTAGTTCTTAATCTTGCCTCAGGCATTGATAGGCGGAAAGTGGGGAGGAGGGAACCTCTCCCTTGCTTCCTCATGCCTTCACAGGAGAGATGAGTGATGGGGGCAGCTGTTCCTTGCTCACTACTTCAGAGCTGGCTAGCCCACACTTGTGCCAACAGAGTTGGCTCCATTGTGTTGCCCAGTCAACAAGACCTGCTTTCCCCAGTTTTAGCTGGTGGGGATCAGACAGACAGTGTTCTGTTCTTATGACTTCCAGGCCTGCTGTCCCCTCTGCCTCAGGTGTTGATGGGGGATGGGGTGGAGGGGTTGAGGGTAGAGGAGAGGCGAACATCCATTTGCCTACTTTTTATAATGGAGAAGTTGGCCTTTGTACTAATTCATCAGATTCATCTATTTCTGAACCACAATGAAATACACCTTAATGGGTCAGGCTTTTACCCTAGCTTATTACAGTTATTCATTCCAATGATAATATTAAAATTTTTGTGTAATTGGAATTATCCACACTATCATTTGGGGTAGTCTTCATTAGGTGTTCCTTTACTGTGATAAAATGCCATAACAAAAGAAACTTCGGAAGAAAGGGGTTTATTAAATTTTCTGAATTCATAGTAAAATCCAGTTTTGAACATCTCCATCATTCCATTAATTTTTGCTGACCTACACTTTATTATGTAACTAATACATCTGTCTTCCTGTCAATCAGGCACTTGTTAATCAAGTAGCAGCAACTGTTCAAAATCATTACACCAAAATTCTGCCAGCTGGTCAAGTTGTGTGTGGCGTTTTCACTAGGGAATATCGTCATGATGCCCTGAACTGCCAGGTTTGCCATACTACTTAATAACTTGATATCAGATTATATAACAATGTTGTATTTTTTCCTAAAAATTACTGCTTCTGTGAAAATATAAATTTGTTTACATTCTAAATAATATTAAAAATAGAACTCATTTTCTTTATAGATGCTTTTATTTTGATTTAAGATTTTAGTTTATGGTTCATTATCATGTTGTTTTACAATGAGATTCAAAAGGATTCAAAGATCTTAAGAAACTATGGAAACTTAGTGGACAGCAAAGTATTATCATAATTTCTTCTCTTGTTAAAGATACTCATTTTAGTTAAAAGTGTTGTGTTATAATTAATTAATATGTTTCTAAGGAAGTTATAGTTTTCTTATTGAATGTTCAGATCAATAATTAGGATGAAATGAAAGATAAAACATGTTTATAGAACATTATATTGAGGATTTGGCAATGTGATACCAGAATTGCCTTTCTAAGAAATACCTCCCAACACAAATTCTTTGTTAGTGTTAGATGTGAAAAGAATCAAAACAGGTAAAATTAAGCCGGGTGGTGGTTGTACACACCTTTAATCTCAAAGTTTGGGAGGCAGAGGCGGGCAGATCTCAGTGAGTTTGCAGACAGCCTGATCTACAAAATGAGTTCCAGAACAGTCAGGACTGTTACACAGAGAAACATTGTTTAAAAAGTAAAAACAAAGGGAATGTTAAAATTAATGGCTTGATTCTTATATATTTTTCTTTTTAAAGTATTTATTTAATTAGCATATTTTTATTTATTCCTTGAGAATTTTGTATGTGTTTGAGGTGTCTTAAGATCAAATCCACCTACCCTGTTTTCTCCTTCTACCTACCTTCCCTCCCTCCATCTCACAGACTTCCCAGTATCATGTCTCTTTCCCAGCAGCCACCAACTGCCAATAACTCCTCTGCAGGGGTGTGGTCTTGTGAGTGCTTCCTCATTCATGCTGGAATTTTGACTGGTTTGAGCTGCAGGTTTTGTACAGAGATAACCACAGTTACTGTGAGTTCATGGGTGGAACAGCCATGCCTGGTTCAGAAGACAGCCGTTCACAATATACTATGCCTCTCCCTGGCTCTCTGGATCTTTCCATTTCCTTTCCTGATTGTTGGGTTTGGAAATAGGTCAATATGCGTCCCATTCAAAGCTGGACACAGTTGGAAGGCTGATAAACAAGAATCTGCACTTCAAATTTGATATTTTATATTTTGTCCCAGGAAAATTGAAATTTCATGTGGTTCAAACTATTATCACATGTGCAGTGAATCCAATCCTTAGATGTAGTATCAGATCTTCATTATATGAGATACACTCAGGACTCACAAGCTTTGCCTCATGTAGTTATCTATGCACATACTAAGTGTTACTTAACATCCTACTGCTGTTTTTAGGTCCTTGTTACCGTGCCTGCCTGCTTTGAAATTCTGCTACTGTCTCCTCATCGCCAAAGCTGGGTGAAGAGGATCAGATACGTCATATTTGATGAGGTAGGTTGATTTTACATCTCAGGCTGACTCCCTATTGTTCATAAGTGCTCAATGCCTTTGCTGCTTTGGGACATCTGCCCCTTGGATGGAGTTCAGATTTGGAGGCAATTATCTTCTGACCATTTCCCCAGCTGAACCATCCTCTTGTCTCACTTCTGTTGTTACTCAATAGTGTGTAATGGTGAGAGTTCTGCATGTATGAGGAACTGGTCTTCAATGGTGATGCTGTTGTGGAGGGAACAGAATTAAACTCATGAACAAAAATTGAAATCCAGTCCAGTCTCCAAAGCAAAGGGTTTTATGTTCCAGCAAGTAATGAGAAATGATTCTGTCTATCATTGTCTTAAAGGAAAACAAATAACATATTCAAATATGGTTATAAAAGTATATTTTCTTTTTTTCAGAGATCATATGTATTCTTTTTTAATTAATTAGATTTTTAAAAACAAGCAATCCAAATTCCCACTACCTCTGCTCCTCTCATTCCCTCCACACACCCTCCCATCCCACGCCCTCTAATCCTAAGGCACTTTGCTTTATGGAAGGTCCAAGTCCCTCCCTACTACATCTAGGCTGAGCAGGGTACACATCAAAAGAGAGTAGGATCCCCAAAAGCCAGTACATGCAGTAGAGAGTAATCCCAGTGCCACTGCCAGTGACTCCTCAGTCTTCCCCAGCCATACAGCTGTCAACCACATTCAGAGGGACTAGTTTGGTCCTCTGCTTGTTCCTTCCCAGTCCTGCTGGAGTTGGTGAACTCCCATTTGCTCAGGTAAACTGTTTCACTGGATGAACCCTTTATGGTGTTGACCTCTTTGCTCACATTCTCATTCCTTCTACTCTTCAACTGAACCTTGGGACCTCAGTCTAGTGCTCCAGTGTGGGTCTCTGCCTCTGTTTCCATCTGTTATTGGACAAAGGTTCTATGGTGATATTTAAGATAATCATCAGTTTGACTGCAGGGTAAGGCCAGTTCAGGCCCCCTCTCCTTTATTGCTTAGGGTCTTGGATGGGGTCAGCCTTGTGGATTCCTGGGAATTTTTCTAGAGCCAGGTTTCTTGCTAACCCCATAATGGCTCCCTCAATAAAGATATCTCTTTCCTTGCTCTCATATCTGTCCTTCCTCCATCTTGACTGTCCTCAAGTTCTCCTCAACCTTCCCCTTCATTTCTTCTCTTCTCCTTCTCCCCTTCCTTCTATACCCCACCCCCATGCTCCCAATTTTGTCAGGCGATCTAGTCTGTTTCCAATTTCCAGGTGGGTTTATATATGTTTTTCTGTAGTTCGTGATCCTAGAGAAACTAAGTAAAAAGTATGTTTTCAAAAAGGCATTTGTGAGGAAATTCAGAGAGAAGAACTTATTGTTAATCTTAAAGGGACAAGGAAATGGAGCATTTGCTTATGGTTGCAAAGGAGATTCTGATGAAATGGGCTACATTCCAAGTAGTGAAACTTAGCTGAGGTACACAGCTGGGTCAGGCAACCTGGGAGAGGCCAATAGAAAAATAATCTCAGCTTACTCCATCATTAAAGCTAGAGATCCAGAGAACCTGGAGTCCCACTGAAGTAGTACCAGTGAATCAGTGTCCCTGAGCACTAGAGTGGGTTGAAAATCAATGTAGATGTAGATGTTCGGATGGAAGTCACTTAGTGGAGTTCTATAGCAGCATCATTCATTATGCTTATACAGAGATTTACAACCCCATAGAAAAGTGCATTCTTTTATTCCTGCATTTTAAACTAAAAAGACTAAAGGAAACCTATATTTGGTTAATCTTTTCCTTGTTTCAGTAATAATAATAATAATAATAATAATAATAATAATAATAAAATGAATAAATAGTTTGTAGTCCTGGAGATTTAAGTCCAGGTCTTTGAACCAGTTCACCATTGTTCCAAATCCCCATCTCTTCCCTTTGTGTTATAGACTTGAAATAACCAAATAAGTTGTGCACTTATTTTTTGAATACTGATTTGTTATGCTTATTTTGACTTAACCTATATATTTTGTATCCTGGGGTCTTTGGATATTTTTATTTAAATAATACAAGGCCATACATGCATGTAGACCAAAGACTCATATATATATAAATTTTTAAACTATTAAAAGTACAAGACAATGTAGAACACCGAGTTGTTGCTTGGATTCCAAGCTCTGAAAGGTTATAACATTGGACACCTCAGTTCTTCCAATTTTATAGGAGGGCAGCTGCTAAAGGCTTTGAATGCTAGTGTCTATTCTTACAGAATCAAGAAAATTGCTAAATATTGCAAAAATTAAAAATAATATTTAGCAGAATGGTATGTTATCTGACCAAGACAAAATCAAATGGGCTATAGAAAATACGTATATGTGCATCTCTACAAATGTATGTAAAACTGCTTACCTGATAGTAAGTCTTTTAAAGTTTGTTCCGAGGGGTTGAATTTAACTTATTTATTTAAGACTATGTCCAAGATTCCTTCGTTCATCTAATTGAATTTGGTCATGTATTCATTTAATTAGCCTCATTTGAGGAATGCCACCCTAGAGGCAGGCATTGTGTCAGTGCTAGAGTTATCCAGATTTGAAGATACAGATTGAGAGAGAAAAGTTAACTCAGGGAACAGAAATGCCAGCAGTGCTTCCTGTGAAGAGCAAGATGTCAGTCACAATTGCAACAATGGCAGAAGGCAGGCTGGAGGACCACTCTGGAATAGATGGATGGTCAGCAAAATCTTTCCACAAGGAAGGGAAAAACATTAACTAGAGACATGACTAAATATAACTTATCTTTGAAGGATATTTGCGTGTGATGTCAAGAATGGAGTATCCAGTTAGAACAATAGTCACAAAGATACTGCATTGTGACTGAGGTGTGGTGTTTTGATTGTCAGTAGAAATGTCAAGAAATACATTGGCCTGAAAGAAAGTTTTGAAATCAAAATAAAAAGGAATGACAGGTAGATTAAACTGGTTAAAAATATTAAGGAAAATTCAAGTGCCAATATGTCATCCATCTGGATTTCTCTAGTACTTCTTTAAACTTGGTGTGGTTCATTAAAGGTGATGGGAAATACTTATGACCAATTTAAGATTCCTTATGTTATTTTAACTTACCATTCTTAAAACTAACCAGTGAATTGAAAACATTCTTTTCTTTTATAGGTACATTGTCTTGGTGGAGAAATTGGATCAGAAATCTGGGAGCATCTCCTTGTCATGATCCGATGTCCATTTTTGGCCCTTTCAGCCACCATAAGCAACCCTAAGCATCTTACTGAGTATGGATTCGGTTCTATTTTGCACAGAATGTTTATTTATTTTGATAGTTTGAATTTCGTAATCTTTTATGGACTTTAGACTTAACCTCATTTTCTGGTTTACTTATAGCACTTTCCGAATGTTCAAGCTATTGTCTGTTTAGTTCTTTCTGATAAGTCTTGAGTACTCTCTATAAAGAAATACCCAGCTGGTGTGTTGTTATTAGTGCTCAACATTCAAGCCCAAAGGCAAGATATGTGACTTTCCACTAATAAAGCTTGGCTCTTGTTCTAAATAAATAAATCTTTAAAATGTGATGATCTTGTAATCTATGGATAAATGTATCATTCTATCACCTTTATTTACATTTCCTAGTAAAGGGGGTAGAGAAAAATAAAAGAAATATGTAGCTATCATGTTATTTTTGTGTTTCTTTTATTTGTTAATGAATAAAGAAACTGCTTTGGTCTGTGATAGGGCAGAATAGACCTAAGTAGGGAAAGTAAACTGACTGCTGGGAGGGAAGAAAGAAGACGCGTCAGTGAGACGCTATGTAGACGCTGCAGGAGACACATGTGCCGCAGGACTTTATCGGTAAACCATGAGTGTTGTAGTAAAATATAAATTAATGGAAATGGGATAATTTAAGACATAAAGCTAGCTAGCAATACGTTTAAGTGATTGGCCAAGCAGTGTTTTAGTAATATAGTTTTGTGTAATGATTTTGGGTCTGAGCAGCCAGGAGTGAATGTTCAGCTTCACCAACACCCAGTGACCCTTGGATCAGATTTGTAGTTGAATAGGAAGTATTATATCATAGCTCAAAAATAAAATGATAGCTACATATTTCTTTTATTTTTCTCTACCCTCTTTACTAGGAAATATAAATAAAGGTGATAGAATGGTACTTTTATCCATAGATGACAAGATCATCATATTTAAAAGATTTATTTATTTTGAACGAGAGCAAAGCTTTATTAATGGAAAGTCACATATCTTGCCTTTGGACTTGAATGTTGAGCAGTGATAACAACACATCCCATAGCTTCTCCCATGTGTCACATTCTCTCCTAAGTACTTTGCATATAGTAATTTATCTTAAATATTATCAATATCAAATGTGCTACAATTTCCATTGTTATTATTATATAATAGTAGTTTTACAAGTCTGTTGATTTTTAAACATGAAAGACAGGCACAGAAATATTAAATGATTCATGAAGGATTCAGAGCTAATAGTAAGGAAGCTAGAATTGTATTTCAGATTATGTGACGATAAAACTAATTTCATTCTGTGAAAACTTTAAGACACACAAATTTTTCTGTATTTAATTGTTTAATTTCATGTAAGTTATTTCTATTTTCTGCTTAAATAATGTATGAGTTACTTTTGGGTTGATGTAAAAAAATACCTTAAGTGAGGGATGCCTTTATTTAGACACATTATTTTAGAAAGATTTCAGCCCATCATAGCAGGAAAGGCCAGGAGGGGAGACTTCATCCATGGAAGTGGGAGCCTGAGGTGGCAGTTTGTTTACTTGGCAGCAGACAGGAAGCAGAGAGAGCTAGATAAGAACCCCTGGCTTGTATAACTTTTGTGATAGCTGATGCTGGTTGTCAATTACTCTTCACAGTCCCTCTGCTAGTGACTGGCTTCTGTATGCAGCTCCCAACTTCTAATGACTCCACAGCTTTCAAAATAATACCAAAGCACTTGAAACATGAACCATTAGCACATTACTGATTAAAATCAATAACTAATATATTTATCTTTAAAGGTGGCTCCAGTCAGTAAAGACGTACTGGAAACAAGTAGACAGTACAATGGAGAAAACATTTTCCAAAAAAATTGATGCCTCCCGTGGCAATCACCATAAAGACCAAGGGCAAGCCAAACAGTCATACAAAGTTAAACTTGGTATGTATGCTCTGTGTAGTTGTATAGCTTTGTTTTTGTTTGGTTTAGCTATTTGCTTTAAAATTATTCCACTCACCATATTTCTGATAATTTGGAAATCTCACTCTTCCCGTTTCAGTGGACCACGGAGAGAGATACAATGACCTAGAGAAGCATGTATGTTCTGTGAGACAGGGTGACGTTTGCTTTAATCATTTTCACCCATGTGCCGCACTAACCATAGATCATGTAAGTAGCAACCTTTGCCACAGTTGTTTCATGGAACAGCACTGTGTGGCTAGCAGCTGAAAGTATAATGCTGCGCAGACTGCATTCGAAGTGCAGCCTGATGCTAGAATGCAGAGGGAACACTAAACTTTTGGTTTAAGAATGAACAACCGTGTTCTCATTTCCTTTTTTTCTCAATGTCATGATGCTATCAGAGTCCTCAAAGTTTAAAAATTACTAAACACTTTTACTTGATGATTTTGTTAGCTTGTGAACATTATTTCTTCTCATTTTCCTTTTATCCCCCTTTGTTAAGCATCCATGTTTGCCTGTCTCTCTTAAGTAACTCACTTCTACACCACTAATGAAGTGTCAAGGCCAGTTCCTCTCAGTACTGCAGCCTTATGTGAAAAAGCCTCATACATGAAAACATGACTAATATGTATGATCTTATATAGTAACACATGCTTCCCATTGTCATTACAATCGAGTTATGACTCTTTGGTAATAACTCAGTAATGCTGACACCTTGAAATAATGCCTACAAGGCTATTGAATGGTTAATGGGTGATAATTTCTCCATTTACTGCATATACCTTTCTTTCTTTCTTCTTCCACTCCCTTGAAAGGTTCATTTAAACTTTCATTGGCACTTAAAATTATAGACATTTCTTTCTCTTTCCTCCAAGACCTGAAAAGTGAAGCATACTGTACATTCTGATACTATATTATGGTTCCTTAATTTTAATTCTATTTGTTAAAAGGCTTAGACACCAGAAAATGGAAAAATCTCCCATGCTCTTGGGTAGGTAGAATTAATATAGTAAAAATGACAATCTTACAAAAAGCAATCTAAAGATTCAATGCAATGCCTATCAAAATCCCAGCAAAATTCTTCACAGATTTTGAAAGAATAATACTCAACTTCAGATGGAAAAACATCAACAAAAAAGAAGCAGAATAGGCAAAATAATCCTAGAAAATAAATGAACTTCTGGAGGCATCACAATCTGTGACTTCAAACTCTACTACAGAGCTGTAATGAAAACAACCTAGTATTGGCATAAGAACAGACAGGAGGACCAATAGAAACCTTGTCTTTTAGTCTTCTGAAATAATGACTGCAGGATGAATCTCATGTTTCTCCAGTTACTAACACTGGAGACATTAACATTGTTGCGTGAATACTAGCTGTTTTTAAAGAGTAGCTGATTGGAATTATGTTTTTAAAATACTCACACATTTCACATCTTTTAACTACCTCAATTGTATGATGGAGGTCCCACTACAGTTTCATTTTACAAATAATGGAAGAGAGACATGGACAGCTATGTCACTACTATAGCACTAAGTAAATGGTGTAAATCATTTGTAATCTCAGATTCATTGATTAATTCTGTGTTGATATGAAAGTTTTGTCTATCATACACACTGATGCACCATGAATATCCTGTATACATGCTCATACAAGCCATATGTTCATATATATATGTATATATATGTATATATCTGTGGTATATATTTATATATATATCATATATACATGAGCACCTCCTGACAGTATTTGGTTGTTTAATGCAATGACTTCTAAAGGGAATGAAATAAATTTAAATATGAAGTTTTTCTAGGAAAATGTTTCTGAAGAAAGTTTCTATTATAAGTGGTGATATCCCAAATTAAACTCCAAATTCAACTGAAATAGGGAAGAAATCCAGTGCCTTAACTAATACTAAGAATATAGATATTAATTCAGTCATAAATAACAAAGAAATCCATTTGATGCCTCCCTGTCTTCTTCTCTTCCATTTCCCTTCTTTCCTTTCTTGTGTCTTCACACCCTTGTTGATGACTATACATGGTGAGACATTCTCAGCATTATCCAGTGTCTTTAAAAGTAGCTAACAATTACTCGTTTTGTGTAAAGCGATTAAGGCATGTATGCCGTCTTTAAACAGCTTCAAGTATACTTGTTTAGAGCTTGTTCCAAGTGCCTCCCTCTCTTCTTGGTAGCTATTAATGGAGTAACTGAAAGCAATAGAGTAGTTACAGTGTGGTCTGACCCTATGTGACTTCTGTAATGGTCATACTGTTGTATGAGTCTTAAGATTTGGTAGCAAAAATATAGAGTAAATGCTAGGCTTAGTATTGTTAAATAAATTTTAATGACCACGTGCATAGCATGTACTTATATAGGTCATTTCCTATAGAACAAAAGTAGAGGTGATTGTAAATTCTAAATGTGTAAAAAATATGGATATTTTCTATTATACTTAGATTAAATGAAAGAACTGATTGGCTTAGAATATCCCAAAATGTAATAAATTGTAGCAACATAAAGAGAAGAATCATCTACTAGTCTGTTTCCTTTGTGGCTAGATCAGAATTTCCCAAAAGTAAGAATAGGAGAGTACAAATAAGCTGTCCTCAACCCCACTGAAGCAAGGGATCACCAGCGAGGGCTTGCCCTCAGCCATGTATGTCTTGTTTCTGGCAAACTGAAGCCTTGTTTGACCTTTGCCATCAGTTATTATGCCATTCAGGCACAGCTGCTGCTGTCTGGAGAGCTGTCAGCTCAGCCCTGGGAAACACTTGAAATAACTGCTGCCTCTTGCTCAGTGTGGACTGAATGTGAAGAACACAGGTGGTATAGTAACTCCTTTATTTACAAATAAACAAAAAGACAGAATATCAGTATATCGTGATTTACTATTACTTCTTTATTCTCTGCTTAGATTGGTTCAGTTTTTTTCCTTTTTTGCCAGGTTGCCAGTTTGAATCAATCAACTAGATTGAGTTCCAGCTCGGACCATAGAATTGTTAAATTCCTTAATACTTTTGAAGCATGAAATTATTTGATAAACCATATCAATGGATGATAAGCCAATCTGTGTCAGACATATGGCTAAGATTCATATCTATTATCTAGTTTGTTTCTCACAACAAATTAGTGACAAGGACAAAACTAATATTTTATTTTAGAAATGAGAAAACTGAATCTTGTGTAAAAGGGTAAAAAACTTAAGCTTTCCTAAGCCTTTGACCCAACAGAAGATATGTATTTCCAAACTTATGCGTATTCTTGGATTTATTTTTTTTTTCATTTTAGTTTTACTGCAAAAGTTACGACTCTCAAGTGATAATTAAAAAGAGAACACAAGGCTAGCCATGGGGCTGGGTGCAGATGAATGTCTCTGCATCTAAGAGGACCTTGCAGAAGAACTGAGTTTATTTCCCAGCACCCACACTGGGTGATTCACAGCAGCCTATAGCTACAGTTCCAGGGGATCTGCCACTCTCTTTTGGCCTGGGGGTAGAGGGAAGAACCTCCCCCATATACACATAATTTTTAAAAATTATATTATAAAAGACAATCATCTCAATGCAATCTTCACCATTTTAACTTTTATTTATCCAAATATTTCCTATAAATATTCACACCCTGTAGGTAAAATAAAATATTAATAAGTTTGATTTTATTTTAATTATAGATCGAAAAGTATGGATTCCCTTCTGACCTTGCCTTTTCACCTCGAGAAAGCATCCAGCTATATGATGCTATGCTTCAGGTCTGGAAGAGTTGGCCCCAGGCCCAGGTAATGAATTTTCATGGAATCCATGCTGTTATGGTTGAACTCTCATTGCTCTTCAGAAACACAGGGTCACCATTTCTACCACTTACATTTGGTGATTTAAAATGATTAGCAGATTACCTTATACCTTCTCAATAAAATGAGCTAGAAATGCTGTTTTATGTTAATTCCTGAAAATGTCCTTTCTTTCTCCTTCCCAGAGAGTGTGGTATCTGGGTCTCCTTTCCCACTCTGGGTTTCTAATCCTCAGATCCTTTTCTTCTCACATTGTTCTCTGAGTTCTGAGTGCTGGTTGCTTTCCCTGGAAGCCTTTTTGCTCTGTCCTTTTGCCTTTGAAGAGTTCACACATAGTTCTATATACTAGAAGGTACGGGGAGGTAAGAGAAGCCCAGCTGCTTGTAGCCTAAGAGATTATAAAACTGTCAATGAAAAATATAATTGAGAAATGCCTTTAGGTTTTCTGGCATTATTTTTATAGAATTCTGTGGTCTTTCTTTTCCAGAACCTGTGTCCAGAGAACTCCACTCATTTAAAGAACAAAATAGTCATTAAAAAGTTGGATGCTAGAAAATATGAAGAGAGCTTAAAGGAAGAATTCACAAACTGGATTAAAAATGGGAATGAGGAGCAGGTAATTTCATGCATTTTGGGCAAAGCACTCTGTTTTATTTTCCTGAGTTGTGTCATTCAACCAACAATACTATATCCCTCCCTTGTAGTTTTCAATGTTTATTTAGACTTATTTTTTTTCTCTTTTCTCTAGAGTGCCCTAAAACTTGGCAAGAGACTATGGGTTCTTCAGGAATTTGATGGCAGATGAGAGAGAATACAGGGCTTGTGTTTGGGATTATTGATGGTTTTGGCAGCATAGAGATGGGACTCAAGTAGCTGAAACACATTTTCTCTTTTCTTCCTTTCTTAGTTTTGGAGTTTAATTCTCTTTAAAAATCATTGTTTGAGAATTTCATGTACATGTGTATAATGTTTTCAAATTCACTCCCCGATTCTCCCCTCCAAGTCCTCCCGTAGTCCTCCTACCATTTCCCTTTCAACTTCACGGCTTCCTTCCTAAACTCAATGCTTCCAGTGTGTGAGTGTGTGTGGGGCCGGCCACTGGAACGTGGACAGCCTATCAGCATACCTGAAGAACACTGAGTGTCCCCTCCCACAGCTTCCACCCTTGGCAGAGGCTCCTCAGCTGTGGTGAGACTCTCTGAGCCCCTCCTCAGTTAAGCTGAAATTACTTCGGGACTAATCTTGTGAACTCCTTGAGAGGTATCCACACAGCTGTAAGCTCATGTGTTCCATGTCCCTGTCATGCAGCTGTCTTTGCGGTTTTATTCTGTATGCTTTTCATTTTACATTTTAAGAACTATTCAAGTACTAGAGTCTCACCCTGGAACTATATGCTTACGCATTTATTTTATTTAAGCTTATAGTCTTATTTTATCATCAAAAATTGAGATTTCTAATTTTTTTGAATAGCATTCCTGATAGTTTTTTCATGGGATCTCTCCCCACCTCGTACCTTGATTTGTTCTTTCTTTCATTTAGAAACATGCTATAGTTAGGTTACATTTCCTGTGCTTATCTGGTCATTCAAAACCTCTTAGTCAGGGTGGCTATGCTTGCCTATGCAGCATGGAGGGGGCTCCTTTCTCCTGCTACAGTGGAAACAACACCACTAACTGAGCCATCCTTCCCCTCCTGACAGATTTGTGTTATCACAAACAATTGCAGGTGTGGTGTACAGTACATCAGAAGTTTGTTGTTAAGTCTGTGGTTTGTGTGTGTCCTTGCTGTGGCTTGCCACACTCCTGTCATCTATTCTCCTGGGATTAGTTTGAAGAACAACAAAAACAAGGATTAAACAACGATAAAAAGATTTTAGTCTGAGTGGTCATTTCTCTCTTTGCTGTGCACATTTTAATACAAATGCTTTCCATTCACTGTCACAGGCTAGAATGGTGCTGCAGAAGCTGAGACCCAATTTCCATGACTACTCAGGACGGATGCTGGACTTCTTTCCGCATCTTGTTGAGAAGCTCAGGGAAATGGATAAGTTGCCTGCGCTGTTCTTTCTGTAAGTCATTTAACCTTGGGACATAATTTATGCTAGGCTCCTTCTTTAAGGTACAGGAAGTTATATACGTGTTACCGCTATGGTCTAGTATTTATTACTACATGGGGTGCTCATTCATTTGTCAAAATCATATGACTTATTTAAAATCACAAAACTTTCTTTTTCTACTTTTTGTTGTTCTGGTTCTGTTTGTTTGAAACAGGATCTTGATATGTGTCAAGGCTGGCTTTCCTGCCTCAGCCTCCACACTGCTGGAAGTGTAGACATGCATTTACCATTATGCCTAGTTTTAGTTAAGTTCTTAAAAATATTTTCAGTATTCTTGTTGGGGAAAATGCCTGCTTATTCATCCCAGCTGCCTGGCTAGCTTAGCCCCAAAATAACCACACAGAAACTGTATTAATTAAATTACTGCTTGGCCCATTCGCTCTAGTTTCTTATTGGTTAATTCTTACATCTTAATTTAATCCATTTCTACTAATCTGTTTATTGTCATGTGGCAGTGACTTACTGGGTAAAATTCCCAGTGTCTTTCTCCAGTGGATCCATGGTTTCTCTCTGACTCCGCTTTCTTTCTCCCAGAATTCAGTTCTGTCTTCCCCGCCTACCTAAGTTCTGCCCTATCAACAGGCCACGCGAGTTTCTTTAATTATTAACCAATGAAAGCAGCCCATAGACAGAAGGACCTCCCACACCATTTCCCCTTTTCTGTTTAAGCAAAACGAAGGTTTTAACATAGTAAAATTACATATAACAAAACAGTTTTCAAGCAAGAATTGCAGTTACAATATTTATATCTACTTTATCTCTTATCTTAACTAAAGAAAACTATAACTATCTATCTATTCTTCAACTCCATCAAAGACTCCAGAAGGATATAATATTACCTAAATAAATAGGTTTTACATGAATTTAGCTAGCACATGTTAGAATTCCAATTGTTGAGGGAAAGGCCTGCTTGTTCATCCTGGCTGCCTGGCTAGCTTAGCCCCGAAAGAAACACATAGAAACTATAATAATTAAATTATTGCTTTGCACATTAGCTCTAGTTTCTTTCTGGTTAAATCTTATACCTTCTTTTAACCCATGTCTATTAATCTGTGTATTGCCACCTGGCAATGGCTTACTGGGTAAAATTCCCAGCATCTGTCTCTGGTGAATCCATGATGTCTCTCTGACTCTGCTTTCTTTCTCGCAGAATTCCATTCCATACTCCACTCCTACCAAAGTTCTGTCCTATGAACAGGCCAGAGCAGTTCCTTTATTCATTAACCAATGAAAGTAACACATAGATAAAAGTACCTCCCATACCATGTTCTATTAATTTTTCTTCATTAAATTTGATACCTTATACTTTTATACTATAAACTATTGTTTTTGTTTGTTATAGGTTTTACTAATAATTTTCAGTACAGATCACAGAACCCATTGAACATAGCCATCAGTATTGCTATCCCACATAAAATTTAAGTTTTTATAATATGCTGCAATATAGATTGATGAAACACTTTGGTAATTTAAACTAACTGCAGTGATAAATATGACCTAGAGCCAATGATATCCTGCCAAATTTCATGCTATAGAATGTAATAACTTAGAATTGAACGTACTAGTTTAATAGATTTAATTCTAATAAAATGGCACCAAGAATAATTTAGTTAGTGGATAAAAGTATACAGATTAACCATTTATCTATGTAACAATAAGAGAATACTTTACTTACTGGAGACAATTTCAAATTATTTTCAAGCTACAGAATCATCAAATAAATAAAACCATTGTATTATAAAGATCAATACTTATGAACATGTACAGAAACATATAATAATGAATCCTCATGAAAGACCCTCAGAGGGTGTCTTTAACACTTGGAGACCCTCGCCCAAGAACCAAGTCCCAGCCACTGGATGAAAGAGCAAGAGGCAATTTTATTGTTCACACAGGGCCTGTGGGTGCTGCAGTCATGTGGAGGACTGAGCGCCCCGGGCTGGGTTTGGGGCAGATTATATGGGGTTGGGGTAGGCAGAAGCAGGCGTACAGAAGCAGATGCATAGTTACAGGGGTCTCATTGGTCAATTTTAATGATGCCATGAGGTCATGCCTGAGACAGGGTGTTGGCTCTCTGCTGGGTGCATGGCAGCTTGGGGACTGTTCCTCCCCCTTATCTTTCTCATGTAGGTGGCAAAACTCCTGGTGTCTAACCGCAGGCATCCTGTTTATGCAGACCTGTGACCTTATTATGAGCCCTAGTTCTTAGTTTAAGCCTTGCTATAATATGGCATTACAGCAGCTAAGCCAGGCTGGGGTCTTTCACTCATTAGTGATAGAAACTCAGAAATAATGGTAGCGGGTGATGCAAGGTCCTATTTGATTATTTTTGGAGACTGCAGTAAAATTGCTCCTTTTGCCTTTGTATGTAGGACAAGAGAAAACTCTTTTCTGTGCCATGAATAATTTATATAGCTTTTTTTGATTCGCTTCAAAGTATAGCCATGGATATTAGAAGCAAGAGCCATTCTCTGTGTAGACGTCTGAGAGCTTAACTGCAGTCTTGAAATCAGAAAACAATATGTTATCATTTATATATTCACATGCATATGAGCATATGCAATATTTCCTCTATCTTGTTGAAAGAATTAAGTTGGTCAATAGGTGAAAAGCATACACGGTGATCTAGTATAAATAGTACATGGCAAGGGAGCTTCATAGGGATGAAGACCCAATGACATTATAAATGGACACTTCACCCTGGACTGAACAATGCATAAGGTTGTAAAACTGTGACACAGTGAATGGTTATGCACTATTGTAGGTAATGAAAGAGGGGAATGACTGCCTGTCTTCTGTTATGCAAATGATTTGTATGTATCTAACACAAAATTCAATCATTCCAAACCATCAAGATGTTGGATGTGGGAATCCCCTAACAAATGCACATACAGCCATATTGACTGCATTCTGGACAGCAAGAAACTTTTATCTAGCATCCAAAGCAGTCGGTCATTTCCTAGTGCTGATTTTGGTTCAGATTACCAACTTGTTATGGTCAACATTCAACTGAAACTTAGCAGAGGCGTGTCAGGCAAGATGAACAGGAAGATCAATTGTAAACAACTCATGAACTCAGCTGTATGGAGAGAGTATAAGAGAACTGCTCAAAAAAAGATGAGGGAAATCATTAAACAAATGATTACAAATATAGAAAGAAAATGGGAGAACATCAAAAGAGCTGTATAGGAGGCTTCAAAGGAGATGATGGATCATGCAAAAAGGGCAACACCAGTAGAATGACTTACTGCAGATACAATCAACCTGGAGGGAGAAAGAAGGAAACGAAAGAGTAAATGAAGAGAGAGTCCACAGGCAGCAAAACACGACAACTATCAGTGCAGGGAAGTCAAAAGAAGAGCGAAAAAGGATAGAGAGCTGTATACACACACGCACACACACACACATGCATGTATGTATGTATTATGTATGTATGTATACACATAGAAGGTCTATGTAAAGAGGTTGAAGTGGCTAGACTCCATAATAAAACACATCTTGTCAGACAAATAACTTCCAGATATGCTCCTCAGATTCCAGTGATTAAAGATGGACCAGGTCATCTATTAACAGAACCAGGGGAAATAAAACAAAGATAGAGACTATACTTTGACACCCTATACAATGATCCTAAAGCTGTCATATAGATTACAACACGAAAAACTTTGGCAGCCACTCGAACATCAGAGATGATGAGGAAATATTTAATATTGACAGGAGCAAAATAGAAGAAACTATTAAGACAGCAAAATACAGAAAGGGCCCAGGAGTGGACTGGATGACATCATGGTAGAGGAGCTGGAGGCAGCTACAATAGGCTCGCGGGCTGAGGCACTTCTCAGACTCTTCATAGAGATATGGGAACATGAAGTGATTCCCACAGAATGGAAGCACCGAGTCATAATTCACATATACAAGAAGAAGGTCAATCTGAACTGCTCAAATCACAGGAGCATTAGTTTGTCATGCCACAGCAGCAAGAGCTTCTCCTCCTCCGTTTTCCTGCAAAGGATCAAGGGCAGAACGGAGAGGAAATCCTAGCAGAGACCCAAGGCACATAAGACCTAAGACTAATAGGAGCACAATAGATCAGATCTTCACTTTGAGGTGAAAGACCCCCAGAGACCCTTGCCCAAGAACCAAGTCCGAGTCACTGGATGAAAGAGCAAGAGGCAATTTTTATTGTTCACACAGGGCCTGTGGGTGCTGCAGTCATGTGGAGGACTGAGCGCCCCGGGCTGGGTTTGGGGCAGATTATATAGGGTTGGGGTAGGCAGAAACAGGCGTACAGAAGCAGATGCATAGTTACAGGGGTCTCATTGGTCAATTTTAATGATGCCATGAGGTCATGCCTGAGACAGGGTGTTGGCTCTCGGCTGGGTGCATAGCATCTATGTTGGCAGTTTGGGGACTTTCTGTTCCCCCTTAATCTTTCTCATGCGGGTGGCATAACTCCTGGTGCCTGACCACAGATATCCTGTTTGTGCAGATGTGGCAATATCATCTGTGACCTTATTATGAGCCCTAGTTCTTACTTCAAGCTTTGCTATAAAATGGCGCTACAGCAGCTAAGCCAGGCGGGGGTCTTTCAGAGGAAACTGGCAGAAAGATATGAAGAATTTGGAAAAGACTTATATGCTGATTACATTGACTTCAGGAAGGTATTCAATAGCATTTGGAGGGAAGGACTTTAGGAAACAATGAGGTTCTAGAGGTACCCAGATAAAATCATAAGAACACTAGTGCGTTCATAAGGTATCAAAATATGACAGCCAAAATTCTATGTGTGGAGTTCTATCTTCATGCCTTTTAAAGAAATAAAGGATTATTATATAAGACAAACCATGAAAATCCTTTCTTACATGCAGTGTGATAGTTACTCTTTAGTGGCTTATCATATAGTGATAGCCCCAACATTCTGTCCCTGATGTCTGGAAAAAAGAGTGTGGAGCATGTTTAGAGGTTAAGAGGTTGAAAATGTTAATATGTCCCTAAGGGCATACATTTCAAGGGCAGGACTCAGCATAAATTCTCCTGCTCTCCCCTTTAGCCATATCATTGATTGACAACTATTCCATGACTGCAACTATACTGAGAATTGTGGTGTAGCTAAAATCAAAAAGTCATGAATGTGTAGTTCAGTGGTACCAAATATTAATCGCTGATGTGCAATTTCTAGGTCAGTTTCATTCTATGTATTTCTGTATCAGAGAGACATAGGAAGCACAGTTATTTTCAAGTAACATAGATTTTTGAGAAGAGATACAGTATGACAGAAATGCCTGGAACCTGTATGACATAAAAAATAATACCATAATAACACCACCAGAGACATGGATAAGAAGACACACTCTGTTACATACATGCTGTGTATACTTATGTGTAGTAGACCCCTTAATCTATACTTCCATTTCCTCATCTGTTGTACAGAAATGACAGCGTAGAAATAATGTTTGATATAATGGTTGTTGTTTCAAATGATCTAGGAGATTATATAATTAAAAGAGGGTTCAGAGAGAGATAGTTAACTGGGAGTGGCATGGGCTTTTGATACTTCAAAGCCTGATCCCAGTAGAACACCTCCCTCAACAAGGCTACACCTCCTAATCCTTCCCAACTACAGACTTTGTATTCAAATACATGAGCCTGTATTTGAATGTGGGGACCATTCTCAAGTCAAACCACCACACAGGGCCACTGTGGTCAAGCCTTGAAGTCTTGGAGCTAATCCTGCTTTCTGTTTGTGCTCTGCTTCCTGCCTATAGATACAATGTGACTAGCTACCTCTTACTTTTTTTGTCATGCTTACTCTTATCCCAGTATAAGTAGCTCTGTCCTTTCAAACTGTGAACCCATTTAAACCCTTCCATAACTACTTCTTATCAGTCATTGTTCATAGCCAAGATAAATGTAACACACAGCCAGAAAAGATGGAGAAACTGAATCTTATGATAATATATCTTTAAATACATATTTGTTTGCTTCCAGATTTAAATTAAAATCTGTAGAAGAATGTGCTGAGAATGCTTGCAATTTCCTAGAGGAGAAAGAGGAAAAGAAAAGGCCTCCCAAAGCTGATAAGGAAGCTCATGTCATGGCTAACAGACTTCGAAAAGTTAAAAAATCTTTGGAGAAACAGCAAAAGATAGGGTAAGTATTTCACTAAGCAAATTGGCACATTAGGGTTTATAGACCCAAATGTCCTAGTAGGAACATGCATTGAAGCTTTTCTATAATGAAGTTCTAATTCCTGCTTGGATTGTTTCTGTTTTTAAATTTCAGAGGGATAATTGTTTGAAGATAGGTGACTTGCATCAAATATTCCTTACTTACAGAGATCAGTTTAATTTATGTTTGTTCAAAGCAGGTCTAGATTCTACCAGTTTGTGTGTATTATAGAAGTTGGTATGATCATCCCACATTGTTCATGCAACTCTGCCTCGACTCATGGCCCATTACCACCATGTGAGCCTTAGAGTGAGTTTGAGATTGGATTACAGCTCCATTTTTACCCTTGGAATGTCATTGCTGTCAGTGTGTAGCTAAAATGTGTCCTGCCTATGGTCCTCTCCACTTTCAGTGACTATGTTGTTTGGAAACTCTTATTTTCATATTTCCTCCTTATGATCACAGAGGTCTTTATGTACTTAAGACTCTCCAGGTTCACTACTCTCCAACTTAGGTACCTGTGCTGAATAAACTTTTAAATTGGTTAAAATTCCCCATGTTTGGTATTCTTCTTCCTGCCGTCTATATGATGGAGTCTAACTTTTGCTGTTGACTATTCAATAATTTAGGCTAATGTTTTTACTATTTTACATGTTTCCTGCCACTTATCTTTTAGGATATTATGGTTCTGTTCACTTCATTTATTCTTATATCTCTTTCTTTCCATGGGCACAAATATCTGCCTCTCCAGTACTTCACTATTATTGTTTGTATCATCTATTCTCATAAATTTGTTATCTGTTTTTTGAATCTTGTACTCATTCCTGAACTTGAACTTATACTTTTTAATATTCTATTTTCTTTATTAGGAGATAGATTATTCTGTATTTTAAAAATATATATATATACACTGATCATTGGGCAACAATAAAGGAGAACGCTACAAAAAAAATAATGTCACATTCATAGAAGTTTCATCTTGAGGTATCGTAGGCCCCAGGGGCTGATGAGCAAACACATTGGGGGAGAGGATTGAGTTATGATAATATAAATGTATGAAGCAGTGCTTCTGAGATTCCTGTAGAGACTGACTGCAAATACTGATTTCTTGTAATATTATTCCTGTAAAGAGATGAAAAAAGCCAAAAGGCTTCCAGAAGATTGGATCAAAGCATCATGAGTGAAGCTGAACGTGATTACCTCCTAAAGAGTCTGGAGAAGAATCTGGAGATTCCCCAGGACTGCACGTATGCTGATCAAAAAGCAATAGATGATAAGGTCAGCACCCAGAAGGGACCAGTGCTCCCGGAGTGTAGATTTCTTCCATGTAGGCAGTGTTGGCCATACTGCAGGCAATTGCTGCCATAACGGAAGTCTCTATGAACTAGAGATGTAGCAGATAGGAACTTTTGCTGCACACAACATTCAAGGACCTTCCAATCTACCCTTAGGATAGGAATAGAATTTACAGACTGATTTTGTCTCAGCAAATCACCTAAGTGTCTGTTTTTGCATGGTGTCTTCTATAAAAGTCTGTATAAAGTCAGAATTTTAACCCATACAGACTAATATATTTAAATTTTGACAGCATTTCTTAAAATTAGGGTCTTTTCATATTACAGCTAAAAAATTCACCATTTGGATATCTATAATTGGTTTAGCCCATGATTTTTAAACTATTACTGTTTATAGACAACATATATAACAATGCAACCGGTTTCAATACAAGCAATATCATCATACACACACCACCCACACACATTCACATATCCATTTGCGTATTTTCATTGTGTCATGAATCTTGTTCTGCCAGCTTCATAATCTGTCTAGTATGTACATCATTATTTTAATTGATCCTTGATATTCTGTCTTATAGATAACTGTACAATGAAAATAGCTAGGAAATATCCTTTTATGTTTCAAGATTTGAACTTATCTCTTCTCTCCAAGTGTTTATATTTTTATATATCATAACACTGGGCAGAACTGGATTTCCTCCTTGCTACTTACAGACCCTTAGTTAATCACTCAGTATTCTCCAGAAACCTTGAATGCATCCATCTTTTACAATCACTTCGTCACGTACACCGACTTTACATTTGTATCTTAACTAAACAAATAAAATATTTCTGAACATAAGAAGGTGAGGACACTTGCATTCTACCATGTAGTGGTATGTATTACACATCCAACTGGACACTATGTGGACAAAGGCATTTCTTGACCTCATAGTGTAAAAGTTTTGCTTTACTTTCTGGGGAGAACTTTAGAAAAGATTTCACAGTCACTTGATCTTGTTCCAGTAGGAGTGGGCCACAGTCCTGTATTTCCCTTGGGGTTATCTACTACACTGGTAGAGTTTTCTATTCCAGAGCTGAAGTGAAAATGCCAAGAATGGAGAAAAATTTTCTTGTAGTGACTGTTTGTTGCCATAAAACGTTCTTTTGTTGTTGTTATTGATAATGATGATGATTGATGATGTGTAGATGTAGAGCAAAGGCCAAACAGTGATATCATTTGGCCAAATTATTATGTAATATGTATATTATTTTCATTGAACACATTTGAATGAGCATTAGATAAGTAATACTTTAAATCTCTTGTTTTGTAGTCATTGCAGTTGGTGTTTCGTCGGGTGAACAATGAAAGGAAAGGTGACACACTGAAGCAATTGGCAAGAAGGGGCATTGGCTTTCATCACAGATCTATGAGTGCCAAAGAAAAGCAGTTAGTGGAAATTCTTTTTAGGAAAGGATTCATTAGGGTAGGTCAATTTTTCTTTGTAAAATTTGAAAATGTAAATAGATGAAGCAGAATGTTCATGAAATGAAGAAATATAGCCACCCTTTACTCCCCCCCCCCAATATACCTATGTCTGTAGACTTCGTTTACTGGCTGTGGTACCTTTTCATATGCTCTGTGTCATTTAACCGGGGAATGAGGTTTGACTGGTGCCACTCACTTCATACATTTGCACACGAAAACAAAGGATCTCTATGTTGACCTCGGTGCATAACTTACTCTTATGTTTTTATATGTAGGGTTTGTTGATGAGGTTTTGCTATAGACATTCTCTACAACAATTTAGAGAGTATATTTTAGTTTGGTGAAGATCTTTTTCTAATGTGGCAGCTGAAATCATAGCGCAGATATCTGCTTCCTCAGGACTTCAACTTATCTCAACAGAGCTTGTAAATGTGTTGTACTGAATGCCATTTCAGCTGTTACTGATGGGGGACAAGAGGGATTGTCATAAATGACTTTGGGGGCACATCCTTTATGTGTTTTCTTTAGTACATCCTGGTTAGGCTCATTGTAATAATCCAGGCAAGTATACAGAGGACCCTTAGATTGTTGCCAAGTAACTACGAATCTTGAGCAAGATTTAAAAACTGACTCTCTCTGCTAAAACTTATCAACCTTACATTTTGTAAGGAATAGACAAAAAGAAAGAGTGGACAGAATGAAGAGAAAGAAAAAAGAGAAAGAGATATGGTTAAAATAGTATCAAACAGCAATGTCTTAGTCACTAATAAAGTGAGAATAACTCAACTGATATAGAATAGCTACAGTAATGGCTTCATCAGAGAAAACATTTTAGGAAAATATTTGTTCTTTTTGTTTTCTAAATGTAAAGCTTCTATACTGTCAATGTTTGTGCTTTTTAAAAATATTTGAATAAAAATAATTTAATATAATTTAGTAAGTAGCATTTTTCATTTTGACAGAGGCATAAGCCTCAGTTACAAAACAATTAGAAAACATTATTTCCCATCCTAAAACATCTTCACAAATCAGAAGCACAAGCAGCATTGATCTAAAAAGTCACTGAAGAGGGACTTTTCTGAAGGCTGCCACACACAAAAAATAATACAGAGACATATTAGTAATTATGAAAGCTCGGCCTACAGATTGGAGTTATACCAAGTAGCTCTGAGAACAAATCAACCCATTTATATTAATCTACGTTCTGTCGCATGATGCTGTTACCTTGCTTCCATCTTGCACCTCCTGTTTTCTCTTCTTATCTGGTTGACAACTTCTCCTTTCTTCTTCCCAGCACCTTCTCTGTCCCTGGAAGTCCTGTCTAATTAATTTTTTTTTGCCATTTAGCTCTTTATTAAACCAATCTGAAGGTGCCTTGGCCAAGACACATCTTGCGAGAGTACAAAAAGACAATTCCACAATAAGACAGGACAAGTCAAGACATACTAACTACATCAGAAAAAAAATGAACTAGAAATTAGATTATGTAAATAAACTTTACATTCTGTTTATGATTGGGGATTATGCAAATTCATGACAGAAAGATAAAATGTACTTTGTTCTTACGTCATTTCTCAATGAACCTTAGTAAATCAAATAGTTACCGGGAAGTAGGCTTGTAAAAATTTTACTGCCCTCTCACAGAGAAATTCCTATCCTAATATTTTACTTATGATGTTTAATGCAATACTTATTCCATGTCAAATGTGTTACTTGGTTCTTGAGATACAACAGTGAATGATTCTTAGACTTTAGTCTAAAATAACAGTGAAATTGAGGGACATTAAGGGAGTAGCACAAAGAACAGAGAGCTAGATGGTGATGAGAGAATATAATTATTTTAGATGTGACCTCTAAGTTCCTCTGTGACATTTGTACTACACGATTAAGATTAAAGTATATATTCCTTGTAAAAAACAGGTATAACAGATTCCATTAGAGAATGTGCTGTTTATGTTTGCAAAGTAAGAAGAAACATTATGTGTCTCCTCCCCCTAGTTTGTCCACTGCAGTTTTATTGGGATTTAAATACAGTTTTTAGCAATTTCATGGAAATACTTGTGTTCACCCAAAATGCCAGTGTGTGAAATCACTGTTTTCTTCCATTTTAGGTGGTGACAGCTACAGGAACACTTGCTTTAGGAATCAACATGCCTTGTAAATCTGTGGTGTTTGCTCAGAACTCAGTCTATTTGGATGCTTTAAATTTCAGACAGGTAAATAAGTATACATTAACTTAATGTAATGTATTCATACTATGTAGCCCTGAAATAGTTTTAAAAATTACTTTAACTACTAATTTAGTAAATGCTCCAGTTTATGGTGGAATACTGTAGGTGCCTGTCTGGTACTGAGTAAGCATAGGACTATGAGATTATGTGACCACTGCTAATCATGTGTATGGTCTTTGATAAGGCATTCAAACTCCTCTCTTGTCTGCAGAATCTAGGTGATCATTACTTCATGTCATGCACACAAGCTAAATAAAGCAATTTACAAGAAAGGATCTGCTACATCCACGGCTGTCACGCCAGTGTAGCAGAAATGCTGACTGGATGGACTGTTGCCGTAGGATTGGGGTCTGTGCTCCGCAGAGTTGTTGGCCCAGGCTGTCCCTTGACAATCAGTTGTGGTCATGATGCCACCTGAAGTTGCTACCTGCACTGACTCGACCTCGCTGTCCTTGGCGCCAATATGGCTGTCTTTTCCTTGTCTTTCTGTTCTTTGTGATTCTTGCATATTGCCAACTGATCAGACTATTCCAGGCAGTTGCGGATACAAACAAGACTGCTGAGGACATTTTGTGCTCTGCCCCACCATTCATTAAAGCCTTTAAAAAAGTAGCCAGTTCTGGGAATTGGGGGTCATCGTTAGAATAATTCCTTGATGATGTGGAGCAAAAGGAGTGTGCTCTTATCAGGAGAAACCTTAGAAGCCTTCTGTAGGAAAACAGCTGCAGCAGCCCCCACTAGACATTTGCCTGGGGGATACGTGCAGTTTAACAGGAGGCCAATGAAGCCTTTCTTATGGCCAGAAAAAACCTAGGCTGATAACAACATCTGACCCTGAGAGTCGAGGAGGGAGGAGAGTTGAGATTAATAGTATGAGACGAGTTTCAGAGAAGTTTGAGATCATAAAATTTCCTAGCAAAAAGTTTTCCCAGGAAGATAGTGGCCTTTCCCTCTCCCACCCAAGATATTCTGAGCACAAGGTCACTTAGCCCAGCCAGCCTCCTTGTACAGAATGAGCAAAAGTCCTTGTACCCAAATCAAAGCATTTTCAAAGATTCTCTTTGTAAACTGTTTTATGCTGTTCTTTTTTTTATGATCTGATGATGTATGTCTTTGCCAAGTTTTTGAATGTAAAAGAATATAAATCTTACGCTGAAAAAAGTAAAGTTACAGCAGCATATTCAACCACATTGAATGTGTCTGTCTGTCATTTCCTCACTGATTCCTGAATTCTCCTGAGCCTTCGCCCTGCTTCTCCCACGGTCTGAGTGGCTCCCCTGAGCCGGTCCGTGGCAGGATCCATATTACAGAACACTGGGAAACATTTACTTTCTAATTTACTGAGCAACTGAGCATGGGTTTCTATTCTGGAGCTATTTTGAATACTTTTCTTGACTCTAGATACACAGTCTGTTTCCAAACCAATGTCTGTACTCTTCTGTGGTGTTATTTGGTTGCTTTTCCACCAATCTGTGCATGTAGTATTGCCATGCTCTGCCCAGCTCCAGAGACTGACCTAACTGACCTAACCAGCTAGTGAGAAAAGCACAGATGCACAGACACACAAAAAAGCTGGGAGCATGTGGATTTGACTCCCAATGGAGAAACTATATCACTTGGAAGCTCAGTGTGTTTCTTATATAAAGTTGAACATAAAAGTGGGGTTATTGCATACAGTTGACCAAGGAGACAAGTTGGCTAATCTTAGGGTCAGACCCTGTAGGGGAGAAGTCTTTAGGCAAAAATATCTGGGAGGAGGAAGCTGCAATGGACAGTTTCTGCATACACTATATTACCATCCAAATTTGGATCCGAAGAATGAATTTTAGTTCCTGTGGGGAAAGAAAGGGGATTTTGACATTTCTATGGGTCTGAGGCATCGAGTCCTTGACAAATCCATTCCTATGTCAGTGATATATGTCAGTGATATACATTCATATAGAACTTCATTCATTTCACCCAGGGTTTCCTCAGTTCTCCAAAAAGTTGCCTTTCACCACAAAGTCTTGACCTTATATATTAAAGCATTTTCCTTGCTTTTGATTCTCCTCATTTTATTATGTTCTGCAGACAGTAGAGTTTGTCTTTATAGAGTTACCTTCTCAGAAATGTTTGGTCAATATTTCTGCTGGCAGCATCAAATGTAGCTATATCCAGTAAAATTCAAATCATAGTGAATGTGTATAATTAATATTAACAATGCATTATCATATAGTGTCATAATATGTTATATCATATACTATGTAATGATATATACATAATATATATAATCACAGAATATTTTATCTCATAAGTCATTGTCAGGAAGTAGCAATTATATATTATACAACATATAGTACATTCATAGCATTAGATATATAAATATAGTTCTGTACAACATTACACAAATACTTAGTATGATTAATGATACATGGGAGTGACAGATACATAATTTAAAATATCTCTACTTCAGATATGATGAACTTTTTAGATTTCAAATACAAGGCTATTCATTTTATTTAAACCTTAGGCACAGTATATGTGCCCCAAAACAATATAAAAGGATTAGTTCTTTACATTCTTTGAGGAGAAACATTCAGATGATTCTCACAGCACGATTCTGCTCTGTTTCCAGATGGCTGGTCGGGCTGGAAGACGAGGACAAGACCTGCTGGGTGATGTTTACTTCTTTGATATTCCACTACCCAAGATAGAAAAGCTCATAAAATCCAAAGTGCCTGAGCTGCGAGGCCAGTTTCCTCTCAGTATCTCACTCATTCTGAGACTCATGCTGCTGGCCTCCAAGGCAGATGACCCAGAGGATGGCAAGGCAAAGGTACTGTGTCCCCCAGTCTGGGCCTCTACCGATGGTCTGGCTGGCCTGTGCTCTACTGTGCTGATATCAGGCTTAGGATGCTTTTCAATGTTGTCTAGAGAGCGGTGGAGGATGCTAAGGAAAACGCTAAGGAGAACATGATAAGCTCTATTTGTTTTCATTGTCAGACAGAATTTGTGACTAGGTGGTCACTAAGGTGTTCCCATAATCACTGTCTTCTAGCATCATAGCAGTGAAAATACTAATATCTCATGCTAGTATACCTTTAGTTATAAGGTCTGTAACTCCAGGACACAGTGAACCACTATTAGTTACTTTCCCCCCATATCCCCCCATCACTTTGCTGTTTTCCAAATGCTGCCTCCTCTGATTCCTGTACGCGAGGAAAAAGGGTGTCAGTAAAGGAACTTTTTAGTTCCCTTTATAACCCACTGTAAAGGAAATGAGGAGTTCAATTCTTTTATTATTCCTCCTGTCCTACCATTAAGCATATAGGACTTAAATGCAGTCGTAGCTAGAAATATGGCTCAGATGTTAAGAACACGTAAGGTTGTTGCAGAGGACGTGAGTTCAGTTCCCAGGGCTCATACTGGGTGTTTCATACCACCCTGTAACTCCAAGAGGTCTGATGGCCTCTTCCGGATTCCATGAGTACTTGCATATACTGCCTCCCCCATGTATACACATAATAAAAAACAAAATAATTAATTCTTGTTTTTGTTGTTATTTTTAAAGGACAGCAGAGATTTTTCTTGCATTCTGTAAACTCTCCAACCTAAGGGTAGACAAGTAGACATTTGAGTGGTGCTAAGAAAGTTTGCTTTTATTGCGAGTTCATAGATCTTTGAGACAAAAGTTGAATACTGCACATACAAGAGTGTTGTTCGGCACTGGAGATGAAGGAACATTTTCACTCCTTTGGCTTCAGTCAAATTCCTTCTAATAATTTTGCAGGAATGCCGTAAATACAGAATAGTATATCTAAACCCCTTCTCATTCCACTCATATGTTTCATGCTCTGAAACTTAAGATATCTTTTCTGCTCAGACTGTTTGGTGACATTTTTTTCTGGTTTGGTTTTCTGTGCTTAACTTATTCACTTTTTTGCTAATGTGATAAGACCATGACCAAGGGAACTTATAGATGGAATGGTCTGCTGGAGACTTTGAGTCCATGACCATCATGGCAGGAGCAGGGCAGCAGGAAGGGAGGCACTGGAGTAGTGGGTGAGGCTTCCCAGCATGAGATAGGACCACAAGGTATGGACAGAGAGATAACTGTAATGGAATTGGTTTCTGAAGCCCCAAAGCCTACACTTGGTAATCCTTCCCTAACAGTTTCATAAACCAGGGAGCAAGCATCCAAACACATGAACATATTAGGTCATGTCATTCAAACTTCCACAGTGCTCTCTAGTGTGCATACATGCTATGTATGTATGCCTAAAGGGCATACATGCTATGTTAGGTGATGTTCTATACGATGAAGGAAATTGTGTTATATTAAATCTAATTGAAGTTTGTATTTTGTTGCTGTGTTTTGTAATACTTTTTGTATTCTATACAGTGGGTGACCAAGAGCACCAAAAGAAGCCCTTTTAAGGGTACCTTCTTTTCCTTGTGTGCTGTAGTTAAGGAGACAACCTTTGGGAAAGAATAAAGTAGTATTTATTCTCAATAATACAAGGATATTTGTTCAACTATGTTCATCACAGCATTATTTGTAATAGCCAGAACCTGGAAACAACCTAGATGCCCCTCAACTGATGAATGGATAAAGAAAATGTACATTTACATACACAATGGAGTACTACTCACAGGTAAAAAAACTAAAGTATTCTTGAAATTTGCATGCAAATAGTTAGAACTAGAAAAAAACATCCTGAGTGAGGTAGTCCAAGCCCAGAAAGATGAACATATGTACTCACTCATAAGTGTATACTCCTGTAAAATAAAGCATTAAAAGCCTGTAGTCCATCACCATAGAGAAACTAAATAGGGGAACCCACAAGGATTCACTTTGCTTTAGGGGTATAGATCTTGTAATCCACATTATATATGTATAAGTTATGTGATATGTGTGTGTGTGTGTGTCTTTCTGCATGCCATATGTAATTTAGCCTGTGTTATCTCTTGCAAAGACATTTCACTTAATGTTACTGAACAAAATGCTTCTCTTTGCAGGCACTGTCAGTGCTGAGGCACTCACTGTTATCCTTCAAACGTCCCCGAGTCACAGACATGTTAAAGCTGTACTTCTTATATTCTTTGCAGTTCCTGGTGAAAGAGGCAGGAACCAACTCCTCTCTCTCTCTCTCTCTCTCTCTCTCTCTCTCTCTCTTTCTCTCTCTCTTTCTCTCTCTCTCTGTCCTCTGCCTGTATGTAATAAATTTCCTACTATATAGATAGAATTTTTTAAGTAGCAGACTTGATTTTTTAATATTTAAAAACCTTTATTTTTCATTTTTTAAAAAAGAAAATAAACTATCTTTTTCCATTTTACATACTAGTCCCAGTTCCTACTCCTTCCCCTCCTCCCATTCCCTCTACCTCCCACTCCACTCTAGCCCCGATACACTCCTCAGAGAGGGTGAGGCACATTGCTTGAGACAGGTCCAAGGCCCTCCCTATTATATCTAGGCTGAGCAAGGTATCCACCCAAAGAAAATGGAATTCTAAAAATCTAGTACAAACTGTAGGTAAAAGACTGGCCCTGCAGTCTTCCCCATTCATACAATTGTTACCCATATTCAGAGGGACTAGTTTGGTCCTATGCAGGTTCCTTCCCTGTCTAGCTGGAGTTGAGGAGATCCTATTAGCTCAGGTAAACTGTTTCAGTGGGTGTACCCATTATGGTCTTGACCTCTTTGTTCATATTCTCACTCCTCCCACCCTTTAACTGGACTTTGGGAGCTCAGCCCAGTGCTCTGCTGTAGGTCTCTGCCTCTATTTCATCCAACAACTGATGACATTTAAGATAGTCATCAATCTGACTACAGGGCAAGGTCAGTTCAGGAACCTTCTCCTCTATTGCTTAGGATCTTAGTTGGTGTCATCCTTGTAGATTCCTGGGAATTTCTCTAGTTCAGGTTTCTTCTTTGCCCCATAATGACTCCCTCAATCAAAAAATCTCTTTCCTTGCTCTCATCTCTGTTCTGCCTCCATCTCTACTATCTTGTTCCTCAAGATTTCCTTCCCTCATCTTCCCCTTCTGCTGTCCCTTCTTGCCCCACCCATGGTCCCAACTTTGTCAGGCAGTCTTGTCTATTTCGCCTTTCCAGGGGTATTTATATGTGTTTTCCTTGGGGTTCACCTGGCTATTTAGTTTCTCTATGGTCATGGACTACAGGCTTTTAATACTTTACTTTACAGGAGTATACACTTATGAGTGAGTACATATGTTCATCTTTCTGGGCTTGGACTACCTCACTCAGGATGGTTTTTTCTAGTTCTAACTATTTGCATGCAAATTTCAAGAATACTTTAGCTTTTTTTTTTTTTACCTGTGAGTAGTACTCCATTGTGTATGTAAATGTACATTTTCTTTATCCATTCATCAGTTGAGGGGCATCTAGGTTGTTTCCAGGTTCTGGCTATTACAAATAATGCTGTGATGAACATAGTTGAACAAATATCCTTGTATGATTGAGCATTCTTTGGGTATATGGCCAAGAGTGGTATTGCTGGGTCCTGAGGTAGGTTGATTCCCAATTTTCTAAGAAATGCCATACTGATGTCCAGAATGGTTGTACAAGTTTGCAAAACATTTTATCTACATACGTGTGTATGTGTGAATAGATGTCACATATGTGTAGGTGCCCATAGAGACAAAAATACAGCATGAGGGTGCCTGAAACTGGGATTGTAGTTGACTGTGAGGCTCTCAGTGTGGATTCTGAAAAACTGAGCTCAGGTTGTTTGGATGAGCAGCAAGTGCTGCTGACTGCTGAGCCATCTCTCCAGCCCTAGATTTTTGGTTTAATCACATTGCATTTTTGTAAACCTTAGACGACAATACCCAATAAGTACTGCTACTTGTAATTCATGTAATTATTGAAGTTGGGCTAGTTAGTAGTTATATTCTTATTGGCATGCAGTATTTTAAACTGATAATTGATAATCTACTTGTTACTAATTCTGTGAGTTGTGTCAAACTAACAATTTTTTTCTGTTCTCTAGGGACATATAGATCAAGAAGGTAACCCTACAGGGTTTGCTGGCCTTGTATCACATCTACATTACCATGAACCATCCAATCTTGTTTTTGTCAGTTTTCTTGTAAGAGGTCTTTTCCATAATCTTTGTCAGCCAACACATGAAGGTAAGTTTGAGGGTTATATTGTCTGTGTATATGTGTCTGTTTATCATCAAAATTATATTATCAAATCATACAGCATACAAAAAATACACACTTATGAGTATATGGTTATATATCAAATAATATTTGATATTTGCTATATATGTGTAAAATTATATGTGTGTGTGTGTGTGTGTGTAAATTCTTCCCATGGTGGGAAAAAACTGATAGATTTATAGAAAACTGGAATTTCAAGAATATATTTATTCAATTTTCACTTGAGACAGTATCAGTTAAGCATAACGATGTATATAGAAAATTTTATTATTTTTTATTATACATAAAAAGGAGAATGATAATTATATAGGCAAATTATAGGTTTACAAATAAGATAAAGTGAAATCAGTAGTAATAGATATCCTATTCTGTGACAATGACTTTAAAATACTCAGTACTGCAAGTTGTGACTTGAAAAGTGTGTTTCCTCCAGGATACTGAGCATACTGCATAATATACAATATTTATAAATCCTTTCCTTGTAATTAAATATATGATCAACTTTGAAGAACAGCACAGGAAAACGTTAAAATATAAAACTCAAAATTCCACCCTCAGATAATAACTAGTATTATCTGTGAATATTGTCTGCAACACTATTTTCTTTGAATATAATTGAACAGTGTACACCAATACCTGATATTGCATGGATTATGTGTCTGAGGTCCATTGTATATATAAATTTTGTCTCTATTGGGCAAAAATGTTATAATAAATCCCATACAGCTTTTATGAAAAAACTTTGGGCTCAACTTTCAAAATAAATTCTTCCTACGGTGTCTCTGAAGTAAATATTGCCCTCTCATAATATTTGTGTGTAGTGTGGAGCTTCGGGCAGGCCTGCTTTAATCCTGCCCAGCTCCCGCACAGCTAGCTTAGCCCCAGAAATAATAACACACAAATTATTCTCATTTAAACACTGCCTGGACCATTATCTCTAGAGAGTTAGTTACTGACTAACTCTCACATCTTGATTAACCCATTTCTAATAATCTGTGTAGGACCACGAGGTGGTGGCTTACCAAAAGGTTTAGCATGTCTGACCTGGTGGCTGGCTCCATGGCATCTGCCTCATTGCCCTCTTCCCAGCATTCTGTTCTGTTTACTCCACCTGCCTAATTTTCTGTCCTATTAGAGGGCCAAGGCAGTCTCTTTATTAACCAATGAAAATAACAAATAACAGAAGGCCCATCTACATCATTTTCCCTTTTTCTATTTAAACAAAAAAGAAAGGCTTTCACTTTAACATAGTAAAATTATATATAACAAAACAATTATTGAGTAAGAATTACAGTAACAATATTTATATCTATTTTATCTTTATCATAATAATGGAAAACTATAACTATAACTAACCATTCTTCAACTCCATCAAAGACTCCAGAAGGATATAATATTACCTAAGTAAACAAGAAGTAAGCATCTTCCAAAACTCTAGAAATGACAGAGACATCTCACTGCCTGGACAGTCACCCAAAGTTCCTCTGTATCTTTGGGGCATCCATTCTCGGCCTTCAGGCCCATAATATGCAGAGACATTTCCAAGAAGCAGGAAATTTCAAAGGCAGTTCAGTCACTAGCTGCTGTGTCCTGCAGAATGTCTCGCAGACTCTTTCATGAATCAGGAACCCCGAAAGATCATCTCACCTTTAGGCAAGTTCAGCAGTCCTCTCTCTGCGGGTTCTCTGTGTCCAGTTTATACTACAGTCCAGGCAAGAGCAGTGTCTTGCCCAAATGGCTAACCAACTCTATAAGGAGCCTCTTCGATGCCCATCTTCCTCTTGAAGTAGATTGGTGCTGCCAGGAGCAGACATGTCTCATTGTCATGAAAAGCCCTAAGTTATTAAAACATTAAATGCCATGTACTGTAGTCTTTGAAAGACATGAAGAATGCTTATCTGAAATATATCTATACACATCTAGAAAATCAAACTAACATTACTACAAGCTTGAATATTATCGATGATTATCCATTAATAACCTATATTTTCTAATCATACATTACATTTTTAAAATGAACTACACAATCACAATACATCAATCAAGATCAGAAATATATATACATATAACAAAATTGACCTTAAAATCCATAACAAAGCAAATTATTCATATCTATATCATATCCCCCTTTAAATGTAAAAGAACATTTATAAGCAATATCTGGGAATATGGATGAAGTTATTTCTCTCCAAACTTCTTCCTTCTGTATAGGGGTGCTGTTAATCAGGTCTTTCACAGTAAACCTGTTTGCTAGCTTCATCTCAGTTGACAGTTGAATGAAGTAATTTTTTGAGGGTGTTCATAGCAACCTTTCAGGAGGGTGTGGTCTATCACACCATATTGGGATAGAAGCAATCCACAGGGTCTCATTCTCTTTGAAAACAAAAGAAGAACCTCCTTTCCAAAGTATCATATCCTTAGATCCAAATTCTGAAGTCAAGGTATTTTCAAAATATCTATCTTGGATTAGTTCAGCAGCATTTATAATCAAATATCTTTTAGCAGCTGTTGCTCCTTCCTCAGCATTCAAACAATTCAAAGAGAGCATAATAGCATACAGTATCAAGATTCTCTGTGTATTTTCCATCTTTATGCAACTTTATTTTAACCTCTATTTCTTTTATTTTTACTTTTACTTTTTGACACAGTTTTTCTGTATATGTTTGTCCTGGAATAACTCTGTAGACCAGGCTGTCCTTGAACTCACAGAGATCTGTTTGTCTCTACCTTCCCAGTGCTGGGATTAAAGGTGTGTGCTACCACACCTTGAACTCTGAGATCTGTCTGTCTCTGCCTCCCAGGCATTGAGATTAAAGGTGTGTACCACCACACCCTGAAGTCACAGAAGTCAATCTACTTCTGCCTCCCAAGTGTTGGGATTAAAGATGTGTGCCACCACACCCAACTATTTTCTTTCTTCCTTTTTTTTTACTTTAAGAACTTTAACATTTAGCCTGCATATATTTTTTAACACACTGTAAACCATTTAGAGGTTTTCTTCATCTTTGAATTTCTCTTTACTGTATATCTCTCTTTTTCTGACTACATGAGTCGTTAAAGAGAATATTAGAGCCATGGCTTTGATAGCTGAATCCAGCCCATTCTTTAGCTTTCCAGCCTCATGGCAGAGGTACCGCTGGAGCCATTTTTCTTGCCACAACTCTGTGGCGCTTCAAGGTCCTTGCCAGCAAGCAAGCTGCAGCATTCTACTCACAGACCACATTCAAATCCTCCATAGTTGGACTGCCTGCCTGAAAGAGTCAGAGTTTACCCTGGCAGGACAGCCTGGAAAGCAAGCATTTTAAAACAGCTCAGCTTTTTCCTGCTACAGCTGAAAACTGATGAAAAGCTTTTTCCTGTTCAGCTTTTCATCAACATCGTTTAAGTGTTTCATGGCAGAACCTCTTAAAGGAGCTGCAATGTTTTGCAGCTAAAGCTGAGTCAGGAAGCCTCTCTTAGATGAGAGCATTTGCTTGCCTCTAGCAAGCAGAGCAGACTTGAGAAATTGGTGCTACGAACAAAACATGCTTTAATCTATTCTTTCCCAAACTTTCTCAGGCTTTCTATGGATTCAGTTATCCACACGTTGGCGCCATTTGTAGTGTGGAGCTGCGGGCAGGCCTGATTTCATCCCACCCAGCTCCTGCACAGCTAGCTTAGCCCGAGAAATAATAACACACAAATTATTCTCATTTAAACACTGCCTGGCCCATTATCTCTAGAGAGTTAGTTACTGACTAACCCTCACATCTTGATTAACCCATTTCTAATAATCTGTGTAGCACCACGAGGTGGTGGCTTACCAAAAGATTCAGCATGTCTGACCTGGTGGCTGGCTCCATGGCATCTGCCTCATTGCCCTCTTCCCAGCATTCTGTTCTGTTTACTCCACCTACCTAATTTTCTGTCCTATCAGAGGGCCAAGGCAATCTGTTTATTAACCAATGAAAATAACACATAACAGAAGGCCCATCTACATCATTTGTGCTTATTGTTGTGATATTGCCTAGTGCATGATGTCTTCAGTGCCTCCTGCTTTCTCTTCTGTCCCTGGCTGATAGAAATATTTTGCTTTGTATAACACCTGTAGTCTTTATGCTATTAAAAAATGTTCCATTTTGTGATTCCTCAGAAAGTTTTGCTCCTCCTGAATTTGTAAAAGATAAAATCACTCCCTACAAAAGAAAGTCTGATTGTGTTTATTGTTGCTGACAGAGGTAGCCAAAATTGATAACTTTATAGAGGATGCATATAGAAGTTAAATAAATGGACAAGTTTCTAACCTTTAAAGAAGTTAGAGACAATACTAAATGTAACTAGCCTGATCCAAAGTTACTGACTCTCACATTTTAGGCATTCCTACTATTTTCATGCTCTTGGACTGCAGTTACTCAAATGGACTGTGGCTCCAGCTGAGTTGAGGAAGGTTATCTGTGGGTTTAGTTTTGGATATTTTTCTCTTTAGCATTGAGAAGTCATATTATTGATTAGGTGAGAGAGGCTATCATGGTTTGCATGAGAATGGCCCCATAGGTTCAATACTTGCTCACCAGGGAATGGCACTATTTCCTTTGTTGAAGGAAATGTGTACATGGACTTTCTTTGCTACTGCCAGTGTGAACAATGACATAGACACATTATTGATTTTTTTCTCTTTGCTTAATGCAACTGTCTATAAATAGTTTTCAGTCTTTATTTATTTTTAAGTCAATCTATTCTTATTTTATATGCATATTCCAGCTCCCACTCAGCCAAACTTCCTACTACCACCCCCATTCCTTACTCACAGAATGTAAGTCTTTCCATGGGGAGTCAACAAAGTCTGAAACATCACTTTTAAGCAGAACCAATACCCTTCCCCCATGACTAGGCTGAGAAAGTTATCCCTCCAAAAAGAATGGGCTCCAAAACGGCAATTAAATCAGTAGAGATAAATCCTGGTCCCACTACCAGTAGCCCCCCAGACTGCCCATGCTATACAATTATCACCCATATTCAGCCTAATAAGACCAAATAGGTCCTCTGAATGTGGGTGACTTATTAGTTAAAACCTTGGCCTTACCTTAGGTTTGTCCCATGAATACTTATACCCTAAATTAACCCATTTATTTTTAATCTATATTCTAACATGTGGTGTTACCTCTCTTCCATCTTATACTTCTTATTTCTTCTCCATGTGTGGCTGGTCACTTTACCTTTCTCCCTACCAAAGACCTCTCTTTCCCCAGAAATCTCACCTATACATCCTGCCTAGCTATTTGCTGTTCAGCTTTTTATTACACCAATTATAGCAAATATATCTTCAAACAATGAACAAATATCTCACAACAGAAATGTGTCATTTGGGGTGAGTTTTGAGGTTTCAGAAGCATATCAAGTACAGAGTCTCCCCCGCTTTTCTGCCTGTGGCTCCAGATGTAGAACTCTCAGCTACTTCTCCAGTACCATGTCTCTGTGTGTGCCTTTCATAATGATAATGTGCTAAACCTCTGAAACTGTAAGCAAGCGCCAAATAAATGCTTTTTTAAACAAAAGTTATCGTGATGCTAATGTCTTGTCACAGCAAGAGAACACTAACCAAGACAGAATTTGGTACTAGAAGCTTGGTATTGCTGTGACAGGCTTGCCACATTGCTGGTGGACAGTAGGTGGACTTTGGATTAGGAAAGAAATTAAAGATTTTTTAAGTGAAGCTTGATGGGTCATACTAATAGGAGCATAGAAGACAGTAGCACTGAGAATGATGGAGATTATGATGGTTCAGCTTAAGAGATTTTAGAGGAGAAAAATATTAATACATGGCCTAGAGACTCTTGTGATGTTTTGGTGAATTTTCTGCTCTTATCCAAAAATATGCCAGATTCTAAATTGAAGAGTTCTGGATTAATGATCCTGGCAGAGATTTCTAGGAAGCCTAGTATTACCTGTGTCCTGTGATTGTTACTAATCATTCTTACTCAGATCTGTAACAAAAAGGATCAAGCTACTTAAAGAGAAGTTCAAAATGTACAGAGTTTCAGGAGAAAAGGAACATGAGGAAGACTAATGGAGCTAAATCCTGCACTCAAGGAGATTAAAAGTTTAAGTAAAAGCCTGACATTAAATGGGATAAAGGGAGTGGTGACCTTAGAACAAGACTCTACCCATTTAAGCTTCCTACTTGCAAAAAGGAGTAAAGAAAACCTTAAGCAGTGAAAAAAATCATGAACAGCAGAAATCTGATGCAGATGTAACTAAAAGACAGGACCAAGTTCTAGCCCCAGCAATCAGTAGAACTTGGCAAATTTAGCCACATAGTTCTGGCTTTAGAGTCAAGAATACAAGAAAAGGGTTGTGGAATCTTGCTCTGTGACTAAGGGAAGCTACTGAGGCCAGGCAGGCGTTGTTAATTGCATCCCTGCATGAAGACTCAGAGAGACCACTGCATAGATCTGTGAAAGTGAAGCCCAGATTGTGTTACAGACTTTGATATATTGGGGATGCCAGATCTGTGGGATGTCTGTTAAGGAGAGCTGCAAACCAGGTGTGCAACTAGACCAAGAGAGAGAAGTGTGTTACAGTAGCAAAGGCTGAAAGGAGTTGGCGATCTGAAGAGTATATTGACATCAGACATAGAGATGCAGAACGTAGAATTTGCCCAACTGGTTTTCAGTCTTGTTTTGATCCAAGGAAGTACTTTTAAATGACAAGAGATTGTTGAGCACATGATAGGAATATTATCATATTGATTTATTGATCTTTTTATCTTTTTTTAGCTTAATACTTCATTTAAATCCAATAGGAAATCAGGCATATTTATACAGTAAAATAAATGTATTGTATGAAGAGCAGGCTGTTTCCTGCCTCCCAGCTAGCTTAACCCCAAAATAATTACACAGAAATTGTATTAATTTAAACACTGCCTGGCCCATTAGCTCTAGCCTCTTATTGGCTAACTCTCATATCTTGATTAACCCATTTCTATTAATCTGTGTGTTACCATGAGGTTGTTGCTTAGTGGCATGAATCTTATCAACGTCCCTCTTGGGCAGAAGAAGCATGGTGTCTGCCTATCTCTGCTTTCTTCCTCTCTTCCTCTACTATAACCACCTAAAGGCTGCCTTACCAAAAAGCAAGGCAGTTTTCTTTATTCAACCAATGAAAGCAACACATAGAAAGAAGACCCTCCTACACCATTTTCCCTTTTTCTGTTTAACCAAAAATTAAGGCTTTAACTTTAACATAGTAAAATTACATATAACAAAACAGTTATCAAGCAAGAATTACCATCACAATATTTATATCTATTTTATCTTTTATCATAACAAAGAAAAGCTCTAACTATATATCTATTTTCAACTCCATCAAAGACTCTAGAAGGATATAATATTACCTAAGTAAACAAGAAATAAGCAACTTCCAAACTCTAGAAATGACAGAGACATCTCGCTGCCTGTATAGTCACCCAAAGTTTTTCTGTACCATTGGCGCATCCATCTTCAGCCTACAGGCCCATAGTATCCATCAGATATTTCCATGAAGCAGGAAATTTTAAAGACAGTTCAGTCACTTTCTCCTGTATCCTACAGAATGTCTCGCAGGCTCTTTCATGAAACAGGAACCCTGAAGGATCATCTCACCTCTAGGCAAGTTCAGCAGTTCTCTCTGCGGGTTCTTTGTGTCCAGTTAAGCAGTCTATGCAAGAGCAATTTCTTGCCTGGCTAGCAAACTCCATAAGGAGCCTCTTTGATGCCCATCTTCATCTTGAATAGCTTGGTGCTGCCAGGAGCAGATGTGTCTCATTGTCATCAAAAACCCTAAGTTATTAAAACATCTTAAATGCCATATTCTGTAGTCCTTGAAAGTTATAAAGAATGCCTATTTAACTGAAAAATATCTCTATATATCTAGAAAGTCTAATATGACTACAAGCTTGACTATTATTGATGATTATCCATCAACAACCTATATTTCCTAATTATACATTACATTTTTTAAATGAACTACACAATCACAATACCTTGATTGTGATATCAAGAGCAGAAATACATATACATATAACAAAACTGACCATAAATTTATATCAACAAACCAAGATTCATACCAATGCAAATTAATTATATCTATATCATCTCCCCCTTAAAATGTAAAATAACATTTATAGATAATATTTGGGAATATGGGCATAGTTTTTTGCTCTTCAAACTGCTTTGTGCTGTATGGGGGCACTGTTATTTAGGTCTTTCATGGTATAACCTGTGTGCTAGGTTCATCTCAGTTCACAGTTGAGTGAAGTAATTTTCTGAAAGTGTTCATGGTAATCTTTCAGGAGGGTGTGGTCTATCATACCATATTGGTCTAGAAGCAATCCATAGGGTCTCATCTTCTGTAAAAACAAAAGAAAAACCTCTTTTCCAAAGCATCATATCCTTAGACCCAAATTCTGAAGTCATGATACCTTTATAATATACATCCTGGTTTATCTTAACATCTGAAACAATGAGATGTGTCTCTGTACTTAGCGCCTTTACAGTCAATTCAAAGAAAACACAATAATATATGTAATACAGACTTTCTGTGAATTTTCCATTTTTACATGGCTTATTTTTACTCTATGACTTTATTCTGTAAAGCATTAACTTTATATTATGGCTCTCTATATTCTTTATTTTTTCTCTTCCAGGACTACATATTTATCTAACACCATGACCCATTTAGAGGTCTTTTATGTCTGAATCTGTCCTATTGCATTGTTCTTAATTCTCTACTGTCTTGAAGAGCTTTAAAATGCTGAACATCTTGTTTGTGGCTGCTCTGGATGTTGACTCCAACTCTCTCCAATTTCAAAATGGTGGACATAAAATTTCTGCTATGTAACATGAGGGGAACGGCTTGTTGGGGTTTCTGTCTCGCCCAGTACCCCACAGCCAGCAAATCCCAAAGAGAAATCACACACAGGACTCCATAAGGTTATAAACTGATTGGCTCATTAGGTTAGGCTTCTTGTTAACTCTTATAACTTATGTTACCCCATTATCCTTATCTACATTAGCCACATGGCTCTGTACCTTTCTCAGCTGGGTAAGTTACATGTTGCCTCTTCGGTGGTCTGTGCAGGAGTGATGGAAGGAGCTTCCTGTGTCCGAGAATACTCCCAGTCTCTTTTCTCCACCCCTACTTCCTGTCTGGCTTTCCCACCTATACTGCCTGCCTGGCCAATCAGCGTTTTATTAAAATATGATTGACAGAATACAGACAATTCTCTCACACCACTGCTATCTCTGTGGCCACCAGGTAGGAGTCATACTCAGCACTTTAACTCTGAGAATGAGCATGCAGCACATAAACTCTTTCTGAGTTACAGCCAAATCTGCCACACAGAGCACTGTGCAGTCTGGCCTATTGTGAATCTATAATTCTTTACTATATAGGAGCACTTCTTAAAATGCTAAACACTTCTTAAAAACGTAAGTTGCGCCATATAGGGGTAATATGGTACTGCCTGTTTACTGCCCAGTCTAAATCTTAACTGCCCTGTTATTATAATAATTACAATAATTCCTGCCTGAGTTCAGCACAGTTCAGCATGGTGGAGCTAGAGCTGCTCATGCCTCTGAGCCATGTGCATGGCACTGCTAGCATGGCGTAGCTGCTTGTGCCTCTGAGCCACAAGTAGTTCCCCCTTTCAGGTGCACAGCAACTCCAATTGCCATCAAACAAACCATAGCATTATAGTCACAAATCTCATCCAAATGCTCTGTCTCCTCAAGAGACAGAGGTCTTGCTGGTGGCACAGCCCAGAAAGCTGGCATTTTCAAACCACCATTTTTTTTTCCTGTTGCTGTGTCAGGAAAATTTCTTTGAGGCACTAAGCTAGAAAATAACAAAAATCAGTGTTTCTCTCTCTCTCTCTCTCTCTCTCTCTCTCTCTCTCTCTCTCTCTCTCTCTGTTTTAAGCCCTCTCAGGTTTTTAAGGATTTTGCCATACTTTGGGTGCCAATCTATTGTATGGAGAGTAGAGAGTGTCCCGGTGCACGACTAGCTTAACCCCAAAATAATTACACAGAAATTATATTAATTTAAACACTACCTGGCCCATTAGCTCTAGCCTCTTATTGGCTAACTCTCATATCTTGATTAACCCATTTCTATTAATCTGTGTTACCAGGAGGTTGTCGCTTACTGGCATGAGTCTAATCAACATCTGTCTTGGGCAGAAGAAGCATGGTGTCTGCTTGTCTCTTCTTTCTTCCTCCCAGAATTCTGTTCTGTCTACTATGCCCATCTAAAGGCTGCCCTATCAAAAGGCCAAGGAAGTTTTCTTTATTCAACCAATGAAAGCAGCACATAGAAAGAAGACCCTCCTACACCACAAATGAAAAAAATGTGATCAAAAAGAAAGGTTCAAAGATATTCATATCAGAGAATGTATTTCAAATTCATTTCCTGAACTTTGAAAATTATTTAAAACATTGCATATTTTTATTAAATTTTGAATAAATTTAGAAGTCAATGTAAAGTTCTCTTTACTATAATAGTGGCAAGGACTTTAAATTATTACTGAGGAACTATTGGAATTTCACTCACCTGTATCCATAAGTGTATGGGGAAAGACATTCCAGTGAGAAGCAGGTATTGATTGTGCAGACGGATCTGTTGCAGCTCCTCATTAACTTGGCAACTGGCAGTTACAGTAGCAAGATCTCTGTGGTGGTTTGAATAGGAATATTCCCCCACAGACTCATATGTTTGAATGCGTGGTCATTTGAAAATGGAGTTACTTGAGGAGGGATATGGCCTTCTTGGTGTAGATATGGCCCAATTGGAAGAAGTCTGTTACTGGGAGTGGGCATTGGGGTTTTGAAAGCTCAAGCAAGCCCAGTGGCTCTCAGTTTCTTCTTGCTGCTTCATGATTCAGATGTAGAAATCTCAGCTGTTTCTCTAGAACCATGTCTGCCTGTGTGCCAGCAAGTTCCCTGCCATGGTTATAATGAACAAAACACCTGAAACTGTAAACAAGTCCCCGAATTACATGTTTTCTTTGTAAGAGTTGCCATGGTCATTGTGTCTTCTTACAGCCATAGAATATTGACAAAGACAGAGACATTATCAAAATTTGGTCAAAGTAAGCAAGGTCCAGTAGTAGGAAAGATAAAGATGATAATGAAGGTGAACACAGGAAGAAAAAAGCTCAAGTGAGAAGCATCCACAGCTGAAGTTATTCTAAAGTTGTTATGAAATGAACATAGCACTTATTTTAGAAATGAAAAAATTGATGTAATCATTTTTTACATATATGACACAGAACTTTTGTTTTTCACAGGCTCAAAACATTTCTCTGAAGATGTAATGGAAAAGCTGGTTTTAGTATTGGCAAATCTTTTTGGAAGAAGATATATTCCAGCCAAGTTCCAAGATGTTAACATCAAGTTTTATCAATCAAAGGTAAAATCTTCTGATAAAATTGATTAGTGATACTACATAAATTCTGCCATAAATGATTCAGCAGCAATAGGTTTTTATGAATATGGGGTAGTTAATGTGTTTTATATGTTTATTTGTTCCTTTTGGAAATAGTGTGATGTTTTTCAATAACTTAAAAGTCCCTCTGTGAATGTGTTTAAAGGTTACATACCTTGTGGATAAATAGGAAGAAAGTACATTCATGATTTTAATTGATTCCATTCAAATGCAGTATTAATGAAAGGGTGTACAGGGGCTGGGAAGATGACTTGATACAGTGCTTGCCATGCACTCATGAGGATCTGAGTGTGCATTCCCAGCACCCACATGGAGAGATGTTAATTGTGACATACCTTGTCATCCCAAAACTGAAAATTCAGAGAAATGTGGATCCCTGGAGCTGCCTGGGGCAGGCTAGCCTAATTGGAGAGCTCTAGGTATGGTGGAAGACCTTGCTTCAAAATATAAGGTGGAGCACACATACACATATTCATGTTCACACACAATGCAGATAATTACACATTTAAGCCCCAAAGCCACCTTCATTGTTGAATTGTTTCTGGAGATACGACTGTATGTCACAGTGCCATCTCTGAGAAAGTGTTACAAAGTTGTCTAGGAAATTGTCCCTTGACTTCTGGAGTCTAAATCTTAGAAACAGCTTTCCAATTTTAGTATTTTCATCTTGCTTGATCATTTTTGAAAATGCGCATTTCTATATTTAATGAAAACAGTTACATTTATTTCCATGAGATCATTTATATCACTCTTTATGCTCTTCTTGGTGCTTTGTCTTGATTTTCTTAGCAATATTCATGTAACTTCCTAATGTAGCACCGATGACATGGATGACAAATGTGCAGTTCTTTTCTTCACAGTTCTTCATGTCTAGTCTAGAAGTTTTAAATGAAGATGATTTGTGGGGGCATACTTTATATATCATAGTTTACAAACACAAACCTAGAAAAAAATTAGAGATACAGAGCTTTCATATGTACAGGTTGAAAAACTGATCAACGGTGTTAGCCCAGTGAGGACAATGAGAGTTTCAAAACCTCTCAACCAGGTGCAACTGATTCTGAACCTGAAAATATGATCTATCTTCTTTGCTCTACATATGTGTCCCAGGATCCTTTGAAATTACTCATGAGTCTAGTCGCAGTTGAGGACATGCTTCTGCTCTTTAAAGAGCTGTTTTCATTAGGGAGCTTCAGAGCAAGTGTTATGAGTAGAGCATTTGCTAGTTCAATTGCAAGTAAGAACAAAATAATTTAACCTCATTTCAATCAGGAAAAAAAGAAAAAGTGGCTTTACTGAAAACAACAAAATTATACTGTGTGGTCTTTTACCTTCATTGCTTCAAGTTATCAGTGTTTAAGAAAGGTGTTCTCCACTTTCTGAAAAACTTTTGGCATTTAGGTGTTCCTTGAGGACCTCCCTGAGGACTTCAGTGAGGCCCTGCTTGAGTACAACATGCAAGTGACAGAGGACTTTGCTGCTTTTCTGCTAATTGTGTCCCGATTGGCTGATATGAAACAGGAATATCAACTCCCCTTGTCAAAAATTGGTAAGTGTGTTTCAGTTCCCTGTGGATCAATTTAGTAATAGTCTTGCCCAAGGATGCTAGGGATGCAGGTCATTGGCAGTGCTCCAACTCTACCATTTTTGTCTCAGAAGGCTGGCACTTCAGAAAAGTCAGCTTGCCTTAGAATAATTGGGTTATTTCTGCTAAGAAAATAAAAAGCTAAGCAAAAGAATTTTGGGGAGGTTTGACAGGCAGTTAAAAGGGTAGTGGAGAATGAAAATTAAACCAATTTGGATCCTTTTTAAACGGTTTTGATTAAGAGCTGACTTTGGCTCAGTTCTAGAAAATGGAGCAAGTATGTCTCTGACACAAGAGAAACCAGAGAAGTTCTTTCTTTTATTATTTTTATTTTTAAAACAATCTTGATTTACATACTGATCCCAGTTCCCTCTCCCTCTCCTGCTCCCCCTACATTTTCCCCACACCATCTACTCCTCAGAGAGGGTGAGGCATCACATAGGGACTCAACAAAGTCTGTCACATCACTTGATGAGACACCAAGGCCCTCCACCCTGTATCTAGAATGAGCAAGGTGTCCCAAAATAGGGAATGGGCTCCAAAGAATCAGTTTATGCAGTAGGAAATAAACACTGGTCCCACTGTCCCTCACAAACTGTCCAAACCATGGCTGTCACCTGCTTCAGACAGTCTAGTTCAGTCTTATGCAGGTTCCGCAGCTGTCAGTCCAGAGTCAGTGAGCTCCCACTTGCTCAGATCTGCTGTTTCTGTGTGTATCCCCAACATGTTCTAAAAATAAAATCTAAAGGAAGAAGATCAAAAGGGATCTATCTCAGCCTGTTCTGGTCAGAATTCACAGGTAAGGAACGTGAAGACTCGCCACTTGTGTCTCACCTGATGAGCTGCAGGGAGGGAAGGATGGCAGTTTCACCATTTGTTTGTCTGTCTGGAAACTTTGATGTGGATTTGCTTCGTCCAGGAGTTTCAGATAATGTAAGTAAAGAGTGATGTTCATTAATCAGTCTTCTCAGGGCGTTTGCTCTACTCTGAGTGGTACATTTTAACAGAATGCTGTTGAAGCTGTGAAGTGCTAACATGCAGATGATAAAACATTATATTTTCTATTGTAAAAAATATTTTTATTTATTAATTTTCCTAGCCTGATCACAGATAATGTTTTTCCCTCTCTCTCTCTCCTCTCCTCGTAGTTCTTCCACCAACCTTCACTCTTAACCTGCCAGCCAGACACTCCTTCTTTCTTTTAAGAAAATTGTGGGCCTTCCATATATATCAGTTAGTCAGGCATATCAAGAATAATAACTTTACAAAAATAATTTTTAGGAGTTTTAATTTCTTTGTTTTGCATGGGCGACTGCAAAAAAACTGGTTGGATATGTAAGAGATTGGTAGTTACATATGTTGAATAAACACGATAAATTTTTAAGCATTATAGTTTCTTTTCCCAAGATGGATGTGATGGCTCATGCCTATCACATAACTGGGGATGCTCAGCATAACTTGGAAAGCTGAGACAGGAGGACTGCTACATATTTGACTATTGCATAATGAGTTTCAGGCATGGATATACTGCCTTCCTGTTTCAAGATGAGAAGGGACTGGAGGAAGAAGAGGAGGAGGGAGAAGACAATAGCAAAATAATTCTGCTTTCCATTTATTATGCAATTAATTTAATTTATGAAATATAACAATCACCTTTACTTCCTTTTTACATGTAAGATTTCCATGAAAATTCAGATGGGCGTTTACACAATAAGAATTAGCAAGAAAGTCTGTGTCATGTTGCTGCAATATCAGCATCTATTAGAAGGTGCATGCATGAACTAATTCCCTCTCACCTTTAATGGTGAATCAATCCCACACCAGTTATGTTTTAAGGGGGTATTTATTTTGGGGGGTAAAACTTACATACACCATAAACCGTCAGGAAGGGAGCCTACTCGCTGGAGCAGGAGCTGGGAGCAGGAGCTGGAACCAAGAGCCGGAAACAAGAGACCCAAGCCTAGACTTGTGGCTATTTTTAAAAGAGAAATATACCACACCCCAGTGGGCTGGTATTTCAGCAGCTATTGGCTGACTGAGCGTAAGGCGCTCCTGCAGCACTGTGGGTTAGTGTTTCAGCGACTATTGGCTGAAGCAGCAGAAGGTACTCCTGCAGCACCTCCCCCTTTTGTTTAAGTAAGAGAGTTCTAAGCCTACTACGAAATTATATACAGTAAGTACAAACCTACATAATTATATATAATAAGTACAAATATCCTATTCTAACTAGCTAAAGTCTTGTATAATAAATAACTTGGCCAAGTCATGAGAGGAAAGTAGCTACATTTATCTAGTCTTCAACCCCATAGAAGATCTAAGAAGGGAAATAATGTTACCTGAGTAATTAGGAAGTGCAATCAAAGAACTTCTAAAACATGCAACAAATCACAGAGACAGCTGGCTACCTGGGCAATCACCAAAGTACTGTTTGCAGCGTTTAAGCAACCAACCTTGACTAAGGCCTAGAATAACTGACAGATTATTTTTAACAGGCAAGAGATTTTTCAAAAACATCTTACCCTATCTTGGCAAGATTTAACAGTTCTGTTTATCCATTTCCGGATTTTATCCATTTCTGGATTTTAACAGACAAGAGATTTTTCAAAACCGTCTTACCCTGTCTTGGCAAGATTTGACAGTTCTGTTTATCCATTTCTGAATACCGTGTATTTGTCAGTAGTTCAGGTATGGGCAGTTCCTTACCCAGAGGCCAGTTGTGTCAAGAAGACAAGCTCCAAGTGGAGTGTCTTTGGTGCTCAACAATCTCTCGGGAAAAGTTCGGTGTTGCCAGGAGTGATTGTGTCTCACTACACAGAATTCTAAGATTAAATTAAATGCCATTTGCTACAGCTCTTTGAAGAGGTTGAAGACTATTTATATATAATCTCTATGTATCTAAAGAACCTGATTAGTCTAACCATAAATATGACAGACATAGATGACTATTGATCTATAATTCTTAACATGTATCTAACTTAAAGACTAAGAGAATAAACAACTGTGCAATAAATGAGGACAATGACCTCCAAATGTAAACAATAAATATCAATACATAAACAATATATGAGTATCTTAATCAGAGGTAGAAATGTACACTGCAACATGGTATACATATATCAATACAATATATATAAATACATAAAAATGTTTTAAACAGGTAGAAGCATGCATACATACAATATTCAATATATGTTGATTTAATTATCTATAAACAATAACTCACAAATACCATTATTATCTATCCAATTATTTTTTTTCCAAAAGATCCCTGAGCTTATAAAATTCCTTTCCCAACTCTCAACCGTATACTAATTATAATCAATCCCTAAATATTGTTCCTAAACCTGAGGACAAACTTTGCTGAGAGAGGGGACATCGTCCTCTAGAATTACTTCCAGCTGTCATGGGGGTGAGGTTCTTTCTGGAGGATCCTGTGAAAGTAAAATGATGGTTAAATTTCAAGATCAATGTCTTTTAAAATTGCAAACAGTCTCTGAGTATTTTGTGGAGGTCTGGACAGAATGTTGTTCAAGATGTGCACCATTTCAGCTAACCAAGTTGGAATCATCTGTGCAGCTGATACCCGAAACAGGACTTGTAGTAGCACTATCAGTATCATAAGTTCATATCAACCGAGTGGAGTTGTTGTTATGAGGGTCCCATCTTCTTCCTGAAAACTTCAAAAGTCAGTGCACGAAAACTCATTGTTCATTATGGAAAGCTTAAACATTAATTATATAGACATATACAAACATATATTCAATGAAAGGTATGATAGACATATTCAATGAAAAGTATGATAGATATGAAGAAAAGCAAAGATGTTTTCTAAACTCATATTTCTTTCTTTCTCATATCATGGTTCTTGACATAAGACAGAAACTCCAGAAACTCTGGGTTTTTCTCCTAACAACAGGCTTGGAATTAGAGAGGGACTGAGCCAAGAGTCCAACTCAAAAACCAGCTCTATAAATTCAGAAATATGATTTAGTATATTCTAGAGCTTCATACTCACAGAACCTATTCAGTTTTTTTGATAATCCATATTGGATAGTTATTTTTCCATCTGTCTGTATTCAAACATCCAGGGTCCTTTGAATTTTTCAAAGGCGAGTGTTTTCCTGTGGAGATAAGAACAGAACCCTGCTGCCATTTTATGTTTTTCTTACCACCTGTATGGTCATCATCATTGTAGATGCTGTCATTTCTCCTTTCCAAGAGGTTTCTTCTTTTCAGATCTAACCTTTATTAATTTTGATGGTATCCACAATTTTTCTTCTCCTGTGGAAACAAGAGCAAAACCCCTTCCTCAATGTAGCACATCTCCTGGCTTCCATTGAGAGGTCAGCATATCCTTGATATAAACCGGTTGATTTAGTTCAGCAGACTTTTCCATTATCCAATGTCTTTCTGCCGCTGTTGTTCCCTTCTCATTAGCATTAAGAAAATTCAAGATTAATATGGCATTATGTAATCTATTTCTGGGGGCATTTTCCACCCCTTTCTGTTTATTTAACATATCCTTTATAGTTCGATTTGATCTTTCTATAACTGCTTGACCTGTAGGATTGTATGGTATACCCGTAACATGCTTAATATTATAATAAGCAAAAAAAAACCGTTTCATTTTCCTAGATACATAAGCTGGACCATTATCTGTTTTTATTTGTGCAGGTATACCCATAATGGCCATAACTTCTAATAAATGTGTGATTACTGAGTCAGCTTTTTCTGAGCTTAAAGCAGTTGCCCACTGAAAGTCTGAATAAGTGTCAATGGTGTGATGTACATATTTTAATTTTCCAAATTCTGCAAAGTGTAACACATCCATCTGCCAAATTTCATTCCTTTTAATACCCTTTGGATTAGTCCCTGCAGGCAATAGTGTTTGGTTATAAGAAGAGCAAGTAGGGCATTTCTTTACAATTTCCTTAGCTTGTTGCCATGTAATAGAAAACTCTTTTTTCAAGCCTTTGCTATTGACATAATGTTTTTTTTATGAAATTCAGATGCCTGCAGCACACTACCAATCAGTAATCGATCAATATCTGCATTACCTTGTGCTAGAGGACCTGGCAGACCTGTATGGGAACGGATATGTGTTATATACATAGGGCAGAGTCTGTTCCTGATCATGTCTTGTACCTGGATAAACAATGAGGTCAGTTCTGTATCATCAGGTATAAATTTAGCAGTTTCAATATGCAAGATAACTCTTTCTGCATATTGTGAGTCAGTAATTATATTAAAAAGTTCTTTAAAATCCCTAAGCACCATAAGGATGGCATATAATTCTGCCTTCTGGACAGAATCATAAGGACTTTGTTCCACTTTACTCAATTCTTCTGATTTGTAACCTGCTTTCCCTGATTTATTAGCATCAGGATAAAATGTACAGGCTCCAGTTATTAGAGCATCACGGACAATTCGAGGAAGGATCCAAGAAGTTCTCTTTATAAAGTTAAGTCTCTTGCTTTTTGGGTAATTGTTATTGATTTCTCCCAAAAAATTAGCACAAGCTCTTTGCCATGGTTCATTGTTTTCCCACAACCTTTTTTATCTCATCAACAGTGAAAGGCACTATAATTTCTGCTGGGTCTATACCTGCTAATTGACACTTTTTTCCACATAAGTTTTTAATTTTTTACTTGGTTTGTGTGGTAAAAAGATCCATTCCAAGATAATATCTCTTTGCATCAAGATTCCTGTAGGAGAAATTCTGGAAGGCAATATGATGAGAATACAACTAAGCACTGGATTTACCCTGTCCACATGAGCCTCCTGTAATTTTTCCTCAACCATTATCAGTTCTTTTTCTGCTTCAGCTGTTAATTCTCTGGGACTGTTTAAGTCTTTATCACCATCCAAGGTCTTGTTTAAATGAATTATTAGATCAGGTGTTATCCCAACAGCTGGTCATAGGCTGGAGATGTCTCCTAATAATCTTTGAAAGTCATTAAGAGTTCGTAACCGGTCTCTCCTGATTTGTGCCTTTTGAGTCTTAATTCTTTGTAATCCTATTTTATAACCTAAATAATTAACAGAATATCCTCTCTGAATTTTTTCAGGAGCAATTTGCAATCCCCATTTAGGTAATACTATTTTTACTTCTTCAAACAGCCTTTCTAAGGTGTCTTTGTTTTGATCAGATATCAGGATATCATCCATAAAGTGGTATATTATGGACTTAGGAAATTGTTTGTGTATAATTTTCAATGGTTGGCTTACAAAATATTGGCACAGGGTTGGAGAGTTTAACATTTCCTGTGGGAGGACTGTCCACTGGTACCTCCTTGTAGGCTGAGAGTTATTATAAGTAGGCACTGTGAAGGCAAACTTTTCTCTATTTTTTCTTGTAATGTTATAGTGAAGAAACAATCATTCAGATCAATAACTATAAGAGGCCATCCCTTTGGTAACAGGGAGGGCCGAGGAATTCCAGATTGCAGAGGACCCATAGGTTGAATAACCTTGTTGATAGCTCTAAGATCTGTCACCATTCTCCATTTACCAGATTTTTTTCTTAATAACAAATACAGGAGAGTTCCAAGGGCTGGTAGATTCTTCTATATGTCCAGCATCTAATTGCTCTTGTACCAGCTGTTCTAAAGCCTGTAACTTTTCCTCAGCTAAAGGCCACTGTTTAGTCCATATTGGTTTCTCAGTCAACCATTGTAGAGGCATGGATGTTGATACCTCTGAAGGGCCATCAATTGTGTTGTGTTTTGTATAGCTCTAATGGCTGGTTTCTGCCATCTGTAATATCTTGTAATATTGTCCTCAGAAATATAGGCTCTGGAAGCAGCAGGAATGTTAATTTGGGTATTCCATTGCTGCAATAGGTCATGGCCCCCTAAATTCACTGCAATATTTACTACATATGGCCTTAGTTTTCCTATTTGTCCATCTGGACCTATACAATTGACCCATCTTGTGCTTTGTCTTACTCGAGGTAGGGTTCCAATTCCTAAGAACTGAATATCTACCTCCTGAAGAGGCCAATGCGGATGCCAAGATTCTGGAGTAATGATACTTACATCTGCACCTGTATCCAGTAAGCCAGTAATAAATTTGCCATTTACACACACTCTTAGCTATGGTCTTTGTTCATTCATAGAAGTCTGCCAGAATATTCATTTACTTTGTCCTCTTATATTTCTTGATTCATTCTCCACATTTAATTCATCCTTCAGGCCGTTATTGCTTTTTAACAGCAGGCATGGGGCATTCTAATTTCCCTGAAGAGGCATGTTCTCTGCAGTGATCGGAAATGACTGGACTACATTTGCCATGAGGGCCTGCGTGAGGCCCCCCATTGAGTTTCCCAATGGCAATGGGTTGCCCTGTTTATCTCTTGTTGACCTACTCTCATTCGTCCAATGTCTGCCCTTTCCACATCTCCTACATAAACCTGAAGGCTGAGCCTCCTATTCCTGTTATTCCTAGAAGAGGCATTATTCCTGGAATTTCATTGTCTGCAGTCCCTTATCATGTGTCCCATTTTGCCACAATGAAAGCATTTTGTAATCTGATGTCTCCTTTTACCTTTGGAAATTGCTTCTTGCACCCATGTTTCATTGCCATAATCAAATGTATCAACATTCATTGAATGTAAAACCCATTCATCCAAAGGCGCTGATCTGATCTTTAAAGGCCCCAGGATCCTTTTGCATTCTACATTGGCATTCTCATAAGCCAAAGACTCAATTACTATATTTCTTGCTTCTAGATCAGGTAACCCTATTCGTACAGCCTTAGTTAGTCTTTGTAAAAAGTCACTAAAGGGTTCTCTCTGACACTGTTTGACCCTGATATACGATTCTACTCTCTGACCTGAGTCTTGAACCCTGTCCCAGGCCCTTAGAGCTGCTGTAGCACATATGGATAAAATGTTTTCATCATAAAGAGCTTGTTCCTGAGGATCAGAGTAAAGTCCTTCCCCTAGAATTTGATCTAGAGAAACCTCAATTCCTTTTGCTGATTCTTGTTGTTGTAAAAGTTTGGCCTCTTATTTGAATAGGCATTTCAAATGCCATAAAGGTCCGTTTTTGAGGACAGCTGACGTTAATTGATTCCAATCTTGAGGGGTGGCCCTGCTGCTCAGAGCCCAGGATTTTAACATATTCCTAACAAAGGATGAGTGTAGTCCATAATTCACAATTGCTTGTTTAAATTCTTTTAGATCATTCATACGTATAGGTTCCCATGTATGTTCTTTAATGACCTTAGGGTTTTTGGAGCCGGTTATCTTTTCTGATGTTATTACTGGAAAGGCAGGTATAACTCTATGTAGACTGAGAGTTTTTTGAGGTGAATGTTGCCTTTCTACCTTTTGTTCCTGTTCATCAGAGTCTATGATTTCCTCAATCTTATTAAATATGCTCACCATTGCCTTCTGTAAGTCCTGAATCTCCTGTCCAGTATTATGCTCCAAAGCCTTCATTAACGATTCTAAGGCATGGAGCTTGTCCATCAGAGACACCATTTCCTCCTTGGACACAATCACCTTCATTGATAATTCTAAGGCATGGAGCTTGTCCGTTAGAGATACCATATCCAGCTTGGACATAATCCTCATGGCATGTACTGTGCCTTCTTGTATGGAAATCCTGTCAATTAATCTTTCATACCCTTTTGATAAAGTCCGATTTTCACATTCAATGGTTATAATCCTCTCAGCTAATGTTTCAGCACTTACGGTCATGGACTGGAGATACGAGTCATTTTGGTTGTCCCCTCCACCAGAGCAGTGAAGCTCCCTTCTAAAGAAGCAATATCAGACTGTACCTTCTTGATATTTTGGTCAGTCGAATGAGTCATATCAGACAAAGATCTAGTCTCCTTCTTGAGAACTCCAAACTCTGATCTAGTCTCCTGTTTGAAAACTCCAAACTCTGATCTAGTCTCCTCCTTGAAAACTCCAAACTCTTTTTTGAGGAGGTTGGTATCAGTCTGAATTGTCCTTAAGGTTTTAATCTCTGCCCTCAGCATTGTGAATTCAGTCTGTAAAAACTGTATCATCCTTATAAAATAGCCAAGCACCAGAAAAGCAACAGATCCCAGGAATAACCAAGTAAGAGGAATATCAAAGACATCCTTCAGAATATCCTTCATAGCGCAATTAAAAAAAACCATTGAACTTTTGATAGTAATATTTTCTGACATTGTCAATCAAAAGAAATTGTACTTGTATGTATGTATGTATGTATGTATTTTCAACCGAAAAGAAAAATCTTACCTGAAATGACCGTTGCCTGCCAGTAGGTGGCGGGGGCGCACCTGAATCCTCGTGGCAATGGCATCAATTCAGGAAGTAAACTCTAAAATATATACACTCAAATCCAGAGGTTAAATTCACAGATCGTGTGCTCCGGTGCAGGTCGAGCGCTGGACTCAGTCGGGTGGCGGGGAAGACAGTGCCCAATAGGGGTAGCAGAAGCCAAAAAGTTCCCTCCCCGATCTGCCTGAGGTCAGGACCAGTCAGGAGCCAGTAGCAGTGTGTGGCTCTGGTTGCTTGGCCCATGCTACGAGGGGGGAAAAACACACACGTTCAGGCGCCAGATAATGGCGAATCAATCCCACACCAGTTATGTTTTAAGGGGGTATTTATTTTGGGGGGTAAAACTTAAATACACTATAAACCGTCAGGAAGGGAGCCTAGTCGCTAGAGCAGGAGCCGGGAGCAGGAGTCAGAACCAAGCGCTGGAACCAAGAGACCCGAGCCTAGACTTGTGGCTCTTTTTAAAAGAGAAATATACCACACCCCAGTGGGCTGGAATTTCAGCGGCTATTGTCTGACAGAGCAGAAGGCGCTCCCATAGCACACCTTCATCAGCATCAGTTAGAAGAAACGTAGGTGCTTGCATGAGCTCCCATGAGGGTTCCCACTCACCCTTGCTGCCAACAGAGTTCTAGAAAGCAGCTTCTGCTTCTGTTTCCTACATTTTGAAGCATCTGTTACAAGTATTTAGACTCATGTTACTTGAACATAGCCTGCTTTTTGCTTGACCCAATTCATTTGTATAAATTTGTTTTACTAGAATAAGGTGCATTCTCTAAAAATTTCACTTACCTGTAATATTTGTTATATTCTAGTATCTCTGAGTGGCTTATGAAGAGAGGAATACACATAAATTGAGGACTCATGCCTCTTCTATATTTCATTTCCTTGTGTTCCACTAAAGTTACCCAACTTTCCACATTTTTCTGAAAATAATTCGGTTTACAAATGACTATTTTTTATGCCTGTGTTTTATCATATAAAAGAGAAGGAATGGGTAATTTTACTCTCGTGGGGTATATTACCCTGTGTTTAGTTTAATATCTGTAAGATTCATCTATGTTTTTATAGTTATTATAAACTAATGCTGACAACTTAACCCATCAGTCTTAGATTTTAGTCACGTGGTTTGGTGCTTTTTCTCAGTGCAGCATTGTCATTTTGCTTCCTCTGCTTCTGGATGACAACTGCTCCTCTGCCTTTCCTCTTCCCAGAATTCTCTTAGTCTGGCTTCCCCACCTCTACTTCCTTCCTGACTACTGGGCAATCAGCATTTTATAAAACCAATACTAGTGACAAATCTTTACAGTGTACAGCATTTCTTCCTTTTTCTTTTCAAAACGAGACCCTGAATGTCATCTTTTTTGTTTAACTTTTTTCCTGACCATTGTCTACAGCAACTTGTAACCAACACAGTAAATAAAGACAGACATTCATAATCCATTTTTTTGGGGGGGGATGTGGACATAGTTTTCTAGAATACTTCCTGATGATTGGGGGTGCGGGTAATATTACAGGAATCCAAAGAAAATTTAGGATTTTCAAATTTTGGTCAGGTCTTGCCTGGAGTATTCTGTATCACTAAGTCATCTTAGCCAGCAGCCTTGAAGCTATTCTGGATGCAGAACTCAGAAGAAACTGCAATAGAGGTGCTCTAAAATGTTGGATCATCTATTTGTTCCCATTGGAGATTTTTCAGGGGTTATTCCTCAATCAAACATTATTTTTCTTAACCATGAATGAATCTACAACCTCTCTTTTCCTGTGGTAACAAAAGCAAAACATTTCCTCCAAAGTAAAATATCTTTTCACTTGAATTTTGAAGTCAAGGTATTTTTGAAATATACAGGTTGGATTAATCCAGGAGCATTAATAAGCAAATGTCTTTTAGCTGCTGTTGTTCAATCCTCAGAAAACAATTCAACAACATACAATATCTTTTCTTCCTGTGACTTTTTTTCTTGTTCAAATTGTTTATTTTTAATTTTTAAGTTTTTTAGTTTTTGAGACAGAGATTCTCTGTATATGTTCTGCTGTCCGGGAACTCATTCTATAGTCCATGCTGGCCTTAAACTCACAGAAATTCACCTGCCTTTGCCTCCCAAGGCCTGGGATTAAAGGCATGCACTAACACACCTGGCTATCTATTTTTTAAAGACTTTCTTTATTCTTTTTTTCTTCCAAGTCTATATTTATTTTTAAACAAACTATAAACCACTAGAAGGCTTTTTTTTTCTCTGTGTGAATTTGTCTTTACTGTTCATCTACATCTTTTTCTGAGTCTTTAATCTGCTAAGAGGCATGACTTGGATTAAAACAGTGATTTTGGCAGGTGGATCTGTCCCACTCCTTGTCTTCCTGGATCTAGATTGATGGTGGATATACTGGAAGGAGGCACTTTTCTTTTTCAATAACTTTGTGGAGTTCCTAGGTTCAAGAAGCATGCCAACACCAAGAAGCATGCCACTCACTGTTTATAAACATCATTTAAAGATGTGGTGGAAGACCTCTTAAAAGAGTTGTGAGGTTTTTGCTGCTAACCCTGAATTAGGGAGACTTTTGTAAAGGGGCCTATTCTCTGCTTGCTGCCATTAAATAGAGCCTATGGCAGTAAAGACGGTTACCTAGAAGCTACATTGATTCTGTTCCTATCTGTCTAGAATCCTTTTCTTTTAAAGCATTCTCAGGCATTATGTGGATAGTCTTATCAAACTTTTGGGCCCCATTTGTAGATAGAAGTTTCTGTCCTGCCTGATTCCAGAGTCATTCAATCCCAACTAAACACACAGAGGCTTATATTAATTATACACTGTTTGGCTTATTGTCCAGGCTTATTTCTAACTAGCTCTTACAACTTAAATTAACCCATAATTTTTATCTATGTTAAGTCATAGGACTTGGTATATATCAGAACTCCTGTTGGTTACATGAGGCAGAGATTTCATAAAACAAACAGAGACAGAAAACTGCTTATTTGCTTTCTTCTCTTTTTTATTGTTTTTCTTCTATCCTCTCTCTACATTTTTTTTATTCTGGATGTTGATTTTGAAAATCAGGATGTCTGTTCAGTTAAATATTCTCTTGTGACTTACAGGCCTCCTGGTCTGTGAAACCCCATTTGCAAAGGTAATCTCTGAATTGTTAAGGAGATGTGAAAATTTTTAAATTAACTTTTTTTTCCTAGTCAGTGTTGCTCTATTCCAGCAAGGCTGGTGGACTTGCCATTGACATGCTCTGAGGACAATCCTCTTCACAGGTGGAGTTAATCCATTCTCTAGGATGCTCTGCCTCAGTGTGTGCAGAAGGCACCTGCTCTTCTACCAACAGAGTGTTCTTGAAGAGCACTGATGAAGACGAAATGACTACAAGTTCTAAGTCAAAAGCCTTCTCTCCTTGTGAATAACCATTCAAAAATTCTATTTCTTTAGGTTGTTCTAAATACAATTGGTATCAATCACACTCGAGCCCCAGTGCTGTGGCCACACAGATTCGATAGTACAGGAAGAAAATTGCCACTTAATGCATATGCACTTGACTTCTATAAGCATGGATCTCTTGCGGGATTAGAACAGGACAATAGGTATGTTCTCTCCTGATAATTCCAAGAAATGGTTAACCCTGCCAAGTATGTCAGATTTTCACTTCCAGACTGATGGCAAAGATGATGAAATACTATACTATTTTTATTTCTAGTTTGTCAGCAAAACTTTGGCATTTATACCAACTGACTATATTCAAAATATATCTTTGTGAATATTCAAATATAATACATTTTTATATTTATTAGAATTCTATGTAAGCATCATTTGGTATTTTAATAACAAGTAGCAATCTGGTATTGCTTAAGGCCTGAGAGAATATAAAGTATCTAATTTTTATATCTGGTTCTGAGATAGTTAGTTTAGTTTGTTGCCAGAGAAGCCATTTCTGTAATTATAAAAAGAACCAAGCATTATTTAGGTCACTCTGCATACAATTACTGTGTTGTGGCCACAAAAGTTGGACAGTCAAGGAAGAAAACTGCCTCGTAACACATATGCACTTGACTGCCGTAAGCAAGGATCCCTTCTGAGGTTTGACCAGGTAAAGAGGTATCTTCTCTCTGGATAACTTTAAGAAATAATTAGTTATGCCAAGTGTATTAGATAGTTACGTCCAGAGAAATATTGGCCCAAATGCTAAACCCATACATCTAGAGCCAAATTCACTAAGGAATTAAGTATGTATGTGATATAAAAATTTGAACAATACTTATTAAGATATAAAAAGTTTTGATAGTACTAAGAAAACTCCTAGAACACTTATCTATTCAACTTGATTTATTATTGTCAAGAAAGTAGTTGTTGCATTAGTAAATAATATTTTTTTAAACTTAATCATTGATAATCTTTTAATTGTAAATAAAACAATATGGCTACACTTCATCCACATCGTTTATCTTTTCCCAATTGTACCTCTAAAGCCCAGCAAATCATCTTCCCATTTCGGAGTCTTTGAATTTTTTTTTCATTTTTGTGGCCCATTGAGTTATATGAGGGCTGCCTGCATGAGTGTGGAGCACAGGGGCCCACCAGTGTGTATGATACTGAAGAAAAATGATTCTCCCTTCTTCAGCTCACAGACCTTATGAGCCTATCTACTGTTCAACCTTGCCAGCATGTTAATGGTCCTTCTCTCATCCATGCCTGATGTTTGTGGTCCCTCTCTTGTACATATTCTGTTCAGGCAACCTTAGCTGCTGTGAGTCATGAGGCACGCCATGCTCTGAAGCTGGCATTTCACTGCACTCCCCGCACTTCCAGCTCTTAGTTCTTCTGGTCTCTTCTTCTGTGATGTCCTGCCTTGGTGAGCTGACACAGATGTTCCAACTAGGGATTAGTGCTCTGCAGTCACTTATCCTCAGCACTTTGACCCATTGTGAACCACCCATTTAAAAAACACAGAAACCAAGAAACAAAAAACTCCAAAACCCCAAACAAACAAGTAAAAAAGCAAACATAGAAACAGCTGTGTTATCATGGCTAAGACAGCTATTTTGGGGTATAATTAATAATAGTAAATAATTTTGTGTCATTAATTTCATTAATTTTTTTCTGTTGTTTAGGATACATCAAGGGGAAGCTTACCAGTTGTTGAAAGATTTTTACCTTACAATTAAATCTATCAGGTATGTTACATGTTTCCCATTTTTCAGAAATTTAATTGTGATTTAAAAAGGTAGAGTTTTTTTCATGATTCAGGTATGGAAAAGTATCATGGAGCCTGTTACATACCATTCATTTCCACTTCTTAGAGGGTTTATGAATCCACATCTGTACAACCTCTTGGTTATGCTCTGTAATATAATTAATTACATAGTACTTTGGAGATTAAGTTCTATCCAGAGGGAGTCTCAGGCTCAGGCACTAACAGCAATAGGAAACTAGTCCAGAGCATCACTGATACTACATCCTGATGTTCCCAGTGGTCTCAGTTGCAAAATCTTGGTAAACACACAATGTTTCTGATGTACCATCAGGTCTCCAGGTTATATCATGTGCTTCCTTTTGAGTATTTTCTACAACCTATATTTTTCTACGCAGTTTGTCTGTCAGTGCATAGCCACTTCCTGATTTGATTTGCAACAAGCCTAGTTAACCACAAGCAATATTAAACTTTATATGAGCACCCCATCCTTAGGCTCTATTGACCATATAATGTCACCTGGTTAAATGACCATCATCCCAGTCCCTCAGGCCTAAGTATATTTCAACACTTTAACAGTGGTTCTTCATTTTGTCATAGGTATATTCAAAATGATCATAAATATTATCATTATTACATCCTTAATAAGCAATTATTTGTTTTATTTCCTTGATCAGAGCTGAATTAGACACATATACACACACATAGTGTGAATTTGAGGCATACAAGAGCAGAAGGAATAGCTTTGCTCATCTATAGCAGTGGTTCTCATCCATCCTAATGCTGTGACCCTGGATTGCAATTTCTCATGTTGTGGTGACCCCCAACCACACAATTATTTCATTGCTACTTCATAAGTGTAATTTTGCTACTATTCTGAGTCATAATGTAAATATTTGATATGAAAATATCTGATATATGATCCCCAAGTTTAGATCACTGATCTACAGCATCTCTAGGTGAGGTGGCACATAGTTATCCAAAGTATAATTTTAATAGCAACTCAGTAGCCTCCAGAGATACTAGAGTTAAGTCAAAAGTCAGGCTGAAAAAGAAAAGAACATTCATTCATTCTTTCATGTAACCAATGTGGTTGCATCATTGGTTTGAGATACTTTTAAACATATGAGATACTAGGATTTTTAACTTCTGCTCTTATAATCCTTGTATTAGCTACTTTTCTGTTGCTGTGATAAGACACTGTGAATAAGGCAACTTATAGAAAGAAGAAAGACTTAGTTTAGTTTAAGGTTCCTGAGAAATTTGATTCTGTTTCAGAAAGATAATTCAGTGTTACATTTTATAATTATGGCTGCATATTTTGAGCATCATGGACACAGAGCTGTGAATGTGAGTGTGGCAAGTGAGTGTAGAAAGATCTACAGTCTTTCTATGTGGTTGAGATATGTCAGATTGTCTCAAAGTGTGCAATAGTGAGGGTGGTCAGAAATGAATGAAGGTCTAAATTAAGGAAACAGAAATAATGATTCAGGATATTAACTCTACAAATACTTGTAATTGAAACATTGATACTGAAGTTTATATAGTAGGTAAAGATGACCAAGGTTTAAATTATTGTTAATGAATCTCTCTTTTTCTTTCGCTCTGTCTCTCTTACAAACACACACACACACACACACACACACACACACACACACACACACTGCACTGTGAAAGTGACATTTGTGGGAAAGTTAAAAAATAGTTAGAATTTATATATTGTGGATATCAGAGGACATCATCATAATGATTAGTCTGTAACTCAGGAGAAGCAAATTAATGTCACAGAAAAAGATTTCAGTTTGTTTAAGAGTAAAGGAAAGATGGTTTTCTAGTAGGGTCAAAATATTAAACAATGAAAGGCAAATAATATGTCAGATTGGGATTTATTTCCACCAAGGCTACTGTCTATGAACTGTTAAGTTCTGTGTTTCTTCTTCCTTTCTTCATGCCTTTGTACCAGTTTATTAATGCTGATGTAGCAAGTTGTCACATAATGATATAAACCTACTTAAATATTATCATTCTGGAGGTCAAAAGTCAAAAGTGTGTTCCACTGGGTAAAACTGGATTTCTGGGCACTCTGGTGGAAAACTTGGCTCTTAACCAACCTTTAGGGCTTGTCTGCATCATTTTACGGGTTCCCTGCTCACTATTTCTTTATGTCTTTGAGATCAGAGATGTTCAATGGAGAGAGCTGAGACTGTATATCAAGTGTCCACATTTCACTCCTCTGACATCAGTTCTCGCTTTCCTCACACCATGAGCACTTTGGAGCAGTCCATTGGCTCCACCTAGAGGACCTAGAATAACCCCCTGCATTCAAGATTAGCTATTACCTGTGGTCTCTTCTGTGCTGGTAATTCTGCATTGACATGGAGCCTAACATGGTTACAGGTTTCTGGGGATTTAGGAGAGCACATCTGAATTAGATGAGTACCATTATTCTACTGGCCGCATATCACTTTAATTTTTTTCTCACCTACCTGGGAAAATAAAGAAAACTTTTCTTCCCTGTTGTGAATTACAGTATTTTATGAATGCAATAAAAGCAAAACAAAACAAAAAAACAAAAAACAAACAACAAGAGAACAGCAAAACCCTTCAAAGTATGTCCACAAGATATACAGAGAAAAGAAAAAAAATTTTGTTGTACTACTTAAGGGAGCAAGGATCCAAGGACATAGAATTTGGTAGCCTTTCAATTACCCTTTGGTAATAAAGGCACTGCACAAAACTCCTTGTCTTATTTTCCTTTTTCTTTCCTATTTGTTTGTATGTACATTATTTGGCTAATGAATTTGTTTCTTATAAATATTCCTTATAATTTGCTAATAGTATTTCATCTCTTTACAGGGCAACCTTTTTTAAAATAATACTCATGTCCCTTAGTTGGCTGATAGTATATAGATATATATATTCTTTTATTTGCAGTGTCTCCTTACGTGAACTGTGTGAAAACGAAGAAGACAACGTTGTTTTAGCATTTGAACAATTGTCTGAGTCTTTTCATCAGAAGTTTGAAAAAGTGTAAAAAGAAAAACTTTGTAAATCACCTAAAATATCACCATATAAGCTTTGGAACTTGTATATTTTTTATTCTTATGTTTTGATCAGATAATCATACACAATGAAATGGAATGAGCAAGCAACTTGCTGTGCTTGGCTCTGAGCATCCTTGGCTGTACCATTTGATGTGCCTAAAACTTAGTTTCTTTAAATGATTGTAAGTCTCCAAATTATTGAGTATTGAATGAGAAAATGTGGGATTTGCATGTGTATGTTTGAAAATTTTTTTATGCTCTGTGAGACACAAATGTCATTTTTAAATATTTTCACTGTTAATATATGTAAAAAACTTATTAAAACTAGAAAAAAATCATAGCAGTATCCTGAAAATGTAATACATTCTTCCAGATCAACATAAAAATTATACTGCTTAGTGAGTTAGCTGTTGAAATAGTACATTTTACAAAATAAGCTGCTTGTAAAAAAATTGCTTTCATCCATTTTTATGAAGCTTTAAAGAAACATATAGCTAATGTTTTGCTTTATTTTAATTGTATATACAGATTGTTGAAATAAAAACCTCATTGATTTCATTTGTGTGAAATATATTCATCTAGTAATTCACTTGCATCGTACCGTTCATTCTGTAGAATTATTTACATAGGACCATTCTGTAATTGAGGCCTTAGCCTCAATTCTCAACTCTAGAATTTATCTGAAACCCTCAACTCGAATTTACAACACTGAATCCTCAATACCAAGGATGAGTCTTTCCTGTTACTGACAGAATGATGCTTTTTGTTGTCACCATAGGTAGATGGTACTGATTAAAAAAATAAAAACTGCTGTGGTTCATTTATTTTGAAGCAAAAAAGATCTAATTACTAAAAATGATGTAGCATTTCATGAGCAATGTTAGAAATCTCTACCTTGATGGTGGTGGTGCGGGATGCAGTCTAAACTGCCTTCATTCTTTAAACGTTTCAACAGTGTTGCAAACCAAGACATTTAGAATCCTGCCTACCACCTCCTAATTGCTACGGAGTAGAACATTACATAATGTGAAATTTATTGTCTTGTTAGTTGTAACTTAATGCTTGTATTTAGTCCAGATGGGAAAAGAAGATTCCCTCATACCTATATGCAAAATCTAACCTGGCTTCTAGAGTTTTAGAGGAGTGAGATCATTTTTGTCATCTGGGGTCTTCTTAAATGTGCAGAATTATATGTAACATCTTTGAAGTGCATCCCCTGGGAATGGGGGAGGGCTGCTTCTTTACTCTTTAGCTAAATCTAAAGAGAAAGCAGGAACAATTTCTCAAGAGTGAGTTTAGGAGAAACACATCAACAAAAACCTGAAGCTCAGAAAAGCTACATAAACTATAAACTGGTAAGATGTTTTCCTAGAGTACTTTAGAACAAGGTAGAGCTTATGATGATTCCCTGGACCCCAGAGAAGAGAAAAACCAGGCAATGAGAGGAATGGGTATCCTGGGCCATGATACTTATTCCTCAAAGTTAGCAGGTTTCACACATGGAAAAATGCTCAAGACTTAAGTGAGTTCTACATTGGACAAAGTGAGTTCAAGGTAGACATGCTTTACCCTGTCTTCTGGGTCTCTTGCATGGTATTCAAACCTATCACTGTCCATAGAATCAGAGTATGGGTCTGCATCGTTCTAGGAAAATAAAGTTTGGGTATGACTCTAAAATCAACAAGACATGAAGTTGAAAAGATCAAACTTTCTTAAACTTTAAATTTCTGCATAGTAAACAACCAACAGAACCAAAGAAAACATGAGAAAAGGGTGGTAAAATGAAGAATATGCAAGAAACTAAAGAAAAAAAATCCCCAAACAGAAAAAAAAACTCAAGCAATCACAGAAAATGAACAAATGACATCAATAGGCATTTTTCAAATGTATAAAGATACTGTAAAAATTACTCAACTCCAGTATTAACTAAGGAAACAAAAACTAGAAAGAATTACATTAAAGTATATCATCCTGGTTGACTATGCCAAAAATGGCAGGAATAATATGAAATATTATAGACACTCATAGAAAAAAGAGCTTGTGCATTTTTGGTGGGAAAGTTAATTAATGCAGCTATTTTGAAAAGTAACATGGTTGTTTCTCAATATACATATTGAGACTGACATCACTTCCAGATTGCACTGCTGGAGAGTTAGAGACATCTGTACCTGTGGCTGCATGTAGCATTCCTTACAATAAGCCAAATGTAGAGTACAATTAAGTGTTGGGTAAATGAGTGGTTACAGAAGTGTGTGTGTGTGTGTGTGTGTGTGTGTGTGTGTGTGTGTGTCCATAATAGAGTGTTATCCAGTGACTAAAATGTGAAATTATGTCAACAGCAGAAATATGACTAAACTGGAGGGCAGTGTGTAAAATGAAATAAGACACACACAGAAAGACAATGCACACAGAAGGAAGAAGAGATATGAAAATAAAGTTGCAGTAAAATGGTGGTTATTAGAGGCTGGGAAGAGTCTAGAGAGTTAAGTAAAAAAACGATGTGAAAAGTAGAAGGAGCATTTGTTTGGAGAAATACCTTCTCATGCTCTATAACACAACAAGATAATTGATAATGATGCCAATTAATTACACTTTTCAAAATAACAAGTAGGATGTTAAAGCTCTCTACTGCAAGGAAATGATATATGTTTCATGATGCTTGTACCATTGCCCCAAGGATCGTGATACATTGCAGTAAAATATTACAATGTATTCCTTGTATAGCTCCATGTGTCCATTAAAGAAATAAAAAACTACATCCGAAATCTCTGTGACTTTTCTTTTACTGAAAGTATATTCATTTTACTGAGAGATGGTGGCGATTGCCTTTAATCACAGCACTTGGGGGTCTGAGACAGTTAGATCTCTGTGAGCTTGAGGCCAACCTGGTCGAGAAAAGCTAGTTCCAGGACTGGCTCCAAAGATTCAGAGAAACCCTGTCTTGGAACAGAGAGAATGGAAGAAAGAAAGAAAGGAAGGAAGGAAGGAAGGAAGGAAGGAAGGAAGGAAGGAAGGAAGGAAGGAAGGAAGGAAGAAAGGAAGGAAGGAAAAGAAACAATAAGGAAGGAAGAAAAGAAGGAAAAGTAAATTTATTTTTATTTTATGTGTATGATTATCTGCCTTTTTGTTTGTAGTCATGTCACATGTATGTCTAGTGCCTTCAAAGCCTAGGAAAGGGTGAACCCACATGACTAGAATCACAGTTTTGAACCACCATGAAGGTTTTGGGACCCAGATCCAGTTTGTCTGGTAGAGTAGCAAGTCATTTTAATCACTGTGCCATGGCTCCATTCCTATTCATGGTCATTTCTTCATGTTAAGGATACACTTTAAAAAAATAAGCTACAAATTTCTATTCACATTAGCAATAATAATGAGCAATAAATTCATTGAAGGAAGGAATAAATCTCTATGCTGAAAACATAAACTATAATGGAGATAGAAATAGATACAAATGAGTGGAAAGGTATCATAGGCTGATAGAATAATTGTTTCAATTATTAAGATATGCAAATTGATCTAAAGATTATATGTAATACTTGTCAATCAAAATTCTAAAAATTAACCTTAAAATTTATGTGGAAATCCAAAATGTTAACTAGCCAACTCAATTTTAAGCTTAAAGAGAAAAGCCTAGGCTGGGAGATTCAGTTGGAATCAGGCTCAGTTGGTAAAGGTATTCAGGTTCAGTTGGTAAACTGCTTGCCACACAAACTGGCTTCATTATAACATATTAGGAAAACAGCACTCACATGCAAAAACTTGAAATTGTAAAGGCGTTTCTTGCAAAGTCATGACTCAGCTCAGTATGGGTTAAAACATGAACCTAAGAAGTCATTATCATAGAAATTCCATTCGAAGCCACATGCAGTAGGTAATATCACAAATAAAGAGAAAGTAGGTATCAGTGAAGACAAACTGGTATGACCTGTATCTATGAAGATATTCAGAGGAAACCCATCACCTTGTATCCTAAGCTAAAATTTTAATTTTTTAAAAAAAGGAGATAGGATCACTTGACTATGTTTAAATCTGTAAACTTTTACCAATATAAAAAAAACGAATCCTTGACTGAGGGGATTCATTCGGAGGGGTAAGTGTGTGCCTGCCTGACTGGCCAGAGGCCCCAGGAAAAGGGTACAGGCCCCCTCCAATTTCCTAAATGTTTCTGGCCATTTAGCGGGGCATCTCAATGGCTACTGGCTTTTTCTATTGATCCCATCCCAGCTTGCCCCCAAGCACCCCTTTCCAACTCCGGGTCCTAGGATTTCCCAACTCAGCCTGCTTTGGGCCTGAGGGTCTGGAGACCAAGTGTTGAGTGCTCCTGCCACAGGGGTTTCTTTATTCCACACGACCCTGCCACTGCCAAGCCCACCCTTTTGTCTGCGAGGTCCTTGGCCAGCAAGAGGACCTTCTCCTGTATTGAGGGGGATCCATTCAGAGGGGTAAGTGTGAGCCTGCATGGCTGGCTGGTCACCCCAGGAATGGAGTATAGCCCCCCTCCAATTATCTAAACATTTTTGGCCATTCAGCATGGTGTCACCCTGGCTATCGGCTTTCTCTATTTACCCCATCCCATCTTGCCACCAATCACTCTTTCCCATCTGCAGGACCCTTAGATCCACCACCACAGTCTACTTCAGGGCAAAGGGTATCTAAAAGCCAACTCCAGTACTGAGGGGACCTAAAAGAAGGCAGACCAAGAAAAAAAAAAACCAAGTACACAGTCAGCCACAGCAAAGATTGGACCAAGATGCCAAGACTCTGCTGACCGCATTTGAAGGAAGAGATGGGCAGGTGACAATGCAAAAACTCCTCCAACAACCTGAAAAGCAATATGATAACACCTAAATCCAACAGGAAGACTTGAGCACCCTAATCCCGAAGAAGTAGAAGAAATCGATTTTAAATGTAATATTATGAAAGTGATAGAGACCCTTAAACAGGATGTGAAAAACTTCCTTAAAGAAATGGAAGAGAAGATAAACAAAAAGTTAGAAGAAATTAATAAATCCCTCGAAGATACCCAAGAAAACCAAGATAAAGCAATCAAACATGTAAAGGAAACAGTTCAAGACTTGAAAACTGAAATGGAGGTAATGAAGGAAACAGAAACCGAGGGATGTCTGGATATGGAAAATCTGGGTAAACAAACAGGAACTACAGAGACAAGTATAACCAAAAGAATACATGAGATAGAAGAAAGAATCTCAGACACTGAAGATACTATAGAGGAAATAAGCTCATTGATCAAAGAAAACAGCAAATCCAACAAATTATTAACACAAAGCATCCAGGAAATCTGGGACACCCACATATGTAAAAGAAACACTGCAAGAAGTCAAAGCACACAACAAACTCCACACGCTAATAGTAGGAGATTTTAACACTCCTCTCACCAATGGACAGGTCCACCAGAGAGAAACTTAACAGAGAAATAAGAGAACTAACAGAGGTAATGAATCAAATGAACTTAGCAGATATCTGTAGAACATTACACACAAATAGGAAAGAATATACCTTCTTCTCAGTATCTTATGGAACCTTCTCAAAAATTGATCACATACTCAGTAACAAAACAAACATCAACAGATACAAAAATTTTAGTAACTGCCTGTGTCTTATCAGATCACCATGGAATAAAGTTAGAATTTAACAACAATTCTACCCCCAGAAAGCCTACAAACTCATGGAAATTGACTTCCCTGGATCAAGGAAGAAATAAAGAAAGAAATTAAAGTCGTCCTTGAATTCAATGAAAATAAAGACACAACATACTCAAACCTATGAGACACTATGAAAGCAGTGCTAAGAGGAAAGTTCATAGCACTAAGTGCCCACATAAAGAAAACATAGGAAGCTCACATTAGAGACTTAACAGTACACTTGAAAGCTCTAGAAAAAAAATCAGACTTTCCCAGGAGGAATAGAAGACTGGAAATAATCAACTGAGGGCTGATATCAACAAAATTAGAAACACAGAAAACAACCCAAAGAATCAATGAAACAAAGAACTGTTTCTTTGAGAAAATCAACAAGATTGAAAACCCCAATCCAAACTATTCAAAAGGCAGAGAGAGAACAGGTAAATTAACAAGATCAGAAATGAAAAGGGGGATATAACAACAGACATTGAGGAAATTCAGAGAGTGATTAGGTCTTACTCCAAAAGCCTGTATGCCACAAAATTAGAAAATGTGAAAGAATGAACATTTTTTTAGATAAATACCATATACCAAAATTGAATCAAGACCAGGTGAACAATTTAAATAGACCGATAAGTTGCAAGGAAATAGAAGCTGTCATTGAAAACCTCCCAACCAAAAAACCCCAGGACCAGATGGTTTTAGTGCAGAATTCTACCAGAACTTCCAAGAAGAGCTAATACCTATACTTTTTAATGTGTTCCACATAATAGAAACAGAGAAGTCAATGCCAAACTCTTTTAATGAAGATACAGTTACCCTGACATTAACACCACACAAAGACTCAACCAAGAAAGAAAATTACAGACCAATCTCACTCATGAGCACTGGACTGAGCTCCCAAGGTCCAGTTGAAGAGCAGAAGGAGGGAGATGATGAGCGAGGAAGTCAGGACAGAGAGTGGTTGGTCCACCCACTGAGACAGTGTGCCTGTTCTAATGGGAGCTCACCAAATCCCGCTGGACTGGGTCTGAACGAGAATGTGATCAAACTAGACTCTGAATGTGGCTTACAATGGGGGCTGACTGAGAAGCCAATGATAATGGAACTGTGATTTGTTTCTATTGCATGTACTGGCTTTTTGGGATCCTAGTATGCTCGGATGCACACTTTTCTAGGCCTGGATGTAGGGTGGGAGGGTCTTGGACTTCCCACAGGGCAGGGTACCCTGCCCTCTTTTGGGACTGGACGGGGAGGAAGGAGGTTGAGTAGTGGAGCAGGAGGGAAATGGGAGGAGGGGAAGAAGTGGGAATTTTGAATGATACTATTTATAAAGCAATTAAAAAGAATTAAAAAATTATAGCAATCTTGAATATAATGAAAAAATTAAATCTTTTTCTTTTCATTATGTAGCTCTAGCTTCCCTTACAAACATTTTGTTTTTCATTCTAGAAATTGTTTCCCAGTCTTCAAGTATGGAGTTAGCAAAAATTCCTTTTGTTTTTCCTCATTGGACAACTTTTTGGTTTTATCTTCACAGTTAAAGAGTATTTACCGATTGGTATGTTGTCATTGCCATGAGAGACCTTGTCTCAAGGCAATGAGGATACCCTCAAAATTTGCTTGAATCTTGGCATGGGCTGGCATGTGTGCATATATGCAACACACACACACACACAGACTTTCTTTCTTTCTCTTATATACACACATTCACTCACTCTCACACAACTCTCACACATACACAAACTTACTAACTCACCTACACACATCTCATACACACTTTTTCTCACATGCACATAGTCAGTCATTCTCTCTGTACACACTCACATTCAAGAAAAAAACCTCAAACAACCTTGATGGTCTTTGATGCTGACTTAAAAACATGTAGATTAAAGTCAATGAGATATCCATTGTTGGTGATCAAGGTTTCCTTTTTAAGATATTTTCTTCAATGTTTATTGTTTGTTATTTTGCTGATCTATGTCATTCTGTGTGATAAGATAGAATCTCAAAGTTGTGCATTACTGGGTTTGTGGCTAGATATTGGTTGAATCTGGTTTTGTCATGGAATATCTTGTTTTGTCCTTCCAGGTGATTGAAAGTTTTGCTGGGTAAAGTAGTCTATGCTGGCATCCGCAATCTCTTAATGTCTGCATAACACTTGACTATCACATTCTGTCTTTCATTGTCTCCAGTGAAATGTCAGGTGTAATTCTGATATGTCTGCTTTTATTTATTACTTGGCCTTTTTCCTGTGCAGCTCTTAATATTCTTTCTTTACTCTGTTTCTGTGGGAGCACATTCTGCTTCTTCAGCCAATAGCTTTTTAAGATACCAGCCCACTTGGGCATGATCTCTTATTCTGTAAAAGCAGAGGTAAATGTCCACCCACTGTGTGCCCATTCTCTGGCTTACAGCTCCTGCTTCTGGCTGCTAAACTCTGTTCCTGTTCATGCTGAGTACTGTTGTCTGGGACAGTGATCTGTAAGTTTTTCCCTTAAGTGAATAATCTCTTATAATTCTGTACTAGTGTTGGATTGTTTTGTGACTTATGTCATCATCTGTTGCACAAACTTTTGGTATAAGAACTCCTTGGCACTGCTTGCCGCAGGCTTGGAGTATGCCCGGATTGTCATGAGTCCTCCCTCAGATGGCTGTGGCCTGTGTATGAAGCCAGAAGTTCAGTGAATATAGAATTCTCATGATGAGATGTCTTTTCTTGCTGCAGCTCAGCCACAGATTTTATATTACCTCATTACTTGCCTCAGAGCAGCTTCCAGTCCCCAGGCATTAGGCCCAGTGTCTGTGTCCCAACACCTTATACCATGTGGAAAATCAAACAGGATACAAGCTTTCCTGAGTGCCTGATGTTACCTTGTTATTCCTGTGATCCTGCAGCTGCTGACTGATCAGGGCCCACCATGGTACACACAGTCTGTGATTTCTATTAATAGCTATTTTTTAGTCTAAGTATATCTTTCAGCATTTCATGCTAAATTCAGATTTAGACCAGTCATGTGACTTCAAGTGTGCTGGTGGAGCCAACTAGGTTTGTTTTGTAGCTGGTCCCTTGACACCTACTGGCAGGTAATGGTTATTGCACCTAACTCAGCTAATTAAACCACAGGTAAGATTTACTATTCAGAATATATCATAAGTTGCTAATTTGAAAAGGGAAATATGTCAGACAACCTAACCATCCAAGGTTTACACCATGTGTGAGGTTTTACAAGGCTTATATAATGTCCCTTCTACATCACAATTTTTGATTCTGGGAATTATTCTTCTCTTAAATATTTTTTCTTAAAAATATGATTTGATAATAGGGCTAATAATGAGGCGTTTTTAGAAATGGTACAGTCTTTACAGACTGATTCCAGGCTTCTCAAGGAAGAGATCAGAAATCTGAAGGATGATATGAACAATTTAACTAACAAAATTTGGTCAACTGAGGTACTTTTGGAAATGGTACAGACTGATTTTAATTTATTTAAAGGAAAATTCAACACTCTGAAGAAAGATTTGGCACATAAAATCTAATCAATGACAGTGGGTGCTAAAACTTTATTTGAGAGAATTTGCTCTGTTGAATGTACTAATTACACTCTGTCAAAGGGCTATGACAGATTGTCTGATAGAATGTCTCTCCAGGAAGGTAATATGTGTACTATAGACGATGGACGTTTATGTCCTACTGTGTATCTATAATTCTTTACTGTCCAGGAACACTTCTTACAATACTAAGTGCTTCTTCAAACTTAAGCTGAATCACTGCTAGGGGTAATATGGTATTGTCTGTTTGCCTTGCATAGTCCATCATGGCAGATCTGCTCGCACCTCTGAACCATGTGCACCGCCCTACTTCTGGGCACACAGCCAGTCTATGCCACCATCAAGCAAGCTGCAGCAGTCTGCTCACAAACCCCACTCAAATGTTCCATCTCACAATTTAAAGGGGGATATGAAATAGATATGAATAATTTGCATTTGTATGAATCTTGGTTTATTGATACACATTTAAGGTCAATTTTGTTATATGTATATGTATTTCTAATTTTGGTTGATATTGTGTTTGTGTAGCTCATTTAAAAATGTAATGTGTAATTAAGAAATATATGTTAATAGATAATCATCTATAATAGTCAAGCTTGCAGTCATGTTAGTTAGATTTTCTAGATGTATAGAGATATGTTTCACTTAGATAGATATTTTTCAAATCTTTCAGATACCTTCAGAATATAGCATTTTGAAATGTTTAAGAACTAACAACTTTTCATAACATAGAGACACATCTGCTCTTGGCAGAACAAATCTACTTCAAGAGGAAAATGGTTGTCCAGGATGCTCTTTGTGGAGTTGGTTAGCAATTTGGTCAAGAAACTGAGTTTGACTGGACATGCAGGGTCCACAGATAAATGACTGCTGAACTTGCCTAAAGGTGAGAGGATCCTTAGGGGTTCCTGCTTCACAAAAGTGTCTGCGAGATATTCTGTAGGATACAGAAGAAAGTGCCTGAACTGTCTTTGAAATTTCCTTCTTCATAAAAAAGTTTGTTGTATACCATGTATACCATGGATCTGGAAGGCCTGAATATGAATGCCCCAATAGTACAGAAAAACTTAAGGTGACTGTTTAGGCAGTGAGATATCTCTGTCAATTCTAGAGTTTTAGAAGTTGCTTACAATGCACTTCCTGTTTATTTAGGTAATATTATATCCTTCTAGAGTTTTTGATGGAGTGAAGAATTTATAGTTATAGTTATAGTTTCCTTAGTTATGATAAAAGATAAAGTAGATACAAATATTGTAACAGTAGTTCTTGATTGATACCTGTTTTGTTATTGTAGTTTTGTTATGTTAAAGTTAAAGCCTTGTTTTTTGTTTCAATAGAAAAGGGAAAGTGGTATAGGAGATCCTCTGTCCATGTGTTGCTTTCATTGGTTAATGAAGAATTTGCCAAGACCTGTTGATAGGGCAGAACTTAGGTAGGTGGGAAAGATGGAACTGAATTCTGAGAGGATGAAAGCAGAGTCATTCAGCCGCCATAGAGCTTCTGCCAGAGTAAGACATGCGGAAATTTTACCTGGTAAGCCACAGCCTTGTGGTGATACACAGATCAATAGAAATAGGTTAAATTAAGATGTAAGGGTTAAAAAATAAGAAGCTAAATCTAATGGACCAAGCAGTGATCTAATTTATGAAAAGTATTTTGGATTACTTATATGTAATCTACTTTAACTGCAAACTATTTGTCAATATAAGAATTTTTTCTGACTATAACATATAGGGTTATGATTTAATTTATAAGTCATTAGAGTGAATTTCACCCAATCAGAGCATAACTGGAATAAAAAAACCCTGATTATTTGCCCAGGGTAATTCACAGGGGAAGCTATAGTCTGGCATCTCAGTCATGCCTCATTGGAGAGAAATTGTTGAATTATCTTACAGCATTGCTCAAGATGCTATTTTGCACAAGACAAAGAAGCTACAATGATTTTTCTCTTGAGTTCTGAGGCTATGTAGATTCTTATACATAAGTTAACTCTTATGTACAAGACACATAATAAAAATGTTCTTAACTATTAGCATAATTCCACAACATGCTGGGAAATATCAAGAAGTTGGCCTGTAAAATGTTTTTGATAATACTTTACTTACATGCATGAAAATATCATAATGAAACCTGTTCTTCTGTACAAATAATATGTACCACTGAGAAATAAATTGTTTTATAAACAACACGTTCTGATCAATAAAATTTTAAATACTTTGTTCAAATCACTATACTATGAAATCTACTAAAAGTTTCTTTATTTCAAAGGTCTATGATATATGTATGTAGATATTTTCTTTAGTCTTTTATTACATTATTTGTGTGTTCATGTGTGTCTGTATGTGTATGTGCATATTTCTTTACGTGTGCCTGTGTGTGTTTATACGTGTTGTGTGTGTAGGTATGTTGACTTGTATGTGTATGTGCATGCATGTTTGCATATTTGTACATGCATGTTTGTGTGTATGTATATTGTGTGTGTGCATATGTTCATATATGTTTATGTATGCTATGTGCTTCAGTTTCTATGGGTGTATATATGTGTATATGTGTTTGTTTGTGTGTGTATGTGTTTTATGAGTATGTATGTGTAAGTATATGTGTGTTTATGTGTGTTGTATTTGTAGGTGTGTTGGTTTGTGTATGTCCTTGTGTTGTGTGTTTGAGTGTGTGTATATGTGTGCATTGGTGTGTGTGTGTCTGTATGTGTGCATGAGTGTGTGTATACCACAGTAGACCTTTGGAGTCAAAGGTCAACTAGTTGGTGTTGTTCCTTGAACTACATAGGTGATAGTGATTGAACTCAGGTTGTCAGGCTTGGAAGCAGGAGCCATCTCAGATGGAGGTACGGAACCCATCTCACTAGTCCATCCTTTTTCTTCTTTAAGACAAGGTCAGAATATGATGGAGAAAGGATCCCTTATCTGATGAGCTTAAGTGTTTGTGTCTTTAAACTGGACTGATGCAGGTTGTGCAACTGAATCCCACACTAGAACATGAACAACTACAGTGTGTACTATTGAACATCACACCAAGACATAATTAACACTATCAGTTATTTACAAAAAAGAATGTTTTTTGGCTTTATTGTTATTTAATGATATTTCATAGTATTTTTGATATAAAGTACTTGTACACTAAAAACAAGTACCAATATTTTGTTTCCAAACTTCAAAAATTATAACTGGTCTTTTTTTTTGGCTGTGAGTTAACAATATTTGGCATTTTCTGCCATATAGTCTGTGTTTATATATATGTGATGTAGGGTCTTTTATTATGTGCGAATGCATATAAATTATTGGTTTATATAAATGTCCAGACTCTAAACTGCTTGAAGGAAATATGCCCTGAAGTCTGTATGTTTTATGTGCTTATGCTGTATGACTCATATGTCACATATGTCTTATGTGACTTATCTATATTTGATAAATTTTGCTTTGGTATTTAACTCACTTCTTTTTACTTAAACACAATTTCTTTGAAATAAAAATAATATGTATTAATTTTAGATGAATTTTAAGACATGTGTTATACTTACATGGATTGCTCTGTATAATTTATATGCAAAATAGCTTGCTTTGTCCTGGACACAGCGAACTAGAGAAGTAGAGAGCAAGGAAAATATGTGAATCATATGTAATTCTTCAGAAGTTGAGAAAAAGAACAAATAGAACACTTTTATAATCTTCCAGAATAATGGCATTGCATTACAATTTCAATACTTAGAATAATTTTAGCATGAGTGATACTTTACTAAAAAATATACACTGTCAACACTGTATTTTAAAATGACAAATGATTAACTAAACATATGACCATTATTACTATTTTTTTAAAAATGTGATGCTACAACTGGTTGGTGGTAGCACGTGCCTCTACTACCGGCACTTGGGAGGGAGAGGAAAGCAGATCTCTATGAGTTTGAAGCCAGCCTGTTCTACAAGAGCTAGTTTCAGGACAGGCTCCAAATCTGCAGAAAAACCCTGTCTCAAAAAACAACCAAAAAATGTTGTGTTAAATATTAAAAAAGCTAACACATACAATCTATTTATGTTCCCAAATGCTGCCTATTCATGTAGTCTTTAAAACCGGTCTAGACCAGGAGCTCTTTGAGAGGCATCAGATTCCTTATAGATATTAACCAGATGAGATGTCCTTTAAGGAGAAGCTGTAACAAATATAAAGTGTTCTTCTCCAGTGTTAGATATTATTTGAATAAGCTTGCCATGGCTTTAAACAGCCTGGAGCCTTCCCAACAGTTGTCCCTGTGGATATCAGTTGAGACTGTAGACCATCAAATAATCATGTTTGAAAAAGTACATAGATTCATTACATACATAAGAAACAAATGAGGCGCTATATTGTTTCTTCCAAATAAAATCTTATTAGCTTAGTAAAATAATAAAAATAATCAAAAGCAAAATTGGAAAATATCCTTTCTTCTTGGAGACAAGATCATAGTCACACCGTTAGTATTTATCTGTTCATGACAAGGGGGTGGATATCAATGATCCTATCAAATGATCAAAGATGTAAACCTGTGACAAGACAGGGGATTTGAGGATTCTCTTCTGTCATACAGAAGTTGAGCCTATTTTAGGGAATTATGGTAGTTCATTAATGTCTCCAGGTTGCCATTTCATTGAATCAAACCACTAGGTCATAGACTTCTCTGGAGTTTATAGAACTTTCAAATAATTTCATGGAGAAAAAATGCTTTATAAAGCCTTACTCATGGACATTTAATCCAGTCAGAACTGGTCAGTATTGAATGTGGAATGCAAGGTCTGTTGTTCATCATAAAAAAAATACAGCTTACCAATTGCAACCAGCAGCTCCTGGAAGTAGCCATTTTAACAGTCATTGATAGCATCCACCAGGCTTTGGCTAGAAATATTTTGAAATTTCTAGAAAAATGCAAGAAATTCATGCAATTCAAAAAAGATTTTCATAAATATTGTAAACTTAAAGCATAATTTTTTTTATAGTAATGGAAAGGAAAGGTGCAGAGTTTGGAGAAAGTCAAGTGTAGGTTAATGTGACCACATCTCAAAGACCAATAGGTAGTATGGATATTTCATAAATCACACCATCTATAACAAAGACCTTGACTCAGGGTCCGAGCACAGTAAGCTCAGTGGAGATTATTCAAGACACAATATAAAGTACCTGGTATAGGTAATTTTTAAGACTCTGTTTGTGAATGTTGTGAGATTTTGTTATTGGGAAAAAATTTAGTAGCAGAGTGTGATTCTTTAGCAGTTCCATTAAATGAGGCATACTGTATAGACATAATTCTCTATTGCTGAGTGACAGTTCCTCTTTTATCCTAGTTATTTATACGTCACTCATTTGGTTAAAGAGCTGTAAAGAACCTGTTTCTAGTTACCCAGCCAGAGCTGTGGGTAGCTCTTGTTGCACAGGATCATCTGCATCATGGTTTTATGCTCCACAGTCTTCTGTTGGCAAGCTTACTATACGACCTGCAACATCACACAGTTAGGAAGGAGTCAGAACCAGCCCCATTCACTCTATCAAAAGCTCTATTAGTCAGGGGGGCAGCTAGAGTTAGTTACCATTGCATCCTGAGCAGTCATGGTGGGATCTGCAAATCCTTCCTCTCTTTTTCCCTGGGAAATAAACAAGGGTTTCCTTTTAGATGGTCTCAATATACAGAACACAGAGTGAAGTGTTTATCTAATTATTCTTTATTAATAAAAATCAGGAGTCAGATAAGAAGCTGAATAATCAGAGAAGCGAGAGAGAAACCCTAGAAATCTACTATCTCTTCAAATCCTCAATCCAAAAGGTCCAAGACCCTCTCTAAGCCCTGCCCAACTACTTCCTGTCTCTTTATCTGTCCTCAGTCTTCTAAAACCTCTATAATCAAGTTTTGGACAGCTAGCTGTGCCCTCTGTTTCAAAAAAAAATCTTTATTGTCAGTCTTCAGAGCATCAGAATGCAATCAAAATGTCAAACAACAGTATAGGACTATTGGGTCAAAAATCCCAGAACCTGAAAACAATGGTGACTGTCGTGCCCAGATCACGACCCCCAGAGAGAGACCACCAGAGAGGCCCAGAATGTAATAAGCAAGGTTTAATCAGCATAATACAAACATGTTTGGAACTCATCTCCATCCCCGTTACAACAAGGTAGAGAGGAGATGTATCTCCTCTGTGGGGTAATGTTTTAAAGGTATAACTACAAAGAGAATCTTTGAAGATGCTTTGGCATGGGTACAAGGACTTTTGCTCTCTCCCATTCTGTTAAGTCAGCTTTTTCCTTGATTTTAGAGTAAGTCCACTGCTCTTCAGTTAGGCCATCTTTATCAGCCTGTACCAGGTGGCTGGCTGGGCTGAGCTAAGTGACCTTGTGCTCAGAATATCCTGGGTTGGAGAGGGGAAGGCCTCTATCTTCCTGGGAAAACATTCTGCTAAGAAATTTCTTCTTGCACCTTTGAGAATAAGGGGTGAGGGTCCCCCATTCCCCACTCCTCTCTACCTTGTTGTAACTGGGATGGAGATGAGTTCCAAACAAGTTTGTATTTTGCTGATTAAACCTTGCTTATTAAAAAAAAATAAACCTTGCTTATTACAGTCTGGGCCTCTCTGGTGGTCTCTCTCTGGGGGTCGTGATCTAGGCACAACAGTGACTCTTTTGCAATCTCTGTTATTGATTTAGATACTTCAACAAGTGAGGAATTGGTGTGTAGTTTTGTAAGGAGTTTTTTGGCCTTTTCTTTATAACAGAGAAACTTTGTGACAAATGTTGAAATTATTTTTGCTTTTTCTATCTCTATTTTGTGCCATCATGATGAGCATCCAATCCTTGTTAGAGGAGGCAGTGATAGAGTTTGACACTGTTAATGCAATGATGCAGACATAGTTGTATCTGGCTCGTAAAACAGGATTTATTCAACATACAAATAGTGATGAAGTATAGGCTTTGCAAATGAGAATTTTCTGTTAAATCTTTTAAACCCCACTCCTTATCATATAAATAGTAGCGTCTTTTTGACCTTTCAAACAGAAGGGAGGAGGACTAAACAATTTAAGATTCTGTCATCTCAAGTGTCAAGCAAGAGAGCAACGAGATGGGAGAAGTTTGTTATCAGAGTTCTTTTGGTTTTTTTTTTTTTGACTTAAAGAATGGAGAGGGACATTACTAATTATGGGAGAAAACTAACAGGACAGTGCCATGTAAACTCTCATGCCAGTGAAGTCAGTGAGATTGGAACGTGTATGTGTGTGTCTGTGTATGCGGCGTGTGTGTCTGTGTCTGTGTGGTGTGGATAACATTGGATTTAGTTCTGAATTAGTTTCCACTTCTAAAGAACATGAATAGTACCTCAATTTTCTTATCTGCTTCTTGTTAGAGGAACTTACACTTTTTGAGGAACTGATTGTGAAGCCTGAATAATGGTGTTGGTTGTGATCATTACAAGGACAGTATTTCAAAGGTTGTAATGAGACATTGACTAGAACTGCATAGGAGACAAGGCTAGACATTAGGGCAGATTCCCCAGAGGCTAAGAAGGTAAAGGTGATGCTAAATTAGCTTTGACAAACAAAACAAAACAAAACAAAACAAAACCAAAACAGAAAAAGCATCCTTAACTAAATAACTGTACATTTTTAGAGTTAGTACTGAGAAATCTCCACATATATCATGGACATTAAAACCTAAATTATCTATTCAGGTTTTTCCAGACTTATTATTTCATAGTCAAGATCATAAAGGACTCAGAAAATATCTTTGCTATTTGAGGGTACCATCCTTTGCCAAGACATCCTATAATTCACATATACACATCTTTCTACCTAGTAGCTTCTTGGAAAGAAGAAGTGATAGGGAAAAGTTTGAGAGTTAAGTAATAAATTCAATAATATTATCAAAGAGACTAAATATGTATCTATACATTTTGACTGCCCAAAATATTGGATGGATTAAATTTATCATATTAAATTAAAAATTTAGCATTTTTCTATTTTTGCTAACATACCTAGACACATCTAAAAAAAGCTTAATTATTCATAAAGAAATAAATTTCAGTTTCTTAGTTACTAAATTTATAGTCCTGAAAATTTAGAAACAGGAGACAGCATCTCAAGAATGAAAGTGATTTTACTAGCCAGTGGTATCATGGATGTCAGTTTATCTTTAAGTTATGAATGTGTGGCAGTGCAATATCCCTAGCGGTCTTTCACTACTACCTTATTTTGGAGACAAAAATAAATAAACTTCAAATTATTAAATCACTTTTTTCTGGTCTGAGAGTTAGAGAAGGACATCATTAGATATCATTGGCTTTGTTTGCTCTGGGATCTAGTTTATCATATGGAAATTCATTCTTTACAACCAATATCCTTGGACTCTATTTCAAATTTTCTCTTAAATTTTTAATTTACAAAAAAGTCATAATAATTAAAGCATTATATCTTCTGCAAAGGTATACTATTTATTTGATAAGGTTATCATAGTTACTGTTACTTTTGACCTTATTTGTTTTTGGCAGGGTTTGATGTAATTTCATGCTTTTTTCTCTCAGTGCTTTCATCACTGGACTTCATGTAGTTTGTTTCTTTACCTTAGCTTCATTAATAATTATTCTGAAAACCTATACAACAATTCAACTTACCCACTCTGTCCATTCCTACAATTCCTGTCTTCCACTTCCTGATTGTATATCTTTTTCATCGCTTTCAAAAGTTCTCTATAATGTCTTATTCATTATTGTATAATAGTTTAATTTGCTTTGATAGATCTGAATTTTAAAAACCTAAAGGCTTTGTCTTTTTAGCTTTCTATGGTTCCGAATTGTCAGAAGTGATATTTGTTACATTGTAAGTAGCAAGGCTCTCCTCATAGGTAAGGGAAAGCATGCTTTCGAATAGCAGACTTTTTTTTTTATTAGTTTTTGTTTAGCTCTACTTTTTTCTCTGCTCCCCTCCCTACCTCTTCCCTCCCTTTCAACTATCTACCAAGTTCCCAATGTTCCCAATTTACTCAGGAGATCTTATCTTTTCCTACTTTCCATGTAGATTAGATCTATGTATGTCTCTCTTAGGGTCCTCATTGTTGTCTAGGTTCTCTGGAATTGTGATTTGTGAGGTGATTTTCTTTGTTTTATGTTTCCTTTATGTTCACTTATGATGAAGTACAGATGATATTTGTCTTTCCGGGTCTCGGTTGCCCCACTCAAAATGATGGTTTCTAACTCCATCCATTTCCTGCAAAATTCAAGATGTTATTTTTTCTGCTGTGTAGTACTCCATTGTGTAAATGAACCACATTTTCCTTATCCATTCTTTGGTAAATGAGCATTTAGGTTTTTTCCAGATTCTGACTATGACAAACAATGCTGCCATGATCATATTGAACACATGTCCTTGTGGCACAATTGAGCATCCTTTGGCTATATACCCAAAAGTGGAATTATTGGGTCTTGAGGAAGGTTGTTCCCTAATATTCTGAGAAATCACCACACTGATATCCAAAGGGGCTGTAGCAGTTGGCATTCTCACCAGTAATGCATGATGAAAATAGACCCATATCTATCACCATGCACAAAACTCAAGTCCAAACGGATCAAAAATCTCAACATAAAGCCAGTCACACTGAACCTTGTGGAAGTGAAAGTGGGAAGTACACTTGAAAGCATTGGCACAGGAGACCACTTCCTAAATATAACCCCAGCAGCATAGACACTGAGAGAAACAATTAATAAATGGGACCTTCTGATCTGAAAAGCTTCTGTAAAGCAGAGGACACGGTCAATGAGACAAAACAACAGCCTACAGAATGGGAAAAGATCTTCACTAACCTCACATCAGACAGAGGTCTGATCTCCAAAATATACAAAGAACTCAATAAATTGGTCATCAGAAGAACAAATAATCCAAAAAAAAAATGGAGTACATAAATATAAATAGAAAACTCTCAACAGAGGAATCTAAAATGGCTGAAAGATACTTAAGGAAATGTTCAACATCCTTAGTCATCAGAGAAACACTAATCAAAACAACTCTACTAGTACAATTTTAGTGAATTTTCAGTAAGTTTGATATTTTGGGGGTGACCATAGTGCTGTCCCACTACTTCCTTCTAATCAGGATAAAGAGAGCAGTTCTGAATCCATCTCTTGTCCCTTTAAGATGTAAATCCCAAGTAGTCTTACACAGGGAGACAATATGAGGCAATAAGAAAATTTAAAAAAAAGCTTTTTTTTCTCAAAGTTTATTAAAATACAAAAGTCTCCATTTCCGCCCCTCCTCCCAAAACCCTCCCACTCCCCCCACTCCCTTCCCTCCTCCCTCTCCATCACCAAGAGCAGTCAGGGTCTCCCACCCTGTGGGTAGTTCAAGCTCCTCCCCCTCCCTCCAGGTCCAAGAAGGTGAGCATCCAAACAGACTGGATCCCAAAAATCCAGTATATGCAGAGGAAACAAGTCCCAGTGTCATTGTCAATGGCTTTTCAGAAAGACTCCGGGACAGCCACATTCAGAAAATCCGGCCTCATTCAGAGGATCTGGCTGTATCACGTGCTAGCTCAATCCCAGACAACTGGCCTTGGTGAACTCTCATTGGATCAGTCCCCTTGTATCAGTGGGTGATCGTACCCCTCGCGGTCCTGATTTCCTTTTTCATGTTCTTCCTGCTTCTGCTCCTCACTTGGACCTTTGGGGACTCAGTCCGGTGCTCCAATATGGGTCTCCGTCTGTATCGCCATCCATCCTCGGATGAAGGTTCCCTCTGATCTTGCCTTCCTTGCTCACGTTCTCTTTCCTTCTGCTTCTCGTTTGGACCTAGGGAGTTAAGCCCAGTGTTCCAAAGTGGGTCTCTGTCTCCATCTCCATCCATCGCCAGATGAAGGATCTATGGTGATAAGCAAACTATTCATCAGTATGGTTATGGGCCAAGGCCAGTTCAGGCACCCTCTTCTCTGTCCAGAGAACAATCTGGGGATCTCTCCTTGGACCTGGGATCCCATTTATAATCAAGTCTCTAGTAAACCCTAAACTGACTCCCTTAGTTGAGATATATTCTTCCCTGATCCCATATCTATCCTTCCTCCCTCCCCCCTCCCAGTCCACCGAGCATTCCCCATTCCTCCCCTGCTCCCTTCTCTCTAACCCTCTCCCCTTCCAACAACCCTCCCACTCCCCAATGCACCCGAGGTTACCTGGGACTCTTGTCTATTTCCAATCTCCAGGAGGAAAACTACTGAATTTACTTCAGATTCACCCTCCTATCCAGCTTCTCTAGGATCACAAATAATAGGCTCAAAAACCTTTAATTATGGCTAGAATGCAATTATGAGTGAATACATACCATATTTCTCATTTTGGATCTGGTTTACCTGACTCAGTAAAGCGTTTTCTTTATTATTAGTAGTATTATTTTAATTTTTTTTTATTTTTTTATTTAATTTTTACTGGGAACCCCTCCAGAATCAAGTCTCTTGCAAACCCTAAAATGGCTCGGTTAGCTGAGATATAAACCTCCCTGCTCCCACAACCATCCTTCCCCCCCCCATTCCCCCAAGCCATCCCCAATCCTCCCCCTCTCCCCTCTCCCTGACCATCTTCCCTTACTTCCACCCCCCACCCCCCATGCACCCGAGTTTGCCTGGCAATCTTGCCTAGTTCCACTATCCAGGAGGATAACTATATGATTTTCTTCAGGTTCACCTTCTTATTTAGCTCGTCTAGGATCACAAATTATAGACTCAAAGACCTTTAACTATGGCTAGAATCCACTTATGAGTGAGTACATACCACATTCCTTTTTTTGGGTCTGGCTTACCTCACTCAGTAAAGCATTCTCTATTTCCTTCCATTTGCATGCAAAATTCAAGATGTCATTGTTTTATACCGCTGAGTAAAACTCTAATGTATATATGTTCCACACCTTCTTTAACCATTCTTCTATTGAGGGGCACCTATGTTGTTTCCATGTTCTGGCTATTACAAATAGTGCAACTATGAACATAGTTAAACAAATACTTTTGTAGTATGATAGGGCATCTCTTGGGTATATTCCCAAGAGTGGAACTGCTGAGTCCTGAGGGAGGCTGACGCACAGTTTCCTGAGAAACCACCACACTGATTTCCACAGTGGCTGCACAAGTTTGCATTCCCACCAACAATGGATGAGTGTTCCCCTCACCCCACATCCTCTCCAGCATAGGCAATCATTGGTGTTTTTGACTTTAGCTATTCTGACAGGTGTAAGATGGTATCTCAAAGTGGTTTTGATTTGCATTTACCTGATCACTAAGGAGGTTGAGCATGACCTTAAGTGTCTTCTGGCCATTTGAAGTTCATCTGTTGTGAATTCTCTGTTCAGTTCAGTACCCCATTTTTTAATTGGGTTAATTAGAGATTTAGTGTCTAGTTTCTTGAGTTCTTTGTATATTTTGGAGATCAGATCTTTGTCTGATGAGGGGTTGGTGAAGATCTTCTCCCAGTCAGAAGGCAGCCTTTTTGTCTTACTGACAGTGTCCTTTGCTTTACAGAAGCTTCTCAGTTTCAGGAGGTCCCATTTATTCATTGATTCTCTTATTGTCTGTGCTAGGGGTCCTACTTAGAAAGTGGCCTCCTGTGCCTATATCTTGTAGACTACTTCCCACTTTCTCTTCTATCAGGTTCAAAGTGGACAGATTAATGTTGATGTCTTTAATCCATTTGGACTTGAGTTTTGTGCATGGTGATAGATATGGATCTACTTTCATTCGTCTACAGGTTGACATCCAGTTATGCCAGCACCATTTGTTAAAGATGCTTTCTTTCTTCCATTGTATACCTTCAGCTCCCTTGTCAAAAATTAGGTGTTCATAGGTTTGTGGGTTAATATCCGTGTCTTCTATTCAATTCCATAGGTCGACTTCTCTGTTCTTATGCCAATACCAAGCTGTTTTCAATACTGTACCTCTGTAATAGAGATTGAAGTCAGGGATGGTAATGCCTCCAGAAGTTCCTTTATTGTATAAGATTGTTTTGGCTATCCTGGGTTTTTTGTTTTGCCATATACACTTGATTATTGTTCTCTCAAGGTCTGTGAAGAAGTTTGATGGGATTTTGATGGGGATTGCATTGAATCTATAGATTGCTTTTGGTAGAATTGCCATTTTTACTATGTTGATCCTCCCAATCCAAGAACAAGGGAGATCTTTCCATTTTCTGGTATCCTCCTCAATTTCTTTCTTCAAAGACTTAAAGTTCTTGTCAAATAGGTCTTTCACTTCCTTGGTTAGAGTTACCCCAAGATATTTTATGCTATTTGTGGCTATCGTGAAAGGTAATGTTTCTCTGATTTCCCTCTCAGCTTCATTATCCTTTGTATATAAGAGGGCCACTGATTTTTTGGAGTTGATCTTGTATCCTGCCACGTTACTAAAGGTGTTTATCAGCTGTAGGAGTTCTTTGGTAGAGTTTTTGGGGTCACTTATGTACACTATCATATCGTCAGCAAATAATGAAAGTTGAACATCATCCTTTCCAATTCGAATCCCCTTCATCTCCTTATGTTGTCTTATTGCTATTGCTAGAACTTCAAGCACTATATTGAAGAGGTATGGAGAGAGTGGACAGCCTTGTTGTGTTCCTGATTTTAGTGGAAAGGCTTTGAGTTTCTCTCCATTCAATTTGATGTTAGCTGTCGGCTTGCTGTATATTGCTTTTATTATATTTAGGTATGATCCTTGTATCCCCAGTCTCTGCAACACCTTTATTATAAATGGATGTTGAATTTTGTCAAATGCTTTTTCAGCATCCAATGAAATGCTCATATGGTTTTTTTCGTTCAGTTTATTTATATGATGGATTACATTGATAGATTTGCATATGTTGAACCAACCCTGCATCTCTTGGATGAAGCCTACTTGATCATAATGGATAATTTTTCTAATGTGTTCTTGGATTCGGTTTGCCAGTAGTTTATTCAGAATTTTAGCATTGATGTTCATGAGTGAGATTGGTCTGTAATTCTCTTTCTTGGTTGTGTCTTTGTGTGGTTTTGGTATTAGGGTAACTGTAGCTTCATAAAAGGAGTTTGGCAATGACTTTTCTGTTTCTATATTGTGGAATACATTAAGGAGTATAGGTATTATCTCTTCCTGGAAATTCTGGTAGAATTCTGATTGAAACCATCTGGTCCTGGGCTTTTTTTTGGTAGGGAGATTTTTGATAACAGCTTCTAATTCTTCGCGACTAACAGGTCTATTTAGATTGTTCACCTGTTCTTTGTTCAACTTTGGTATATGGTACTTATCTAAAAAAATGTCCATTTCTTTTACATTTTCCAACTTTGTGGCATATAAACTTTCATAATAAGATCTAATGATTCTCTGAATTTCCTCTGTGTCTGTGGTTATGTCCCCCTTTTCATTTCTGATCCTATTAATTTGCATGTTCTCTCTCTGCCGTTTGATTAGATTGGTTAGGGGTTTGTCAATCTTCTTGATTTTCTTCAAGAACCAGCTTTTTGTTTCATTGATTTTTTGGATTGTTTTCTGTGTTTCTATTTTGTTGATTTCAGCCCTCAGTTTGATTATTTCCAGTCTTCTACTTCTCCTGGGTGAATCAGCTTATTGTTTTTCTAAAGCTTTCAAGTGTGCTGTTAAGTCTCCAATGTGTGCTTTCTCCATTTTCTTTAATTGGGCACTTAGTGCTATGAACTTTCCTCTTAGCACTGCTTTCATAGTGTCCCATAGGTTTGAGTATGTTGTGTCTTTGTTTCATTAAATTCAAGGAAGACTTTAATTTCTTTCTTTATTTCTTCCTTGACCCAGGGGTGATTTAGTAGTTGACTGCTCAACTTCCATGAGTTTGTTGGCTTCCTGGGGGTAGCATTGTTGTTGAATTCTAATTTAATCCATGGTGATCTGACAAGACACAGGTGGTTACTAATATTTTTTTGTATCTGTGGAAGTTTGCTTTGTTACCGAGTATGTGGTCAATTTTCGAGAAGGTTCCATGAGGTGCAGAGAAGAAGGTATATTCTTTCCTATTTGGGTGGAGTGTTCTATAGATGTCTGTTAAGTCTATTTGATTCAATACCTCCAGTAAATCTTTTATTTCTCTGTTTGGTTTCTGTCTGATTGACCTGTCCATTGGTGAGAGAGGAGTGTTGAAGTCTCCTACTATTAGTGTGTGTGGTTTGATGACTGCCTTAAGTTCTAGAAGAGTTTCTTTTACATATGTGGGTGCCTTTATATTAGGGGCATAGATATTCAGGATTGAGACTTCTTCCTTATGAATTGTTCCTGTTATGAGTATGAAATGTCCATCTCCATCTCTTCTGATTGATTTTAGTTTGAAGTCGATTTTGTTAGATATTAGAATGGCCATACCCGCTTGTTTCTTAGGTCCATTTGCTTGGAAAACCTTTTCCCAACCCTTTACTCCAAGTAGGTGTCTGTCTTTGTGGTTGAGGTGTGTTTCTTGTAAACAGCAGAATGTTGGATCCTGTTTCTGTATCCATTCTCTTAGTCTGTGCCTCTTTATAGGTGAATTGAGTCCATTAATATTAAGTGATATTAATGACCAGTAGTTGTTGACTCTGGTCATTTTTTTGGGGGGGTAGTAGAATATATGTGTTTTCCTTCTTTGAGTTGTGCTTGTGAAGGGTCGCTAGATGTCTGAGCTATTGTAGGCAGTGTTGGGAATGTTGGATTCCTTGGCTTGTGATTTTCCTTCCAATATTCTCTGTAAGACTGGATTAGTAGCTACTTATTGTTTAAATTTGTTTTTATCCTGGAATTTTTTGTTTTCTCCGTTGATAGTGAACGAAAGCTTGGCTGGGTATAGTAGTCTGGCCTTGCATCCATGGTCTCTTAGTTTCTGCAGTACCTCTATCTAGGACCTTCTGGCTTTCATGGTTTCCATAGAGATATCTGGTGTAAGTCTGATAGGTTTACCTTGATAAGTTACTTGACCTTTTTCCTTTGCAGCTCTTAATATCCTTTCTTTAATCTGAATGCTTTGTGTTTTGATTATTATATGGCAAGAGGATTTTTTTTCTGATCCAGTTTTTTTGGTGTTCTGTATGCTTCTTGAACCTTCATATGAATATCGTTCTTTAGGATGGGAAAGTTTTCTTCTATAATTTTGTTGAATATATTTTCTGGACCTTTGATCTGCAATTCTTCTCCTTCCTATACTCCTATTATTCTTAGATTTGGTTTTTTTTATTATGTCCCATATTTCCTGAATGTTTTGTGATGAGAATTTCTTGGATTTGCTGTTTTCTTTGGTTAGGGCGCTTATTTTCTCTATGGTGTCTTCATAATCTGAGATTCGTTCTTCTATCTGTTGTATTCTATTGGTTATGCTTGTTCCTGAAGTCTCTGTTTGTTTACCTAGATTTTCCATATTCAGCTGGTCCTCGGTTTGTTTTTTCTTCACTTCCTCCCTTTCAGTTTTCCATTCTTGAACTGATTCCAATACCTTTTTGATTGTTTTTTCTTGGTTTCCCAGGGTATCATTTACGAATTTACTCATTTCTTCCATCTTTTTGTTATATTTCTCTTCTATTTCTTTAAGTGAGTTATTCATACCCCGTCTAAGAGACTCTATTGCTCTCATAATGACACTGTTTTCCACTTCTTCCAGAATAGGGTGTTCAAGTCCTTCTGTCATAAGATTGCTGGGATCTGGTGTTTTCATGTTGTTTTTCAGATTGTTGGAGGAATTCTTGCCTTGGCACCTGCCCATCTCTTCCTTCAGATGCTCTCCAATGGCTCTTCCCTCCGCTGGGTCTTCTGCTACCGTATTAGTGCCCCTTGCTATCCAGGAATCACTTTGCCTGCAGTCCTAACTTGCGTCAGGCAGGCTATTAAAACAAAGGAACTCCCTCCCGTTTGCACTCACCGTCCGTCCAGGCCACGGCGCCCACCCAGGCTGAGTTGGAGGACTTTAAGCCCCGAAAAAGGGAGAGAGGAAGGGTAGGGGTTCCAGGCAGAAAGCCGGGATGGCGTAGGAGGAGAGAGTGTTTAGCTGGGGGAAGCTACCCCTTTGAAGTAGCCAGGGAGATAAGGATAGAGGGAAGATTGTGTGTTCACTTACCGGACTTATGTGGCAGTCAGGAACACACTCCTCCATTGTATCTTCTGAAAAAAAAATCTTTAAAAAATCATATTGTCACCCACCAGGTGATTAGGGAATGGTCAGGGAAGGTCAGAGACAGTAAAGATTTTCTCAAAAACAAATCAATGTTATGGGTTTGGGAAGGTCAGGTGACAAAAAACAGAAAATAACTCAATTCTCACAGTAAATAGAAACACATTTTTAAAAAATAGCATAATATCTCTTGCTTTCAAAATGGAATCAGGCTAGTTTTCACTTACAGAATGAATGCATTACTTAATTGTAGTGAGCTGCTTTGTGCCGCACCTTAAAGATGGCGCTGGCCCCTACACTCCACCCCTGGGGTGGAATGTGCTTTCAGTTGTAAATAACTCCATACATGGCTAAAGCTAAGGATCTGACTTGTTTCTGTGTACCTGGGCTTATCCGTATTTCCCACATGGCTTCCTGGAGTTGGCTACCCAGAGGCTATTTTAGGTGTGGGCTGGCTTTCCCTGGGGTCAGAAGATTATTCAAGGTTTCCTGATTAAACTGCTTTGAGAAGAGTCTGGTGTTGCATTTTCTTTGCTGGCTAAAGTGATGCAACAGGTGGTGCCGAAACCCGGGAGCTCTGCTTGTCAAGGACCCAGAACTCATTGCAGTCATGGCAGTGCACTGGTTAGTCCTCAGGTAAGGTGGGGATCCTGCGACCACATCAGGGACAATAGTTTCCAGGTGAATGGGAATCCTGCGACTAAAGCAGGGCTAATTAATTGTTCTCACTATAAATAAAGGGAAAGTGACTGTTGTTAAAACAGGATTAATTAATTGCTTTCTCTGTAAATAAAGAGAAAGCAACTGCTGTTAAAGCAGGGTTAATTAATAGCTCTCTCTGTAAATAAAGAGAAAGCAACTGTGACTAAAACAGGGTTAATTAGGTGCTCTTCTCGGTAAATAGAGAGAAGGCAACTGCGGCAGAGTGGGGGTTAATTGCTTTTCCCTGGAAAAAAATAAAGGGGGAGCAACCACCGATCAAAGAGGGGAATAATGGCTTCTCCTCTACTCCGTAGATAAGGAGTCGGTGAAGAGCAGTTTCGTAAGTTGACTAAACGAAAGTAAAAGAAATATAAATCAAATACGGGCACTTCGCAATCGCACCCAATCCTTTTGGCTCTTAACGAGCTGTTATGTTCAAAGAACTTAAAGATAAAACAAAGCACTCTGAGAAGATTTTTAAGTGAATGCAGCATGATTGCACCTTGGTTTGCGGAGTCAGGGAGTCTCTTGATATCATTGTGGGAGAAGCTAGGGAGAGACCTAAATTTTGCATTTGAGCAAGGGACCCTTAAGGGAGGGGTCAAGCCAATTTAGAAGTTAATTAGGGGCTGTTTTGAGGACCAGCATTGTAGTGAAGCGGTAGACAATGGACAGGCAGCGCTAGAGATGTTGCAAGAGGAAAGATCAAAAAAGTCAGAAATGGCAAGCAGTAAAAGGAACTATCAGAAGTGGGGAGAGTTATACCCACACCTTTCTGAGTTAGAAGAGTCAAATAAGCAACTACAGGCAATCGCAAGAAAATTGCAAAAGGCAAGACTGAGAAAGAGGGTGAGAAAAAAGGAGAAAGGAGGTTCAAAAGCACTGAAGCTTTGTCCCACGACACCCTCCACCCCTCCACCTTATGTGGGAGGAGGTCAGGGCAGCTTTCGGATGCACATTTTATCTGGGTGTTTGGAAAGTGGTGAGAACTGAGCTGAGATTAGCATGTCCAATGTTTCAAGGTCAGCAAGAAAATAAGTATGAAGAGCCTCTGGTTTTTAAGGTTATTAAATCCTTGGCTGAATCTGTGAAAACTTATGGGATTACAGCCTCTTTTACTGTGGCACAGGCAGAAGCCCTGAGTAGATATTCCATGACACCTAGCGACTAGAGTGGGCTTGCTCATGCATACCTGAGCCCTGGACAGTACTTAGATTGGAGAGCCTTTTTGATTGAGTTTGCTAGCGAGCAGGCCACAGCTAATCACACAGCTGGAAATCCAGCATGGGACAGAGATATGCTGCTCGGACTTGGAACAGGCCTATGTGGAGTTAATTAAATTGCTTGAAAAGAAGGGATTGTTTATAGCCCCGATAAGGTACAAAAGGATAAAATTGTCAATTATCTAGGAGCACGAATTTGTGAGAAGCAAATTATTCTGCAAAATGTAGAATTGAGAAAAGATAATTTAAAGACCTTGAATGATTTTCAAAAATTGTTAGGTAATATAAATTGGATTAGATGTTATTTGAAGTTGCCAAATTATGAGTTAAAGCCCTTATATAATATTTTAAATGGAGATTCTGCTTTGAATTTTCCAAGGCAACTGACTAATGAGGTATTGAGAAAAGTGGAAAGTAGATTACAAGATGCCTTTCTGCAGACGATTCAAGAGGGCCAAGACTTTGTTTTGTGCATTCTGCCTTTATATCACAAGCCTACAGGATTGTTATGGCAAAATGGGCCATTGCTTTGGATTTATCCCAAAATATCTCCAGCCAAATCTCTTGAGCATTATCCTACTGCTGTGGCAACTTTAGCCCTGAAAGGGATTCAGCAGTGTTCACAATATTTTGGGACTGCCCCCACTACCATTATAGTACCTTATTCTAGCCATCAAGTTAAGATCTTGATGTAGCACATCTATCTATTGTGCTACGATAGATGATTGGGCTATTTTGCAGTGTGATTTTGATGGCAACGTAGATAATCATTATCCCAAACATCCACTGTTAGGAATTTTTAAGGAGCATCCTGTAATATTTCCTAAAATAACATCATCCCGCAGCCTATTTCCATGGCCCCAAATGTATTTACAGATGGATCTAAGACAGGCTGTGGGGTGTATATGATAGATAAACAAGATCCTGTGATGCATCAATTTCAACCTGGTTCTCCTCAGATTGTAGAATTACAGATTGTAGTTGAAGTTTTTAAAGCTTGCTCTTTTGCATTTAATCTAATATTAGATTCTGCATATGTTGTTAATGCCCTTAGAATTTTAGAAGTAGCTGGACCTATTAAAATTCTAGTCCAGTGTGCCTTTTATTCCAGCAATTGCAACATTGAATCTTGCAGAGAAGAAATTGCTTTTACATCCAGCATGTTAGAGCCCATACAGGTCTGCCAGGACCTTTGTGTGAAGGAAATGATATAGTTGATCAATGAACTAAAATAAAATGTATATTCATAAGTTCTACCTTGAAAAAGGCGAGAGCTTTTCATAAAGCTTTTCATGTTAATGCTAAAGCATTACAAAAAAAAATTTCATCTCTCTCGAGCAGATGCTCAACAGGTAATTCTAGATTGCTCCCAATATGTAACTCATCAACACCCACCCAGTATTGGAGTAAATCCATGGAGTCTACTCCCTCTAAAAATCTGGCAAATGGATGTGACACATATATCTGAGTTTGGAAATATAAAGTATGTACATGTGTCTGTGGACACCTGTTCAGGCGTAATACACGCCACACCTCTGACTGGAGAAAACGCACGCAATGTCATTGCCCATTGCCTGGAAACTTGGGCTGCTTGGGGCAAGCCTCAACAATTAAAGACTGACAATGGACCAGCTTACACAGGTCAAATGTTTGCCTCCTTTTGTTTACAAATGGAGGTGCAGCTTATTCATGGCTTGCCTTATAATCTTCAAGGACAGGGCATTGTGGAGCATGCTCATCGCACACTAAAAGAATGTCTACAAAAACAAAAAGGGGGAATAGGCCACGGCCGGACCCTGAAAGATAAATTTTTTAAAAAAATTTGGGCGCTCAAGGTCGTTCTGCAGCTGATAAACATCAGGACCCCCATGACCCTGCTGAAGGGATGGTCAAGTGGAAGGATATCCTGACAGGGCTCTGGTATGGTTCTGATCTCATCCTGACATGGGCACAAGGCTCTGTTTGTGTTTTCCCACAGGACCAACAAGATCTGGTGTGGGTGACAGAGCATTTGATTAGAAGAGTTCAACATGAGGAGCATCATGCCTGTGCCTGTGGATGTTTCCCATGCCATGACTAGTATACAATATGAAAATATTGACCATGCTACAAATTTGTCTAAACAGTTGTCTAGTTATCTTTTAGGTAACTAGACTTTATCTTTTAGGTAACAGGACTGGAGAATTTGGTTCCATGATGGAGCAGCTGAGGGTGGCCATCGTTGCCGTGAATTCTACTCGAATAGATGCTGGAATGGCTGAAGGACTCTCATCCTGGATCTCCACAGCCATGAATCATCTGAAGGAGTGGGCAGGCTTGGGAGTGTTAGCTGGCCTTCTGGTGTTGGTCTCTCTAGCCTGCCTGTGGTGTGTCTGTCGGATTAGGGACTCTCAGCGTCACAATACAGCCAAGATTATACAAGCCTTTATGGCTATAGAGGCTGGCAAATCTCCCTAAGCATGGTTAGCCACCATGAAAGGATAATTTGACTCATCCAGGGTGCGAGGCAAGGCACTGCACTCAAGGGCGGCATTTTGCTAACCTTGAGAAGAGCACGCCTAGCTGCATGTGGGTTGATGTCCAAGTTCCCACATCTGAAAAATGACATTGAGCCAGTCTGGCACTCTTTGAGTGGAAGATTCCTAGGGAGGATCAATACAAGGCTCTTGTTTTCACAGAGAGCAGGCCTCTACTCTTACCTGTGGCGTCTAAAACAAAAAGGGGGAAATGTAGTGAGCTGCTTTGTGCCACACCTTAAAGATGGTGCTGGCCCCTACTCCACCCCCCGGGTGGAATGTGCTTTCAGTTGTAAATAACTCCAAACATGGCTAAAGCTAAGGATCTGGCTTGTTTCTGTGTACCTGGGCTTATCCGTATTTCCCACTTGGCTTGCTGGAGTTGGCTACCCAGAGGCTATTTTAGGTGTGGGCTGGTTTTCCCTGGGGTCAGAAGATTATTCAAGGTTTCCTGATTAAACTGCATTGAGAAGAGTCCAGTGTTGCATTTTCTTTGCTGGCCAAAGCGACGCAACACTTAATAACATCAGCATCATTTACATAGCAGAAGTTTTCACATTTAAAATTGAGTGGATATAAAAGTAATGAATTATTGAAAGAGATACTTTGATTTTCTTCATTTTTTTAAGTAGAGGAGAAGAATAAATCTACAAAGACAAGTGGATATTTAGAAGAGGCTTTGATACTTATTTGACTTAAATAAAACAACAGTTTTCTTTCTTTTTCAGTTTGCTTTCCACCTACCATATGGATGGACATAATGAGGGAATGCTTAACTGTGAAGCATCGTGGTCTCTACCGGACAACTGCAGACAGCTATGTGGTCATTCAGTGACTGCTTCAAGGAAGTGGCCTTGGATGTGTGGACTCTCATTCCCAGGAAAGCAGAAAGGAAGAGTAGAACAAAGGAGAAAATCAGCTGTTGCCCCAAAGAGGACTTAATCACTGACAATGTGCTATCCATTAGGGACAGTTGTTGAGCCTTCCAGTCGGGAGTCCACCCTTCCTGCTGCTTCTTTTGGCATAGTGATTTGATAAAAACTAACAGTATATTACCAAAGACAGTCAGAGTAGGAACCTGGAAACAGGAATTGATGCAGAGGTGATGAAAGAGTTTGACTTACTGGCTTGCTCCTCGTGGCTTGCTCAACCTGCTTTTTTGTAAGACCCAGGACCACCAGCCCAGGGGCGGCACCATCCACAATGGGCTGGGCTCTCCCCCATCCATCCCTGATTAAGAACATGCCCTGTAAGTTTTCCTGGAGCCAGGTATTATGAAGGCATTTTCTCAGATGAAGTTCCCTCTTCTAAGATTGTGTCAAGTTGATATAAAACTAACCAGCACAACACATAGGTGCAAGGTCCTGTCACACTGGCTAAATCCTTAGGGTCATTCGCTTACGAGAAAGACAGTTTCATCTCTGCTGTCCTCAAGATCTAACTGTTGTCTGTCTTGGCACCCGCAGTACAGAAGTCAAGCACTGTCTAGTTGTTTGACGCTTGGAGAAATTATGTCCATCTTTGCAAATCTTATTTTATTTTATGGACACTAGTTGTAAATCAGTGCACCATAAATGAGACTCCGTCCAATCAAATGCTATGAAAAATGTCTAAACTGGAACCAGGGAACACTGCAGTTAGTGCCTTCAGAGAATCTGTCACGGAAATGCTCTGAGGACTCACTGAAATACAACAGAACTTGGTCGTGGATTTCTGGTACAAAATAGGACCTTTGTCAGCCAAGTGCTACACCTTCTTGAGGGACATTGATTGCCTACATACTAGATGCCCCTGGACAAACATTTTGCAGATTACAAATCTGGAACCTTTTGTAGCCTCTTGCCTGTGGTATTAATGAATAATTAATTTGATGGCATACAAATCTGGTCATTTCCTTTAATGACCAGGTATTGAAAATTGACTTATTCAGAGTATCAAACTGTAGGTAAGTATAGAGAGAAAACACAAGGCACAAATAGTTGTTCTGTTAAGTAAAGAAAGGTTGAATGTTAGCTAAGGAAGTTCACCCTGAAAGACAAACACTCAAGAATTCAAAGAGTCTAAAGTACAGGCATAAAGTAAAGTGGAAATGCAACGTGTGCTTCTCAAACCTCAGTGGAAAGTACAGGGTGTGGCATGGGAGCAGATAATGGAGGCAGAGAAAAGTAAACAGAAACTCCAGAAACCATAACAGCAGATGGAGTCGTCAGCTTCGGGGTGTTTATGTACTTTGGGGTATGTTATGGTTTCAATGTGTCACCCAGAATTATACACCGTAAACACTTTCATCAATGTAATGAAGATGGGGTGCAGGTTTTCAATGGGATTGCCTGTTGATTATAAAGGCTCCACCTCATAGATTGATTAGCAGCAATTAAAGGACTGTGATTCACCTTCCCATCAGCGGTTCTCAACTTGTGGGTTAAATAACCCTCTCCCAGGGCTCCTATCACATATCTTGCATATCATATGTTTAAATTATGATTCACAACAGTAGCAAAACTGCAGTTATAAAGTAGAAAGGAAAATAATTTTATTGTTGGGGATTACCATAACATGAAGAACTGTATTCAGAGGTTGCAGCCTTTGAGCGGTTTGAGAACCACTGCCCAGAATTACTTTTTGCCAGATGCCGACACACTGGATTTCAAAGTTTTCAAAACTTTTATAAATACAGTTAATTTCTTATAAATTACCCAGGGTATGATATGTTATTAAAGTAACAAAAAGCAGACTAGGACTAGAAAACTGACGGGGAGGAAAAAAAAGTTTATTAAGCTCCCACCTGACAAATCTGAAGTCACTAAAAGTCAAAACAACCACAGGATAAAAAGTACGTGCTTACCCCAAATGCCCAACAAGAAAACCGAAAGGATAACAACAGCATACAATTTTAATCAAAAAATAAATAAAATAAAATAATTGCTCTATTAGCTTGAAGAAATTTCAGTTCTAGAATGAAAAACATTTGACAGTTCAGGTAACTACAAATCCTGTAAACAAATTTTTTAATTATGTCAAGTTTGGGATCTTGGCACCATTTTTGCCTCTTATATCACTTTAATTTTCATTTATCTCATCTATAAAGCAACCCAGAAGTACCCATCTTGTAAAATTGTGATAGCAATATAATAAATACAAGGATATCCTCAAATCACTGAGCTCATAGTAGCCTCCTGTGTTGTAAGAGTGTGGTCGTTGGGTTACTCGCAAGTAAGTTATGTTTTTCCTACTACATTAGTTTACAGGGAGGGAGGGAGAGAAGGACTGAGGAGCAGGAGGAGGGAAGAAAAAAATTAAAGTAAAAATAAAAACAAGTAATTCCAATTTCAGTTTGTTTAGTGGTGTTTATTGGTCAAAGAGTATCCTACATAGTTTAATCACAGGCTTCAGTAATAAACTCCTGTTCTCTAGTTCTTTCCTGCCCCCACTTTAATGTCTTTAGCATACCTGTGGGAGCAGAGGGCACCCACCACACCTGGTGTTTGGCTTCTTTGGCCTCTCCACTGTTTCCTTGCCTAGACATCCTCAGATTTCTCTGTTAGGGTTCTCTCCACACTTACCTCAAGAATCCCAAAGCCTCACTTTTCACCATCTGACAGTCCTGACTTTATAGAAGGATGCTAAAAGCTACATTTCCCAAGTCTCCTTCTCCAATTGGATTAGTGATGAGCGGAAATCGAAACTTAAGGCTCCTGGGCGCAGAATGGAAACTGAAACAATTCTTCAGGCATAAAAGGCAGCCTGGGTGGCTTGGAAGCTTCCTCTTTGAGAAGGCAGCAGAGCCCCGGTCTCCCGGGAGCATCCACCTTCTCCACAGTGCTCTCTGGGTTCCTGCAGAGCATTCCTGCTCCTGTCACCAAAGCAGCAGGTCCGGGTGCCAGGTCTGGGGGTCTGGGTTTCTTGGCGGCAGAGGTGGGGTGGGGTGGAGTGGGGTGGGGTGGGGTCGGGATATGATTCTGGGAAGGCCAAGGGCTGGCAGCTCTTGCCAAGGTTAGCTGTGTCCAGAAGGAGGGGCTGCTGCTAGGCTGAAGGGGACAGAAAGTGGACTCTCCTACCCCCGAAGCCAGAGCTGGGCTTACTGTGGTGAGCCAGTGGTGAGCCAGGAGGAAAGAAGAAGACATGGGGCCCAGGGCCTTGAGCTCTCTTGGGATCTCGGTGAGGAATCAATAAGAATGAATATCTGATGTGTGCATCAGCGGTCTTTCTCCTGGGTGCAGAATCAGGAGCCCTACTCCAGACTTGCTGAGCTGGATGCTGAATGTGAACAAGAACCCAGATGAATTCTAAGCCCTCTTAAATTTCAGTGGCTAAAACAATTTATGCCTTATTGCAGTAATCTCCCATCCTCTAGCATGCTTCCTTTTTAAAGGCAATCTTCCTGTGCAGCCTAGCACTTAGGAGTCCAGTCTAGCCCCGAACTTGGAATAGCCCTCCTGCCTCAGTCTCCCTGTTCTACTCACCTAAGATTTAACGTACTCGTGTGCAAGAAACAGGTATTCGTTTTCTATTTCCGCATAACTAACTAGCACACTCTTGGTGGCTTTAAACAAAACGAATGTATTATTTTACAGATCCTGGGCAGGCTCAGGCTTTTGCGCAACCTGGTGTTGCACCTGCCTGAACTGAAGGTCTCTGCCAGGGCTGAGCAATTCTGCAAGACCCTGGCCACTCTTTCTGGCTGCTTGAAGTCAGTAAGAGTAGTGGAGCTCCCTGTTTTTTTTGCAATTTCTGAATGCCAGTCGGTGATTCAGTGTCTAAAACTACACTATTGCTCCTCACGAGTGGCAGTGCCTTTCAAGCATATAGGGGACTTTCTGTGTTATCTGTAGCCTAGTCTCTAGAGAGATTGTCGTGTTAAGAATGGTGGTGGGGGCTGGATGATGGTGGCACATGCCTTTAATCCCAACAATTGGTATACTGAGGCAGGAGGATCTCCCTGAATTTGAGGCCAGCCTGGTCTACAAGAGCTACTTCCAGGTATACAGAAACCTTTCTCGAAAAATAAAAACAAACAAACAAAAACAAACAAACAGAGAAACAGCAACAACAACAAGAAGAATGGTCAATGGGAAGGGAGGAAGGAAGTTCTGCAAGGCAGTGTAGCAAAGTGGCAGAGGCTTGGTGGCATCTTACAATCTGACCCACTGGGGGTGAATCACCCTTCACCAGACAGTTTTATTGTTGGTTTTTTTGTTGTTGTTGTTTGTTTTTTGGTGTTTTGAGACATGGTTTCTCTTTGTAGCTTTGAAAACTATTCTGGAACGTGTTCTGTAGACCAGGAGAGCCTTGAACTCACAGAGATTCTTTTGCCTCTGCCTCCTGAGGCTGAAGACTGGCATTGAAAGGCCAGCACCACTGTCACCCGGCTCCTCACGCCTCTTCTGTCAGCAGCTCCAACATTCTATTCCAATACTCATGGTTTCCTTCACTTTTCTGCATCTCTTCCTCTCCCCTTCCTTTCTCTCTTCGCCTCATTCTCCCCCATTTTCTTCCTCTTATTATTTTAGTCAAGATTTCTCCAAGCATAATACAAATATAATCATGACAATGTGAGTTTAGATGATATGCCTTTTGAATTTCTTCTCTCCCATTGTAATTTATAGGACCGGAGTTACATGTGTAGTGTCCTGTAGACGCCTCCCAATTTTTGTCGTGTCATCAATATGTCTCTGTTCTCTTCATGACCTATAAATGAGTCATTATGGCTAGAGTTCTGATCAAATTCTGGTTGGCTTTCTGAGGGAGAAAGGGTGGATAAGTTACTCACATCCATCTGGGTGCAGACATTTGCCTCTATATGTGTTCTACTGTTATCGGGATCTGTTCCTGCCCTGGGAGTTGTAAAATGGTGGCATATTACTGATTCCCCCCTGTTTAATAGCTGGGTCGTTTTTAGGGAAGAGACTGTCCCTTGGAGTGCTTAATGACTTAATGATATAATCCTTTTCAGAAAGACAGCTGAACAGCTTAGTTTTAGAAATTGATTTTGATATATTATCTTTAGATACTCTCTCTCTTTACTTTGTGGAGGAGAAGGTACTTAGCATCCTTCCTCCCTTTTCTTCTAGTGTCCTTTAACAATCTTCTCGATTCGGTTGCTTCCTCTACAGTAAGTCAAAATCTCGGATGTTTTGCAGGATTTTGTTATGATTCTTGTGCTTTGTTTCCAGAGTGAGTTAAAAGTGAAAAACCAGTATATAGTTTTTAGATTTTTTAGAATTGTGTGCAGGGTGTGTGTGTATGTGTGTGTGTGGTGTGTGAGTGTGTGTGTTTTTGTGCGTGTGTGCATGTGTGTGTGTGTGTGTGTGTGGTATTTGGAAATGTGCATGTGAGTGCAAAGGCACTGGATCCCCTGGAGCTACAGGCACTTGTCAGCCTCTGTGCTGAGGAACAAAACTCGGGTTCTCTACAACAGTGGTGCACAGTCTTGACTATCATGTCATCTGTCTTCATTCTAGCCCCTACGTACATATTTCTTAAAGGCACAGTGTGCCTGTGAAGGTCAGGGGGCAACTTGCAGGACTTTGTTCTCTTCCAGTATCCTGCAGGTCTCAAGGATGGAGCACAGGTCATCAGGTTGTGTTCCAGGCATGCACCTTCACCCACTAAGCAAATTTTATTGGCTCAATTATGGAAATATTATTCATTATAGATCCAGTCTTCTTGTTTGACTGGAAAAGGAGTTTGTATCTTTGTGGCTACCACTGGAAATAGACTTGCTGCATTTAAACTATGTGCATAGTTCAACTGAATCTTTTATCTTTTATAGTTTTTTCCTGAGTCTTATCCTCTCCATTTCCATACTTCCTTTAAAAATTATAATTCTGGATATGAAGTTACTGAAAATTTTTCAGTTTTTAATGACAAATTATATCTTTTGCATTCTCAATGAACTTAAATGCATGTTTGATGCAGAATTCTGGCTTTATGACATTTTCTTTAGAAATTAGAAAATGTAATTTTTTTTCTCATCAAAATATCCACCAATATTGTTTACTTTTATTCTCTAGAGTGGCCTACCAGGCACACTTAAAACAAATATTTTTTGTACTTGTTGATTCAAATATATATGCATTTGTTTTTTCAAGATGGAGTTTCTTTGTCGCTTTGGAGGGTTCCTAGAACTAGGTCTTATAAACCAGGCTGGCCTCAAACTCGCAAAGATCTGCCTACCTCTGCTTACCTAGAGCTGGGTTTTAAAGATGTGTACTACCGCTGCCTGGCTATCTGTTCATATATTTCTATAGGTTGACACATAGAGAAAGTATATAAATTGTGTAACTTAAAGCAGTATAGTATGTTTGTCAATAAGACAAACCTGAGGCTGGAGAGATGGCTTACAGGTTAAAAACACTGCCTGTTCTTTCTAAGGACCTAAGTTCAATTTCCAGGCAAGCACATCATGGTGGCTCACAACCATCTGTAATAAGATCTGGTGCCCTCTTCTGACCTGTATGTATACAGAACACTGTATACATAATTAAATAATTCTTTAAAAGAAAAAGAAAATGGACTTAAACCTAGGTGTTGTATCAGTAATATGGGTATCTCTGCCCACTTCATTTTTGTTGTTGTTTTTTGTTTTAATTTTTCTTGTTATTTTGTTGTTTGCTTGTCTTTTTTCCTCAATACTTGGAGAAGCTTTCCAGCTGATAGTTTTAAAGCTCTGTTCTAACAATGAACATTTCTTTGAAACTACATACTTGACCAATTTTATTTCCATCCACTTTAGCTTCCTAATCTGACATTTGTTTTCTTAGGATTTTTCTCTATTTTTATGTCTGTTTTTCACTTCTATCATGTAAGAATTTTCCATATTTAATCCCCAGATGATTAACTCTGAGGAGGGCCACTTTTATGTTTCTTTATTGGAGGTTCTTTTAAATCCCATGTTGTAGAAGAGAACATACACATGCATGTCACTGGCAGCTTTCTGTGTACAAATTACTGTTAAAGTCTTGCATGGTGTGAGTGAACATTGTAGCCCAGGTAATTCCTGAAGGAGTACAGGGTAGATACTTGTAGACACTAACTAGATTCAGTATTCCAAGAGGGTCTGTAGTGGTGGGGCTGGAATGAGCTCAGGGATGACTTTCTGCCTTGATCTGTGCTCTGTATCTGTGAGGCCTGCTGGCTGGAGATGAGATGTGAAGCAGTTTGCTTTTAGGGTGATAAGCAGTTTCCTTTTCCTGTCACCAGCTCAGAATGAAACACCCCCAGAACAAACTGCAGAGATATACACGTTTATGTACACAGGAATCCCATGAAACACAAAAACAGAAGCCATATTACATATGCTAAGGACCTGTACGATAGGAAATAAAATGTTCTGACTCAGCACCATGAGACAAAGAGCCCCAAAGATGCCGTGAGTTTCTGTTGGTCACCTACTGATGGACATGAGGCTTCGCCTTAAGAATGGATTGCTTCCCCTGCTTGACTCCCTTGGAGAAAATTAATATTTCATTCGCAAGTAACTACCTATTAGGAGTTGCTTTGAGGTTAGGGATGAGGACAGGTGTTAGCTTCTTTCAGCTCTAGGACCCCATCTGGTGCTGACTCATGCAGGCCCTTTTGCACACTGTCACAGTCTGAGTTTATGTATGCACGAGTTGTGTTGTGTCTAGAAGGCCTTGGCTCCTTGGTGTCCTCTGTCCCCTGTGACTCTTACACTCTTTAAATGCTTCTCAGTCATTTGAGTTTCTGCTTTTTGTAAATTTTGTTTAGATCTATCCTCATATTCAATTTTTGTTCTTTGTTTTCTTGATGGTCAGTATGTTTTGTGTCTTTATGAAATTAGATATTAGCTCTCTAGTGAAAGTTTAAAAAACATTTTTCCATTCTGTAGGCCTCCTCCTTGTTTTAATGGTGGTGTTCTTTGCCCAACAGAAACCTTTCAGTTTTATGAGTTTCCATTTATTAATTGTTGTTCTTAATTTCTGTGTTATCACTATTTTGTCATTCTGTGCCAATGAGTTTAAGACTATTCCCCATGTTCACTTTATCAGATTCAGTTTGTCTGGACTTATGTTGAGATCTTTGATCCATGTGGATTGAATTTTGTGTAGGGTAACACCTCTGGAACTATTTGGATTCTTCAACACGCAGCTATACAATTTGACCAGCAACATTTGTTGAAGATACATAATTATTTCTTTTTGTTTTGGTTTCAGCCCTGAATTGATGCCAGTTTCTGTCTTTTTTGGGGAAATTGAGACCACTGATTTTGACAACTATCAGTGATTTATGTTTATTGATTCCAGTTACGTTGTTGTTTTGGTTTCTCTGTGGTTTTGGAACCTGACCTGGAACTAACTCTCTTAGACCAGGCTGGCCTCGAACTCACATAGATCCGCCTTCCTCTGTTTCCCAGGTGGTGGTATTAAAGCCATGTGCCACCACCGCCAGGCATTTTAATTTTCTCCTTCTTTTGATCTGACGTTATTTATTCCTTATATTTTCTTGAATGTAGTTAGCCTTTTCAGGTTGAATTTTTCCTTCTAGACCCTTTTTAGGTCTGATTCTTTGAACAGATATTATTAAAACCTGTTTGTTTCTTTTTTTTTTTAACGGAATGTCATTCTTTCTTCATGTATTGTGATTGAATGTTTTGCTGAGTGAAGTCTGGGCTGGCATCTGTGGTCTCTTTGAGTTTGTAGACCATTTATCCAGGCACCTCTCACTTGAAAAGTTGGGGAAAATTCTTTCTATGATTTTGTTGTTAATACTGTCTGTACCATTGACCTGGATTTCCATTCCTTCCTCTGTTCCTATAGTTCATGTATTTTGAGTTTTTATAGTGTTCCATATTTCTGGATGTTTTATGCCTAGAGTCTTCTAAATTTAGCATTTTCTTTGATCAAGTACCCATTTCTTCTGTTTTGACTTCAAAGAGAAATTCTTTTCCATCTCTTGCATTCTGTCACTGAAACTTACCTCTGACGTTCGTATTTAAGTTCCTAAAACTCTTAGTTCCAGTTTTTACTTAGTTTCGATTTCCTAATTGATTCTATTTCCATTTGCATGTCTTGATCTGTTTTCTCCATTTTCTTTTACTGTCTGTGTTTTCATAGATTTCTTTAACCAATCTACTCATTTCCTCTTTAAGGACCTCTAACATATTCATAAGACCTATTTTTTAGTCCTTGACTTGTGCTTCTGCTATATGGCATTTCTCAGGACCTACTATAGTAGGGTTGATAGATTCTAGTAGAGACAAATTTCCTGGCTGTTATTTATTGTGCTTTTACACTGGCTTCTAGGCCAATTTTGGGTGACTGTAATTCTAGTTCCTGGTATGTGATCTTGCCTTTTTTGGGTGGTTGTTCAATTCCTTGCATTCTGTCGCCTTCTCAAGGTGGAGGCTGTGTGTTGCCTGGTAAGAAATTCTTCTGAGATCCTGCTGGTGTTGCCACTGGAGGTTCAAGTTAGAATGAGTTTCTTGGTTTTGTGAGCTGACACTTAGGGATGAAAATGGGCTGGGGAATGGACTAATGGGGCCCACAGGAGGAAGGAAAGCAGGGTATGCCATGCAGATAGGCTCTGTGCTCTGGGAATGGGTGCAGAAGGGGAGAGAGGCAACATCCTGCAGTCTGCTACAGAGCTGGGCCTGAGACTGGGGAATTGGATTTGGAGCAAAGGAGTAAGAGTGAAGATCTGAAGATTTCATAACTGCTTCCCTGGCCAGCATAGCTGTATAAATTATTTTTAAAAATCAATATCCTGATGCTACAGGTCATGGCCCAAGAGTGAGCTTCCTGCCCATCTTCTACTTGTACTGGATACCCTTTTACTTTCTTTTCTTTGGTCCAGAAAAGAGTTTGCTGTTTCCTCCAGGTCTTCAGAGGAACTACAGGATTAACATAAACAATAATTTTTGGTTCTCTGGGTATTTCTTTCTCTTCTCACCTGTACAAGGTTATCAGAATCTTTGCTGTCTTGGCCTGCTCTTTTAGGAGTGCAGCATTCCACAGCTCTCAGAGTCATGTGAGAACAGGGAAGGAAAATATGTTAAATCTTAAAACTCAGAAGCTCTTCATAGGGACAGCAACAGCCTTGGCATGCTGCTGACTATAGGTTATTCTTAATGTGTTTCATTATGTTCTAAGTGATATTTGGATTCTTGCTTCAATACATTTTGTAAATTTGCTTGTTATGATGTTCTTTCTCATAAGAACATAAAATAAAAAGGAGTAAGTAAGTAGGAGAGAGAAGGATGGAATGTGAAGAAGGTGCATTTTTCACTAAAATGATAGCTCAAAATTAAAGAGGATTTCTTTAAAAATCAATAAGGATTTTGTCACAGAGGCAAATACCATTTTGCCCTTGGGTAAAGACTAGAGTATCCCAAGATGGAAGAGGAGAGCTGAGGGCAATATCAGGAGGTTCTCTTGACTTCACAGGAGAACCAACAACGTTGCAAAGACTTTGTGTAGGATGAAATTCCTAAAGTCAAATTTTGGTTTGTTTTTATAAAACTTGAAACCAGTGCTCTTTTAAAAATTAGGTTAAGTTATTGATCATCTTTGTTAAGAAGACATTTAAAAAATCAAATTTTATGGTTAATCGAGATGATCATGTCTTTTGTTGTCAGCCATTTTAGGAAAGTGACATTAAAGAAGCCAAGTTTATTTAAGTATCTGTTTTTAAGATCTTTTAAATGGGGCCAATGAAGTGGCTCAGCAGATAAGGTCACTAGCTACCAAGTGTGAGAACCTGAGCTCCATCTCAGGATCCACTTGGTGGAAGGTGATAGCTGACTCCAGACATTGTCCTCTGACCTCCACATTTGTCTGTAAACACATGTGCACATACTCAAAACAAAGAACTAAAACTCAATAAAAATTAAAAAATCTTTTATATGCAACTTTATAGACAATTATCTTAGTTTGATTCTAGGAAAAGACAACTTTATTGCTTTTTCAGTTACTAAGCTTCCTGCACAACCCTAATGGGTGGTCTAAGTCTTTTGTCATTCACAGTGTTGGTCAGCACCGCATATAAATAAATAAATAATGATTGCATATAAACAAACAACAAATAAGCAAGTATAGTCTAGTACGTATTTCTTTTCCAAATTAGTGTTTACAAAATGCTTCACCTTATTTGTTTATTTTGTATTCTTCTTTTCAATGTTTGATATAGCTGTCTGTTGACTTTCAATAGATGCCCACTCCTGTGTGAAGAACCTTAGGACAGACAGAATTAAACTTGTGATCTCAGTTCTGGTGGATAGCCAAAGTCATCTACACTTTTTAGTTGTTAAAATTTGAAAAGCAGAAAAGAAAAGGTATTTTCTTGGTACTGACTTCTCAACATTTGTCAGAATCTTCCCCCTACCCTCAAAGTGGTATTAGGTCAGACAAACCAGGGCTGATGTCATCACAGTATTAGGGACAGTGGGAATGAAACTCTCAGATTCTCAATCAGCAGTGTCTTCAGGGAAAATTGTCCAAAGGCAAGAACAGGGGTACAGGGATTGTCAGAATAGAAATTTTTAACCACTTTGACGTTGGCAGGAGAAGAGTAGCAAGTTTTCACAGGAATTGATATCAATTCTTTTCATAAGGCCACAAATCAAAATAGTTTGTAATATTTATTCTCGTGAAAAAAAAAAACAGAGAGTCTTTTCACTTTCTTTCAAAATTTATCCCCTGGCTTCTAGTTTTTAAAGCTATCAGGGAAGTTTTTCTGTTACTGTTGACACATTCGATATGCACGCCATCATGCTTGGCTTGGTTTCCTCAGGATCCCTATGAGGGAGCGAGAACCTGCTTTGGACACACTTGAGTGCACTGTGGGCAGCTATGGCTGCGGTGATGAGTGATGCTCCACAAGGCTTTGCAAACATCCAGAAACTGAGTGAGTTAAGAGACCATGCTTACACTCCTGACCAAGTGATGCTTACGGATCCTGTGCCACACTCATCCGTTCTTCAGATTTAATCATTTTCCCAGACACAAATTCTCAGCATTTTAATATGTGGTGTCAGTGTTTGGCTCACTGCCATATGTTCCTGTTTTTATATTATGGGATAGAAATCTCTGTCTTCTGACTTAATCGTCCATATCTCTCTCTTTCTATATATCTGTGTATTTATGTAGCTCTCTGTCTATCTATCTGCATAATACAATCTACTTATTAACAGACTTAGACATACTCTACAACAGGCATCTGAGCATTTGGCTTTGCCTCTGAAATATTTCTTTCTAGGTCACCTTTGCAGTTTCCTCTTTCCTGCAATTTATTATATTAATCCTCAAAATTAGTATGTAGTTCCACTCACATCATATTCATGATGCTGCTGTGTCTCTGTGTCCAACCAGCCTCTTTTGTTCCAGTTTCTCCTTTTTATAATTAATAAGTAAATGGCATATCTATTCCAATATGGTTAGATCTTGCATTTGACTTCTAGCCATCCATATTTAAGAATCTACATTACATGGCCTATGGTAAGTTGCAAAACCAGTCAATATTAGGTGGACCACACATGAGCTCATGATCTTTGCTTGACTTGTGTTCTTATTCCAAGAATCTGGCATCAGAGAATGGCCTAATAATCTACTGTGCAGCATGAATTGCAATTTGTGTGTGTGTGAGTGATTGCATGTGTGATGCATGCTTTTGCGTGAGTGCATCTATGTGCCTTCGTAAGTTCATTTGGAGGACCAAGGAGGCTATTGAGTGTTTGCTGCTGTTGGTCTTCTTTTTTATTTCCTTTAGACAGGATCTACCAATAAACTAGGAGCCTACTATTTTTCCTAGACTCACTAATCAGTGGGCTCCTGGTTGCTGCCTGTCTCCATTCCCTAATGCTAATTGTAGAAACATGCAGCCAGGTCTTGGTTTTTACATGGGTGCTGGAGATTTGAACTCAGTTCCTCGTGTTTTCATAACAAGCACTTTTACAGTGCAAACATCTGTCATCCCTGAATTAGAATCTTCAGCGTCTCCCTTGACAGCCCACTCCTTTATTTTTCTCTACCCATATTGTGTTTGGTGTCAAATGATGTCATAGTTACCTTTAACATCCATCAAATAAACTCACACCTTTCCAGACTTATGACCTCAAACTCGCATTACACTGTAATTTTATCAAGTTGCCATCATTTCTTTGCCCAGCCATAGCTTTCTCTCTGTCTGCTGACAAGAACTTGACTCCCATTTATGTGCAGTGCTGAAGTAATCTTTCCAAGATGCAAAGCTGTCACTTCTCCTTAAAATCCTTAGTGACAAACTATGGCGCACGCATGTGAGGCCGGCATGCTTCTCAAATCCTCTCTCAACATCAAACACTTTCTCCAATTCTCTACTCCAGCCTCCTGGTTTCTGAAGGAACCTGGTTCCACATCCCTTCATGCCACAGGCATGTTACATGTTATGATGTACTCCTGTCTCTGTCTGAACCCTCACCCCCCCCCCCCCATTTTGTTTAATTCTTTAGAACTTTCCTTGGGCATTGCTTCTTTATGGAATGTCTCCTTATTTGACTTGGTCACATTAATGATTTTCTTTTCTATGTGCAATTATACACTTAATGGCTGACTTCTTGACTTTTATTCCCTGAAAACAGACCACATGTTGATTGTGTTCATTCTTGTGTCCCTGCTACTCAATGTTTAGTTGCAAAGACAGTCTTTTAGGACATTTCTGCTGACAGGAAAGTTGATCAGTTTTTCTCTTTCTTTGCAGATTTGCTGTCTTATAGATAATGACCATTTAGAGAAGACACAATAAAGAATATTTGCACTTTTAATATTCCTCAATTCAAATTGAAGGCACAGATAGCAGCCAGAATGGGTAAATTTCAATTCAAAAATATTCATAGCATTATAACATATATGCTTACAGATTAAACAGTTAAAATAACTGCATTACTATTTCTTATTTCTCAAATAGTAACTGTGAGCTCCCTTAAAAAGGCTAATTAAAAACAATGTCTCTTCTTTCTCTTATCAGAGGAACTTTACACAATGATTTTAGAGAAAATGTCTCAATTAATTCTGGAAAATATGCCAAAGGCTAAGTAAGTATTTTTGCAGTAATCAAGAGTTTTGAAATCATGTGTCACATTCCCCTTTCCTGTAGAGATATTTGACCTTATATGGTAATATTGATGTGTACCTGCATCTGTCTCAGTGTCTCTGTGTGTATGTGAATGCACAATACACACATGATATAGGTATATGTAATTACATGCAACTATATACTCAATAATTCAGGATATTAATGTCAATGAAATAATAACAACTGTAGTGTTTGGGGGGTATTATATTATCCATATGAGCTTTGTTCTAACACTTTTCTTTTTTAGCTATTCCAGTTTATTCAATGACTTTGTTGAATCTGAGTTTTTTCTGATTGACGGAGATTCCTTACTTGTCACATGTGTATGTGAGAAGTCACTTAAGCTGGGGCAGAGTCTCCACTTCTTTTACCTGGTTGAGCGCTACCTGCTGGATGTCATTAGCAAAGGAGGGCATTTTGCCATAGTTTTCTTCAAGGTAACACAGACCATCTGAGCTTTGTACCCTCTGAAGACTGAAACCAGAATTCATTTAAATGATTAGTTAGAGACAAGGAATCATGTTGCTGAAGTTGGCTTTAAACTAATGATGCTCTTGCTTCTGCTTCCCAAGTGACAGGATTTCAGGTGTGAACTATCACCCCTTGCTATAACTAAAATTGTTTTTTATAAGACTTTATGAACATTTTCACCAGTGACTGCAGAGCAAAATACATTTTAAAAGTTTAGAAAATTGGATGGGGACTAAGGCCAGGAGGTTCAAAGTTTGAAGCCCACCCAAGCCCACTAACACAGTGACTTAGTGAGTAGTTTAGCCAACCTGGAAATACCTTAAAAGAAAAAAAAATATCTAGAAATGCAACTTAGTGGTAGAAGACTTGCCTATTGTGTGCAAGGCTGTGGGTTCAATATCCAGGACAAATAATTAAAAGAACAAAACAAACCAAAATGCACAAAACAATTTAAAAGTCATAAAATTTAAAGGGAAGAGGAGAAAAAGCAATTACCTAACATTGCAGTCTTCTGGAATAAACACTTCGTAATGTGTAATGATGGAGAACTTTATTGGACAGACACATGAACTTTATTGGACAGACAGAGTCACAGAGTTGATGAACTTCTCAACAGTGGCCCCATTGACCTCAATTCTACTTCTCCAACTCTGAGAACTACTTTGCCCTCAAAACTCAGCAGGCAAATTATTTGAGTACACACATGAACTCATTAACCTAATTTTGCTATTGTATGTTCTGTTATAAATATTTAGGAAAGAATATCATATTTTGTGTAATTAATAAAAGTTTGACAATTTGAAATACAGGTATATCTACTGCTACCATATCTTCCTATTCCTATATTCATGGCAGTTAATGCTGTACTCAGGAAATATGGAGTGGATTTGTTCAATCAGTTTGCAGCTTATGTTACTGTATATTTCTGTGCATTGCTGGCTAGCAGAATTTTGTACAATGATCCTGGTTTCTATTCCGTGTTTACAATTAGTTGCACAGATTTTGGTCTACAGAAAAAAAATCTCTTGTTGTTTAAGAAATGTAACTTCAGTGTGGAATTATTCTCTAGAATAATATATTCCCCTTCAGCTGCCTTCTCAATTCCAGAAAATTTATAGTTACAATTTATTATTTTCATAGTTTTTTTTGTCCTTTGTCTTTTTGAGGAGAGGTTGGGAAGAGAATGATTAGAAATAGGGAGGCAGAGTGTAATGAACTCTGGGTACTATGGGCTTGTGTGATTTACATCATACATATCTGTAACAATAAAATTCCAGGGTCAATTTACTGACTAGAGGACAGAAAACAAAAAAATAAAACAAAGAAAAACAACAAACAACAAAAAACACCTCAAAACAAAAACCTTGTATCATATTCCTTCAATGACCTTAATGATATGTTATCTGCCGGAACTGATAAAATACTAAATGATACTTTTCAAATAATGTTCTTGTCTCCTCCTCACAGGATGCTGAATATGCATACTTCAGTGTCCCTGGACTTCTTACACTGAGAACTGCTTTAATTATGCACCTTCAGAAGAATACTGACATTGATGTTTGGACTGAATTTTCCGGATGCTTGTCAGAAGAGTGGAGTATTTCCCTGGGTCAGAGATGCCCATATTTCTTGATTCTTGCTGATGAAGGCCTGAACATCCAGCAGACACACCTTTTCAACTTTCTAGCCATTCAGTCTTGGGCAGCAAACGTCAACATTGTGCTGTTCTCAGGGCAAACATCTGACATCCTCCGTCTTTATGCATATTTTATGCAAAGCTCATATTCAGAGCACTTGTTTTTCAAGAAGGTAATGTATATCTAAAGGACAACGTTCTAGAACTTTATAAATATTTCTAAATTAATTCAGAAAACAAGGCTCAGTGGTTAAGAATGCTTGCTATTCCTGTCTTGTCTAGTAGTTAAGAACTGCCTATAACTTCACCTCCAAAGGGGTTTGACACCTCTGGCCTCTGTGTGTACCAACTTACCTACCTATGTACTTACATGCGTACAAACAGACAAACACACACATATACATACACACAAAGCTAAAAGTGAAACAAATCTTTAAAAGGTAATTGTTTTGATTCAATATTGACTCTACCTTCAATATATAAATTATTATAGATTTAATAAGATGATATTTAGGTTAATAATAATGATAATTAATAATAGCATATGGTAATTTGCAAAGTACTTTGCATCATAGACTAACTCTTAATACTTATGAATTATTTATATTCAACATTCACAGAGGTCCCATGAGACAAGCATAAGAATAGTCTATATTTAAATATGAAATGGATGCTTGAATATGTAACCTGTTTAAAAACACTACTAAATGAGTAGTACAAGAGAATGTAGAATTTATGAGAAGCAGTGTTATCCTGTACCCTATGTCCTCAAACACTGTGTGGTGTGTGATATCCAAGGTATTGAAGGCCAGAAAGACATGAAATGAGAGGCAAAGGTATGTCTCTGTTGCTGAGATCTACCAGTAAAATGATAAATTGTGTGGTTTCATTTAAGGAGAGCACACCAGAGCAGGTTAAAGAAAAGAAAGTGATGCGTTTATGTTTACATAAGGAACTTCAGCCAATAACTCAAAGGATTTTCAAACAATCAGAATTCAAATTTTATGATAGCATTATTTTATCTATATGGGTGTGTTTGAGAAACTAATTGTTGAAAATTCCAGAGTAAAGAACATGTACTGACTTTATAAATTAATATAGTTTGATTATTTTTTAACTAGTTAAGGTGAATTCTTCATATGAAGATTATTCCATCGCTCATCAAAGTAGGTTTTGAACGTGTGTCCCTCTTTGAGAATTGCATCATGCCCATCATTGCACATTTGCATATGTACAAATAGTTGGCATGATGTGACATGATAGTTTATTTTGCTTTTGTTAGGATTTTTATCATTAAATTATTCCTAACTCTGACTGCCAACTGTGAGCAGAAACAGGCATGGACTTTATTTTTACATACAAGACAAATAGTTAATATTGAGTTTATGTTGTGATTCTTTTTCTTTTCGTAGACTGGGTCTCACTGTGTAGCTCAGACTGGCCTGGAACTCACAAAGTTACACTTTCCTCTGCATCCCTGGATGCTGGGATTAAGGGCATGTGCCACCATACCCAACCCAAGTTTATAGTATTATGTTGATAGCAGTTTCTGAATCTGAGTTCTGAAAAAATCTAGCAAATGTTGACAGTTACAGGGCTGGGGCAGACTGATGGGTCACAGGCAGTGGCACCAGGATTTAGCCCTAATGTTTATATTAGCTTTTTGGGAACTGTTTCTCTTATATGGACAACTTGGGTCAGCCTATACATAGTAGGGAGGACCTTGGGCCTTCTCCAGAGCAATGCGCCTTACCCTCTCTGAGAAGTGGATGGCGGTGGGGTGGAGGGTATGTGAAGGGAATAGGAGGAGGGGAAGGAGTGGGAACTTGGATTGGTATGTATAATGAAAAAAAAATAGTTTGTTTTCTTTTTAAAAAATTAAAAATAAAATTTACTAGATACAATTTACTTTAAGGAAGTCTTTGAGGACTACTTAGAATGTAAAATACAATGAAATACCATCTTATGACTTCATTTGTAGGTTAGTGGAAATGGCATTGAAACTGTTGGCAATGACTGTTTCCAGTCCCGTGGATGCCTGTGGGGAGGAGATTATAGTCTCTTTTTAGGTGTTTGGTTGAAATGTGACATAAAGAAGCACACTGAATTAATATTATTCATAACTTTGTGAAACTGCTAAAATATGGTTGTTATACTGCCAGAAGAGATATCCAAGTATTGCCTTGGAAGACTTTCCAAACACTGCTGACCATCCTCAATTACAGTATGTAGATTTAAACTCAGGGCCTCATTGTAATAGGATTGCTCCTTAAATTTCTGAGTTTTGCAGTTGGGAAATAATAATTTTATTTTTGATAATTTATTATATTTTGTTTTGCAGAATATGAGGAAGATTATGATGGCTTACAAAACCTTGATTCGACGGCTAGAAAAACGTAGAGACCTAAATTTAACAACTCTGTTTGGAGATTTAAAATTTAATAATATGGTGGAAAAGGTAATAGAACTTGAAAAAACACTTTTAGTTGAACTATCATTTTAAAAGTGTTTGTGTGTGTGTGTGTGTGTGTGTGTGTCTGTGTGTGCCTGTGTGTCTGTGTGTAGGTCAGAGTAACCATGTGTATCACTCCTAGAATTTTACCTTATTTGAGACTAGGAAGATTCTAGAATTTCTTTGTTCTAATGGATGTAGTAACAGACCTCTTGTAGCAGCAGAGAGTGGGAGAGATACTAGACATCTTTCCCCGATTCCTGGTCTGAGAAGAAGTGTCCCTATTTGTCCTTGTCAAGTAGGACTAAGATACAGATGTGTGTGGGCTCTGATGTAAAGAATACAACCTTGAGCTTCTCCTATTGTTTATACCATGGACACAGTGGCTAAATATACCACAGTACTATTGTATTCCCCTTAGTTCATTGTTATCATGTTACACTGGCACATTTTCTAACACTGAATATCTGATCTCCATATACTCCATCATGGTGTATTGCTTTGATAATATGGCCTTGGGTTCTTTTTGTTGTTTTTTCCTGTTGAATTTTGCCTTGGTTCGCATCTGTGATACCCCAATATAATTTTCAGTTTTTGTCTTGTCTTACATTTAGTTGTTATGTTTTAATTAATTAATTTATATTTTACATACCAGTCCCAGTTCCCTCTCCCTCCTCTCCTCGCTCTTCCTCCTTCCCCCATCCTATCCCTATCCACTCCTCAAAAGGGTAAGGCCGCCCCTGAAAGTCAACTAGTCTATTCCATCACCTCGTTGAGACAGGATCAAGTACCCTGCCCCATGCCTAAGCTGAGCAAGGTATCTCTCCATAGAGAATGGGCTTCACAAAGGCAGTTCATTCTTTAGAGTTAGATCCTGGTTCCACTGTCAGTAGCCCCATATGCTGTCCAAGCCACACCATTGTCACCTGTATTCAGGGAGCCTAGTTCAGTCCTATGCAGGTTCCCCATTTGTCAGTCGGGAGTCATTAATTTCCCACTAGCTCAGTCAGCAGATTCTGTGGGTTTTCCCATTATGATCTTGACCCTTTTTTTCATATTTTAACTCCTCCCTTACTTTGTTTGTATTCTGGGAGCTCAGCCCAGTGGTTAGTTGTGGATCTCTGCACCTGCTTCCATCTGTTTCGGGAAGAGGGCTTCTCTGTGGTTGTGGAATGTAGTAGGCTGGTTATCTTTTGCTTTATGTCTGGTATCCACTTACAAGTCAGTATACATAAATTTGTATTTCTGGGTCTGAGTTCCAGCAGGGTCTTAGGCCACCCTTTAAGGAAGAGCTGGGTCCGAGGAAAGGTAAGTGTTCCACTCACCCATTCCCCAGCCTCCCTTGATCCAGGAGACAGTCAGAAGCAGCTGGGAGTCCAGTCAAGCAGGACCCCCCCCCCTGCACAGTAAACATCTTTTAAAGCAAAGAACAGTCGGGAGTGGGGGTGGGAGAGAGGTGGGGGTGGAAGTGTTGGGGATGTGGCAGGGGTGAAGGAGTGGAAAGGGAGCCAGCCAATCACTTTAGAGGTCACCCTATCATGTACTCAGACACCCTGCATTTACACTAGTGTCTAAGTGCCGACATCTTCTTGTCTGATTCTGGTGTCCAATCAGGTCTCAGCGTAAACAACTCAGAGTCCATCTGACTTCCTTTCTGTGCCATCTTAGTTGCCCATGTGCCCTGTGGGGTTACCTCACTCAGGATGTTTTTTTCTAGTTCCATACATTTGCCTGCAAATTTAAAGATGTCATTGTTTTTTACCTTTAAGCAATAGTCCATTGTGTAAATGTATCACTTTTTTTTTTTTTAATCCATTCTTCGGTTGAGGAGCATCTAGGTTGCTTCCAGGTTCTGTCTGTTATAAATAATGTTGCTATGAACATAGTTGAGCAAATGCCCTTGTGGTGTATGCTCAAAAGTGGTATTGCTAGGACATGAGGTAGATTCTCAAATTTCTGAGAAACTGTCATACTGATTTCTATAGTGTTTGTAGAAGTTTGCACTCCCACCAGCAATGCAGGAGTGTTCCCCTTACTCCACATTCTCTCCAGCATAAGCTGTCATTGATATTATTGATCTTAGCCATTCTGACAGTTGTAAGATGGAATCTGAATCATTTTGATTTGCATTTCCCTTGTAACTAAGGATGCTAAGTTTCACCTTAAATGTCATTCAGCCATTTGAGATTCTTCTGTTGAGAATTCTGTGTTTAGATCTATACCCTATTTTTCAATTGGATTATTTGATATTTTGATATCTAGTTTCTTCAGTTCTTCATATATTTTGGAGATCTCTGTCAGATGTGGGGTTGGAGAAGATCTTTTCCCATTCAGTAGGTTTCCATTTTGTCTTACTAAACTTGTTCTCTACTTACAGAAGATTTTCAGTTTCAGGCGGGCCCATCTATCAATTGATGCTCTCAGGGTTTATGCTGCTGGAGTTATATTAAGGAAGTGGTCTCCTGTGTCAGTGTGTTCAAGGCTTCTTTCCACTTTCTCTTCTATCAGGTTCATTGTAGCTTGATTCATTTGGACATGAGTTTTGTGCATTGCAATGTATATGGGTCCATTTGCAATATTCTACATGTCCACATCAGTTATGCCAGCGCCATTTGTTGAAGATGCTTTCTTTTTTTCCTTTTATAATTTTGTCTTCTTTGTCAAAAATCACGTGTTCATAGGTGTATGGATTGATGTCAGGGTCTCCTATTTAAATCCATTGGTCCACGTGGCTATTTTCTTTTTGTTGCTTTGCCAATAATAAGCTGTTTTTGTTACTACAGCTCTATAGTACATTTCAAATTCAGGGATGGTGATGCTTCTGGAGGTTCCTTTATTGGACAGGATTGTTTTGGCTATCCTGGGTGTTTTATTTTTCCATATGAAGTTGAGTATTATTCTTTCGAAGTTTGTGAAGAATTGTGTCGGGATTTTGATGAAGATCGCATAGAATCTGTATATTGCTTTTGACAAGATTGTCATTTTTACTATGTTGATTCTATCTATCCAAGTGCATGTTTTTTTTTTCCATTTTCTGATATCTTCTTCCATTTCTTTCTTCACAGACTTAAAGTCTTGTCATAAAGGTCTTTCACTTGTTTGGTTAGAGTTACCAAAACCTATTTTATGTTATTTGAGGCTATGGTAAAGAGTGATGCTTCACTGATTTCTCTCTCAGCCCTTTATTATTTATATGTAGAAGGGCTACTGATTTTTTTGAGTTAATTTTGTATCTCTCCACATTGTTGAAGGTGTTTATCGGTTTTAGGAGTTACCTGGTAGAAATTTAGGGGTATACTATATGTATACTATCATATTATCTGCAAATAGTGGGATTTTGACTTCTTCCTTTCCAGTTTTTGTCCCCTTGATCTCCTTTTGTTGTTTTATTGTGTCTAGCTCCATCCTTGAATACTATATTGAGTGGATATGGAGAGAGGGGACAGCCTTGTCTTTTTTCCTGATTTTAGTGGCATTGCTGGGAGTTTCTCTCCATTGAGTTTGATGCTACCTGTCAGTTTACTGTATATTGTCTTTATTAAGTTGAGGTATGTTCATTGTGTCCTAGATCTCTCTAAGACCTTCATCATGAAGTGGTGTTGGTTTTTGTCAAAAGGTTTTTCAGCATCTAATGAGATGATCATGAGGTTTATTTTTTCAGTTTATTTATAAGGGGGATTACATTAACAAATTTTCGTATGTTGAACCATCCCTGCCTGCATCCAAAGATGAAGCCTACTTGAATATTTTGGATGATATTTTTTAATATCTCTTTGGATTCTGTTTGCCAGTATTTTATTAAGTATTTTTGCAATGATGTTCTTGAGGAAGATTGGTCTGTAATTCTTTTCTTTGTTTTGCCTTCGTGTAGTTTGGATGTCAGGGTAACTGTAGTCTCATAAAAGGAGTTTGGCAATGTTCCTTCTATTTATTTATATGGAAAAATTTGAGGGATATTGGTATTAACTCTTCTTTGAAATTCTGATAGAATTCTGCACTGAAACTACTTAACTCTAATCTTTATTTTTTAGTTGGAAGATTTTAATGACTATATATATTTGTTTAGGGCTTATAGGTCTATTTAAGTTGTTTATCTGGTGATGATTTAATTTTCATAAGTGGTGCCTTCCAGAAACTTGTCCATTTCTTTTAGATTTTTCAATTTTGTGGAGTATAGGTTTTTGAAATATGTCTCTGTATTTCCTTAGTATCTGTTGTTGTGTCCCTCTTTTCATTTCTGATATTGTTAATTTGAATATTCTTTTTCTGCCCTTTGACTAATTTGGATAAGGGTTTCTCTATCTTGTTGATTTTCTCAAAAAAACAACACTTTGTTTCATTGATTCTTTGTATTGTTTTCTTTGTTTCTGTTTTATTGATTTCAGTCTTCAGTTTGCTTATTTCCTGTTATCTATTCCTTATGGATTATTTCCTTCTTTTTGTTCTAGAACTTTCTGGTGTGGGGTTTTAAGTTGTTAGTGTGAGATTTCTCTAAATCCTTTATGTAATCATTTAGTGCTGTGATCTTGCCTCTTAGCACTGCTAAGTCATTGTGTCCCATAACTTTGGGTATGTTGTACTTTCATTTTCATTGAGTTTTAGAAAATCTTTATTTTCTTTTTTTATTTCTTACTTGACATGGTAGTGATTCATTGAAGCCTGTTAAGTTTCAATGAGACTGTAAGTTTTCTATATTTTGTATTATTATTGAATTCTAACTTTAACCCATGGTGATCTGATAAGGTACAGAGTTTATTCCATGGTTTTGCATCTGTTGAGATTTGCATTGTGACTGAGTATGTGGTCAGTTTCAGAGAAGGTTTTATGAGGTACTGAGAAGAAGATATAGTCATCTGTGTTTGTGTGAAATACTCTGTAGTGTCTGTTAAGTTCATTTGACTCATAATATCTGTTAGTTCACTTATTTCTCTATTAAGTCTCTGTCTGGCAGACCTGTCAATTGGTGAGAGTGGGACATTGAAGTCTTCTACTATTAGTGTATGGGATTTGATGTGTACTTTAATGTTTCTTTTATAAATGTGTGCGCCTTTGTATTTGGGACATAGATATTCAGAACTGAGACTTTATCCTGATAAATTTTTCCTTTGATGAATATTAAATGTCCTTTTCCATATCTTCTCATTAATTTAATTTAATTTTTTAAATTTATTTTTTATTCTGTTTACCTACCATCCACCATTCCCTGTTCCTTTCCTAATCCTACTACCCCACATCCTCCATACACTCCTCAGAAAGTGTAAGGTCTCCTATGGGGAGTCAACAAGGCTGGGCACATTCAGTTAAGGCAGGACCATGACCACCCAACTCCCTTCTCCAAGGCTAAGCAAAGCATCCCACCAAATGGAATTGCCTTCAAAAAGCCAGCTCATGCACCAGGAAAAGATCCTGGTCCCACTGCCTGGGTTCCACAAAAAGACCAGGCTATAAAAAGTCACCCTAATCTTAGTTCAGTCCCATACAGGCTCCTCAGCTGTCAGGCTAGTGTCAATAATCTCTCAGAAATTCAGGTCATATGTCTTTATGTTTTTCCCCACTTTTTTAACAATCCCTCATCTGAAAGAGGGCTGATCTCCAACATATATAAAGAACTCAAGACAGTAGATATAGAAATACCAAATAATCCATTCAAAAATGAAGTATAGATATAAATAGAGAATTCTCAACAGAAGACTCTCAAATGTTCAAAAGACATTTAAGGAATTGTTCAGTATCCTTATTTATAAGGGAAATGTAAATCAAAATGACTCTGAGATACCATCTTATACCTGTCAGGATGTCTAAGATCAAAATCACTGAGGACAGCTCATGCTTGAGAGGATGTGGAGTAAGGGGAACACTTTTGATTAATTTTAGTTTGCAGTATTTTGTCAGATATTACAAATATATATGATATATATCAGACAGCTACACCTGCTTATTTCTTATGTCCATTTGATTGGAAATCTTTTCCCAACTATTAACTCTGAAGTAATGTCTGTCTTTGAGTTTGAGGTGTGTTTCTTGTATACATCAGAAGGGTGGATCCTGTTTTCATATCCATTCTCTTAGTCTATGTCTTTTTATAGGTGAATGGAGTCCATTGATATTAAGTGATATTAATTTCCAGTGATTGCTAATTTCTGTTTTTTTCCATTGGTAGTGTTTGTGTATTTCCTTTCTTTGGGCTTTCCTGGTGTGAGGTTATATGTTGCCTGTGTTTTTGTGGTTTCAGTTAGCTTCCTTGGGTTATAGTTTCCTTCTAGTACTTTCTATAGAGCTAGATTTGTGGATAAGAATTGTTTAAATCTAGTTTTCTCATGGAATATCTTGTTTTCTCCATCGATGGTGATTGAAAGCTTTGCTGGGTATAGTAGTCTGGGCTAGCATCCGTAGTGTCTTAGTGTCTTTCTTATTTGTTTAATGATGTTTATCTATTTTTAGCTTGAGTTTGGAATTATTAATAAGATATACAGAATTTTATTCTTTTAGGCTATGGATTGATGTTTTACTTTCTTTTTATTTTCTTATTTCTTAATATCTTTTTTTAAACAGAACATTTAATTATTTTCTCACTTTTGATGTTAAACTTTTTTTTAGTGTTATTTGTTTTTCTCTGAATAGTGCTTTCAATTCATGACATAGATTTTGACATAGGGATAACAGTTTTCAATGTATTCAATAGATTATCATATTTAGTGATTTTATTATAATTTTAAATAAATTATATTATTTCAGTTTGTGTTTCTTTTTTCACATGAATGGGCACCAAGCACATATGCGGTACAATAGTATGTGGAGCCAATACACTCAGTCACATCTAAAAGTAAAATTATTACATCTAAAAATTTAAAGGAAATTAAAAATTTCAGATTAAAAGATTTCCTTTAAAAATGGCATTTGAATATTTGGGCAGATTCAGCATTTTTTGCGATTGTTCTAATTCACTCTTTAATAGTATCAATCCTTTGTATTTCTCATAAGCTTGTAGAATCTCTCTTTGTTCCCTGCAAAGTTTTAAGATATCACAAGTATGACAGAGAACTTGGTATATTCTCCAGATGGAGTGTGTCATTTTTCCATTACACATTTCACCATTGCTGTTTATCAGTGCTACTATTTTCTTTTTTAACTGATACAAAGAGGAGATTTTGGGCAAAATATCTATAAAAGTAATCAATACTTTCAGAAAGTTGGTTGCTATTATATGTGTTGCTTCTAATCATGTGAATTACTCACAAAATTGTATGTGTATGTATTTTAAGAAAATATGAGATGGGGCTGGAAAGTTCACTCAGTGACTAAGAGATTTTACTCTTTTGCATATATACATACAGGCCAAAATATTCATAATCATAAAATAATAAAAAATAAAGTCTAAGGATCACAACATTTCTTGTGACTAATCCAGTACCTTGGTTCACATGGCAATGCAAGGGAATACTGCATCTCTAAGTTTCATCAATAGAAGTATAGTATTTAGATTCAAGAATGTGATGGTCTTATTATAAAGAATATATTTCCTTATTATTATGTCTGGCTTGCTTATAATGTCAGCACTGAGAGGCAAGACTCACAAATTTTGAATATATCCTTTAAGTGACATCGTGTATTTTTCAGTATTGAGGATATGTTGGAATGTGTACCCTTTCTGTTATTTGTTTCATGTTTTCTGATATTATTAAAATTCTTAGAAATAATATTTTTATGGACATATGGTGTTTGTTGAATGTTGAACATTTAAATTGTTTGAATATTTGTTTTTACAATAATTCTGTGATAAAACACGTTGGTACACACGTCTTTGGAAGATTTTGGATGGTTCCTCCAAATCAACATATTGAACAGCAATTAAATGTATTGTCATATGCCTTTGCCTGTTTATAACTTCATTAGCAGAGTCTAAGGATTGACACACTATTATTTCTGATGCTGTCTGTTATTAAACTAGTGAAAACAAAGCAGCATTTGATATCATCAAAGTAAACAATGCGATTTTTATATTACTAAAGAATATAAACATTTTTTTCCATTTTCTCATTATCTGAGTTTCATTAGAGAATTAGCATTTAAAGTCATGAATTTCCTTGTTGATTTACCACTTTTTATGCGTGTATTTGTTAACAGTTTTCCCACATTTTTAAAATAATTTTACCACTCAGAATTTGTGTTCATTATGTTTTTAGTGGAAATAGCTAGTTTCCATATGTTCACATCGACCCATTCTTTACTATATTATCGCTTATGAATAAATACAGTTCTCTAATTGTCATGACGTGTTATAATTGTCCGCTGTGACAGGCTTGTGAGACGATGTCTCTGCTCAAGCAACTCTGGCCAGAAGGCTCTGACATCCGGCGAGCCCTTTGCGTCACTTCATGCTCCCTCTTCTTGGAAATGTACCACTGCTTCTTAGACAGCAGAGAGAAGAAAGCCTCCCAGCAGACGTGCAAAGACAAGCAGGTGTGGTTGCTGCACTGGGATGCACTTGTGATTTCCTAATTTATTGCTTTCACCAACCATTTCACCACATGGCAATGGGTTCTATCTTGTTTGTATGAACAGCAGAAATAGGAGAATCCCTGCAATTCATGTCATAAAGGAATACGTTGTTCCATGACTTAGCGTTACCTACAGGTGATTCACATAGGACATATGTAGCCTCGTCACCTGCAGACAGGCAAGGGAAGAAACAACATGCTGTGCTACTGTGCTTTGGGCTTTTTCTGTGCAAAGTTCACGAAATGCTCAGGAAAGCATTGTTATTTCTATTCCACTATTAGAGTACAAACTTTCAGTTTTTGAGAATAACCGTCCTCCAATCTAAGGTACTAAATAGTAATGTAGTTTGGATTAAGGTTTATCACATTTTTCAGTGACTTCAAAAGATAGACTCACACCGTGGTACCCTACTGGCTGGGGAGAGACTACTCTTCTTAGTTTTCTTTATTGCAGGAAAGGTCAAGAATCTGGTGGCCAGTTGAGATTTAGCTATGACTAAAAAGTCATATCTGCATATATGTTCTCATGGGCACAAAGGTATACATATGTGCACATACCATTTATTATGTACTCTAGTACTATGGAGTCTCAGCTAATGAATCCTATCAACTTTCTAGATTTCAGAAATAAACAAGATAGTTTTAATATTTGCTTTGCGGTATTTCCTTAAATGTAATTTTTAATGAAACATTTCTACATGATTATATGTCTAAATTTAATTTATCCATAAATCGTGATAGTAAGTGAAAATTTTCTCTTTGTTTCTTCTGAACATTAGACCCTCTCTGGCATCCTAGGAGAGTCCCATTGAAGTCTCCTTGCTCCCCAAAGAACACAAACTGCTTGCCAATAGCCATGGTGTCCCTGTCCCATGATGCTGAGCATATCTACTTATTCACCTCTGTGGTCATCCTGCAATTACAGCTTTTAGTTACATGGCCACCCTGTTGTGCTCATGGAGGCTGTTCACAATATTGCCTTCAGAGTAGGTTGTTAAGACAGAAGAGAGAATGTAGCATGTAGGTAGCTCCATGTTCTCAAGGTCCTCTGGACTCTCCCATTCACCACCTGGTTTATTAGTTTAAACCTGGAGTCCCTGAAAATACTGAAGCGTACCTTACACCACTTCTGCAAAGCTAGAAGCTTTTTCCCCTTTTGTCTCAAACGTGTTTAAACACAGCCTAGTTTCTGGGTATGTACTGTCTCAGAAATGGAGAAATTATAAATGTGGAATTCTCACATAGAAAGGTTAGCTACAAAGTTCAGGCTTCTACAACTTGAGTGTGTAGTCTCCCAGCCTGCTGCTCTCTACTCACCTTCTTTACTTTCTACAGGAACAAGGTAGTTGTTTAACCCTGAAGGACGTGGAAGACTTCTGTAAGCTCCATTGCCTCAGTGTGGTTTTTCAGCTCCACCTACCTCTTTCCCGGAGAGCCTGCTCAAGATTCATCACTTCTGGTTGGATTGAGGCCCTCAAGACTGTCTTTAAAATGGTAAATATACTTACCTTTCTTATACTTTTGTTTTAACTACTTGATACATTAAAAACCACATTAACCTTTAAAGCAGGTTTATACAGATTGGTGTTCAATTTTGGAGTCTTCAAAGATTGGCTTGTTTACATCAGTCACCTGACTAGCTTCAACAATCATATTAAGTAATATGATTGTTATAAATAACAACCATCATGACATGTATCCAAGCCAAAAAGGAACTTTTTGAAATTTTCCTTTTTAAAATTCTTATCAGTGTCAGGATTTGTGTCATTAACAAGGAAGTTCCTGGTGACTACCACCTTCAACATGAGAAAGAGCTGAAGAAACAGATGCAAGGCTTTATTATTTTTTCTCATTATAGATTATGGATACAGAGCTTTTGGAGACCTTAGGAAAACAGAAAGCAAAAATGTATCCAGAGTCTTCTGTGCAAATCAGTGCTAGACTCTGTTAGCAATCCAGTTTATTCTCTTCATTTTAAATGAACAGATATTTCTGTATTCATAACATGGAAAGTATCCATACACTTTTTTTACTATTTTCTACTTTCTTTCCAATATTGGATGATATCATCTTTAATGACTACTAATTGCATATATATATATATACAGTGTATATTTACATAACTAAATATCATATGTATTTGTATATAAATGTTTATATATATGTTAGGCATGCATACTTTCATTTAGGATCCTGAGATAAACAGTCAAGAAAAGTGTCCAATGCCCAATGAAACTAGGAATGTGCTCTTCCGGCATGGAGACAGAGTGAGATGAACACCCTTCCTCATTCCACCCTAGCTCTTTCAAACAGTTACTTCTCATAGAAAAGCCACAGACTGAATTTAACATTTATTGTGAAGGAAGAACTAGGGTACTTTTGAAATCAATAGTTAAAAGATCTCTGAAGAATTTATATGACCCAAATCCTGAAGGATAGGTAGGTATTAGCAGGGTGGAGAGACTGGAAATCAGATTGGGTGAAAAGAAGCATTGTGTGTGATTGTCCTAAAAGATAGCACGGCCAAGGGACTAGGGTCCACTCATTATATCAAGAACAGAAAATTATAGGGTTAGTGATGAAGCTGATGTAGTGGATGAAAGACAAATCAAGTAGCATCCTGTAAGTCAGGGTAGATAAGTTCATCACACGTTCACTGAGTGCCTATTAAATGGTTTTAAGTAGGCAAATGGCTCTTCTACTTCCTCTTTTCTCCTTCTCCTTCTCCTTCTTCTTCTTCTTCTCCTCCTCCTCCTCCTCCTTCTCCTTCTCCTTCTAAAAAAACCCCTGTTTTTGATTTGAAAATATACCACACAGTGTAGATACAAAGCTGGATATGGGAGTTTAGGGGACTCTTTAGCCACCTTCCTGTTGATGGTGTTAGAGATTAAGGAAGAGACTTTTGAGCCCTCTACACTATACTCTGAGTATGCTTCTACTGTAGCATTCTGAGGAGTGACTTCAGTCTACCTGGAAGCAGCACAGATGCATGGAGAGTGTGCCTTTCTTATTCAATGAAGAATAGGATTTGCATAAATGCCCCTGTCTCAAAGTCCAGCATGGGAGATGGCAAAGAAATTCAAGGAGTGTATTGATTTGACTGTGACTGAAGTTTCGATTAAGTTACAATAATTTTACTCAATAATGCTTGCATTACATTTGCTATATTAGCATAATGTAACCTGGGGTTGGGAAGTGTAGTTTAGGAATAAGGCACATGAGTGATAGTTCAGTTGGTAAAGCACGTGCCTTGAAAGTCTGAGAACCTAACTTTCATCTCCAATGTAGAACCATGTACGAAATCATACCAAGTGTGGTGATGCTCACTTGTAATTCATAAGATAGTTAAATGGAAAGATCACTTGTTGATCATGTAGCCTACTTGGTCTAGGTCTAGGCCAATGAGAGACGCTGTCACATTCATAAAGTGGGATTTACCAGGAAAAGACTTCTGAAGTCATTCTGTGGCCTCTGCACACTGGCATACACCCACCCCATGCTCATATCTTTACAAAAGAGTATCAGGACATATTGAATATCTGTACTGGTGAGCATTCATAGCTGCTGTAATGGAATTTTTGAAGAGTTCTGTGGTGTAGTAAATATTAGACATGGTAATGGCAGTTCTATGTAGGTTCTACTTATTCTTGAGAGAAATTCTTTATTCTAAACCCCATAAAAGGACAGTCCTCTAGGTGTTTAGTTAGAACCTAAGGGTAGCAGGCTCTGTGTGAAAGAGCGAAAGACTCCAATCCTCAATCCCATTTTTATTTAAATGCTTTAATATGTGTCATTTCAGGTTAATGTATCTATTGGTATCTGCAATTAAAATAAACATTGCGGCACAAGTAATGTGCTTTGATTTTTATTATTAATTTATTTCTCAGTTATATCAAATTATTATGTCACCTTTATGTAGCTCGAGTCTGGTCCATAAATGGGAGCTGCCATGAATGCAGTAAGTGTGATACAGACTTGAATGGAGACCTCCCTTGCACAACTGTTAGCTGTGAAGAATTTTTCACATTTTTAAATACACAAGGAAGTGCTTTCAGTTAGAAGACATTATAAAAATATCTTGAAATATTTGGCAATGTTCTAAGATGACTTGGCAGGATGTACCTGATAATTTTAGCTGATTAAAACAGTAGGTTCATTCTCCTCTTTATGTGGGGAAGCATTAAGTTTTAATACTAAGGCAGAGAGAATGAAGAAACTTTACTTGGGAGCCTCTCACTTTAACTCTGTAAACCACACCATTGAGGAAGACTCGTGTCTACTGTGACCAGACGTAAGTACTGTTTGTGCAGACATTCTGTCTATGTTATGAAGGAACATTACTGCACAGCCTTAAGTTGGTGGATTTTGTTTTTGTTTTTGAGACAAGATTTAACTGTGTAACCCAGCTTGGTCAGAGAATGTGTAACATAGACTGACCTTTATCTTGCAGGCATTCTCCTGCCTTAGTCTCCCATGTGCTGGGATTACATGCAGTTTAAATTCATTTTTGAGTCGGTTTTAGTTTTATGCAGTGGTTCAATTTTTAAGGAATAACATAATCCTTATTCAGCCTAAGTGTATTTACATACTAATGAGAATTCGGAGAGTCTTCTCATTTGCCTTTCATTTGGATTGTAGATGTGTATGGATACATACATATTACTGTGGACATGTAAGCTGTCAACAACTTCTTTTTTGATTTCCAGAAACAGTGGTGCGAGTATTTCATCCTAAGTAATGTGCACATGTTTGAATTTTGGAGTTTGGATTTACTTCACCTTTCTGATTTACGTGATGTGCCGTTGTTGAAGAATATTGCTTTTTACTATGAAAATGAAAATGCAGAAGGTATCAGCTTACTATATACATATCACTTTCTTTTAGAGAGAAAATGCAGAAGGTATCAGCTTACTACATAATATATATCACCTTCCTTTAGAGATAAAGCTCATGAAGAATTTCAAGCTTCAAAACCTTTCCTAAATGTCTATTGTATAAATAGTAATTATTTTCTAGTATCCCAGTCTTTGTTTATTATTTTTATTTGTGGCAATAAAAATGAATATAATAATTTAACAATAATTTTCAATTTATTATTACTCAATAATTATTTTGTTAAAAGCGTGTGTTCATGTGTTTGACAGTTCATAACAGTTTGTTTTCATGCATGGCATGTAATGTTTATTTATGAAATCGCTCATGAATAGAAACATTTCACTTCATTAGATATTTAGAGATTTGAAGTTTTTCTAAGAGTTAATCTCTATACTTTCTTATGTAATTCATTTTTGGTTTGAATATTTTCCTTGTGTTTTTATGGTCAAAGGAAAAAAACACATTTTGAGAGAAATATACTTGAGTGAGTAGTATAGAAATGTCTTTGTCAACAAGATTTTGTCCTGTCATATTTTAGGAATTGAAATAAATTAGCTACTTTGGAAACAGTAATTCTTTGCTAATTTTTTATTTTAGTTTTATTCAGTTTTATTGGTTGCAAAGCTATATATGGTATAAAATTTTTATCATCTTAGAAATAATTAAATCTCTGCTGTTGGTTATCTTTAGTTAAGACATTAATTTTACATATTAAATTACAAATTTACATTACAAATTCAAGCAGAAAGATAAGATCAGTTTTATTATTATTATCAGTTCATTGTCTACAGCTGTGATCCTTTTCATTTAGATTCAGTGGGAAGCACACTGAAAATTCCACTGTTAGCCTCATATTTCAGATTCTAGTGACTTAATGATGTTATGTGCTTTTATGCGTGTGTCACTGCTTCTAAATTTTAAGTAAAGTTAATTAATTTTAATTTAATTTAGTGTAATTTTAATTGTAATCCAGGCCTGGATTTGAATATAGGAGATGCTATCAAGAATGACTATGTACATCTCTGGGACACAGTATCAAAGTTAGTGGAAAACTTTGAGGTGGGAAATGCATTTCCTTTGAGAACAACAGAATGCCATTTTCTTAAAAAGACACCATCACCAGTCAAAGGTAACTGATTCCTATCTTAAATTGAGAAAGAAAAAAACCTCTTTGAAACTCCAAGTAGAAATCACTTTCTAGCATTTGTGTGTTTGAATAGTTGTCATGTCCTTGTGGTGGTGTGCTTTGACTGATATTGAAAATTTATGTGTTGTTTGTAATTAATGTTGCCACTTTAAAAGGTCAAACCATATGTGAATGAATGTGAATGAATTCTCTTTCTACCAATGTGACCTTTGTCAACTAAACTTTTCAGTATTCTCTGACATCATGAGGACTCTTCTCCAAAAAATAGAATGGGGGAAGCCTGTAAAATAACTGGGGAAGCTGAGACCCATCTACACCAGCATAAAGATTAGTGTGTAACATATTCAGCATCTGTGTTGTATAATAACAAAATGAACAGTAGACCTGTGTTGGGAAGAGTATGAGATGCTAAAGAATAAAAAGGTGCCAGCAGCCATCTTAGAAAGTCTTTGCCCAAATCAATCCATTTGCTTTCTCTGTGCTGCAGATGTACAGAGTGTCTCTAGTGACAGGCACAGGAGAAGAGGCCATAGCAAGGAGGTGGTAGAACTGGCAGTCTTCAGAAAACCCAGGTCCATAGGAGCAAACCTCACAGGCTAGCTTCTCCCAGACCTGCCTTTCAGTGAACAGAAATAACAAAGAAGTCACACTGTTTCTGCAGCATAATAAATCACTCTTGAGAATTTGGAATTTAAATTATTAGGCCATAAGGCCCCTCTAATCCAGTAAATGAAAGTGATCAGAAAGATCTGGTAAATTATTGTGAGGAAGAAATCATAAACATTTTATAGGATTATGTGTCAAAGATGGATGCTGATAGAATTCACGGAGGAGCTGAGGAATAACTGAGAACACAATTAGCTGTGTGTAGGCAGAAGCTGCTCATTCGTTCCCGTCCACTTAGACCCAAAATAATCACACAGAAACCATATTATTTGCAATACTATTTGGTCAATAGCTTAAGCGTATTTCTAGCTAACTCTTTTATCCTAAACTAACCCATTTCCATCTGTGTATTGCCATGTCGCTGTGACTTACAGGATAAAGTTCAGTCCAGCATCTGTCTCTGGCAGGGCTCCATGGCTTCTCTCTGACTATTCCTACTCTCTCTTTATATATATATATATATATATATATATCTTCCAGCCTAACTAGATTCTTTAAGTCATTGACTGAAAGCAACTTCTTTATTATCCAATAAAAACAGCTCATATACAGAAGGACTTCTCACACCATTTCCCCTTTTCTGTTTAAATAGAAAGAAAGGTTTTAATTTTAACAGAGTAAAATTACATATAACAAGATAGGTATTAAGCAAGAATTATAGTTACAATATTTATATCTACTTTATCATTTATCATAACTAAAGAAAATTATGACTATAATTATCTATTCTTCAACTCCATCAAATTCCCAAGAAAGATATAATATTGTGTGCCAATCTGTTGTAAGAGGCTGATTGTTTATTTCTCAACTGCCCAGACTCCCAAAGTAATCACACAGAAACTATATTATTTAAATCACTGCTTGGCCAATAACTTAAGTGTAATTCTTAGGTAGCTCTTCTATCTTTGGTTAACCTATTTCTATTATCTTATATATTACCATGAAGTTCGTGGCCTACAAGCAAGGTTCGAACTGATATCTCATGTCTTTCCCCTCTGGCGGCTATATGGTGTAGCCTGACTCTGCCTTCTTTCTCTCAGCATTCAGTTTAGTTTTCCCCACCTAGCTCAATTCTACCCTATCACTGAACAAAATAGCTTCTTTATTAGCCAGTGCTATTCACAGCATACAGAGGGAAATCCCACATCAGTTGTGGACTTAGAACTGATAACTTCCAGGTTTTAATCATCACAATTATTATGTACTCTCTGAATATAATTTGGAAACATTTGAGAGAGATTAGATGTAAAATTATAAATGAGAAATATAATAAATACTGAGTGGGGTTAAAAGCTGATTGCATATTAATGATGGGGGGCTTGGGTTCTATAAGTAAATAGAAAAGAGTCACACTTAAGGTTGGAAACATTCCTCACGGGTAGTGTGTCCTAGCATGTGTGAGGTTATGTGCTCAGTTTCCTGCACAAGAAAATAGAACAGGTGAAATACACCATTAGAGAAATGACAAAAGCTAGTTACAGAAAGAAAAATATCATGTGATGCCATTACATGTACAGTCTAATAAAATACATAGAAGTAGAGCAAAGTAAATAGGGAGTTATTGAGGAAATAGTGTTGGGGATGGGGAAATGTAGGTCAAAGTGTACAAATATGGAAGGTAAATATATGGAAGATAACAGGTCTGTATTTGATGTACTTGATGAGACTACTGTAGTTTATGAGGGCTAACACTAATTATATATTACATAACATACCCCGGTGATTTGGGAAAAGAAAAAAATTTAGGCAAACTCAACACCCCCACCCCCCGCAGAAACCTACAAGGAAGTACATATAATATTTAACATAGTGAGCATATTAATTTTCCTGTTTGTATTACTAGTTTACTCTGTGTATCCTTTTGGTTTCATTTTGTGAGTTTCTTCAGAAAGGGTGCTGTTGGATCCTAGGCCTTTCCCGCTGCTCTGCAGGACTGTTTACCCAACCAGTCTAAACTTCCTGTCGTCTCCTCTGCTTGCCCCACCAGCTAGGGGAATTAACATAGAGAGCTTTAACCTCTATTGACATGGTAATTCCACCTGCAAACAAGGGTTTTCACAGTGGCACCTGCCACATCTGTCACTGCAGCTGCTCGGTACCCCCTTCCTATTACCTCTTGCCACTCAGCACCATGCGCCCAACACCTCGATCTCACTTCCGGCTGGGAAGGGTTTCCCATCCCTTGGCTCCTGAATATATAATCCTGAAATTTCGCTGAATAAAGTTGACATTTACCTTTTGGGCAAATGATTCAGGTCTCTCTGCGGGTGTGTGTGTCTGTTTTTAACTCCTGGGACATTGTTCCAAGCTTGCAGTTCGATACTGAAGGCGCACGCCCATATCAGGGAATAGGAGCTTGTAGAATTGGGTAGGACAGGGTACTATGTAGTCTGGAATACTGTTGAATACACAAGATAGCTGGGTATGATTTTGAGTTCTTGTTCCTCTGCCTCCACCTTTCAAGTGCTAATAATACAGGCATGTAGCCCCCAGGCCCAACTAACATGATGCATATCTCTCTATCTCTCTCTCTATCTATCTGTCAATATTTCTATCATCTATCTATCTATCTATCTATCTATCTATCTATCTATCTATCTATCTATCATCTATCTATCAATAATCTGTCTGTCTGTTTATCTATCAATCATATGTCTGTCTGTCTATCTATCTATCTTTCTACCTACACACACACACGTATAAATGTTTCAAAATAATTATATTCAAGTATAGTATATATTTTAAATAAATAAAAATCAAAATTCAGCACAGAAGATATTAAATGACATGGAGACTAAAAGCCAACCTTTCGTTCATTTGGAAACATAGAAAGAAAAAAGGAATTGATGTGAGTGGAATCATGTTTGGAAAGTAATGACCTAACATTGACCTAAATTAATCATGACAAAGTTTATACATTTAGGATCTCAAATCAGGTAAGTTAAATGCAAAAACATATTAAGCCAAAAAAATACACTCCCTTTATACACAAAGGGAAAGCTACAGAATATCTTATATGATTTACAATTAACTTTAAAGGAAGAATTAACTCTAAAGAATTAGTCAAGTGACAGATTTTTCAATAATGATGAAATTCAGAATGTTCAGAATTATATGTAATTATTAAATTATATTAGGGTATGCATATTTGCAGAAAAACAAAAATGGTTTAGTCATAATAATATATTTAATATTGTAATGAATTTCAGGAAAATGATTTTAGAGGAAGTATGAGAACTTAGTATACCTACATACCTACATACATGTGTGTACGTATGAGTGTGTGTGTATTCTTCTCATCTATGACAATGAATCCCACACGACAAAGGAACACTGGTTCAGGAAGTTTACTGTATCAGTCAGAGAGTGGATACCTACATGTGTACAAGTGTGTGTGTGTGTGTATGTGTGTGTGTGTATTCTTGTGTTCTGTGAAAATGAATCTCACCTGACGAAAGAACACTGGTGCAAGGAGTTTACTGTAGCAGTCAGAGAGTGGTTCAAATTAGATTAGGGCAAGAAATGAAGAACACTCTGCAGAGTCAGTCTATGAGGAGGTTTCCACTTTGGGAGACATGAGGCCAACTGGGAACCTTAGAATGGGGTTCACACTATCTTGGAAACATCTCTTGCAAGGAACAAAAGAGCTGGGGTATATGTTCTCCAGTTGCTGTTGACTTGACTGAGGGTCATTCTCAGTCATTCTGGTTTGATCTCTGTGGTTACAGGGAGAAAAGTACTTAATCTAACTGTTGCAGAAGGTATCATGGGCAAACACAGGACCAGAGAGCATCAGGAGAATTATGAACAATACGTTAAATAAAAATTATTCACTAGCCAGTTATCACAGCTATAAGATGTGTCTGATCTATTTATCATCTGTCTGTCTCTCTTTCTGTCTGTCTGTGTCTGTCTGCCTGACAACTATCCATAACCTACCTACATAATATCTGTCATCTATCTATCTGATCTATCACTTTTTCACCTATCAACCTGTTTTTGCATAAGCTTGTATATAAAACTAAAGGAAGCTCAAAGGGAGTATTGTAATAACCTCAATCTCATGACATTTGGTTTTCCCAATTTTAATTTATATTTGACACTATATATGTGATCCCTCAGACTGTTATCTTTAGAAACTTTATCACTTATTAGACAAAAATAAAAGGATTAGACATTGGAACATAAGCACCACAGAAATTATCTATCATCTATTATTTATCTTTCTATCATCTATCAATATCTGACATCTTTATCACAATGTATTTATCTAGCCATACATATATATATATATATCATCTCTCTAGCCATCCAACCACCTACTTTTTTAACCTATATACCTATTTGCTTAGTTAGTATTAATTAATTTTCTATAATATTCTAATAGTCTCAACTAAGAAATAATTTTATGATCAGGATTGGAATTAAAATGTAAGTGAAGTGAATATGAAATTTTTAAATGTGAAATTTTGGGAAACAATGTATTGTCTTCCTTTCTGAAAATTTCACATTTAACTTTATCATGTTTATTTTTGTTTCCAGAAAGTTCCCAGAAAAAGATGCCAAATTTGGGTTTTATTCCAATGTCATGTGCTTTGGTTGATGAATTTACCGGAGACATTTTGAGAGACTTGCCTTTCCTAAAGAGGTAAGGCCTCAATATATATTAATAAATACTTGTTTGGAATGGATAATAGTTATTTATGAAATATTCTTTGAGAAGGCCTTTTCTGACTAAACTGCAGAAATATGACACATTTAACATAGTATATTGCATGCAATATGTATTTGCAGCATGTTGTCCATTGCCCATCTTTATGACATCTGTGTGATTAATTGGCGAACAAAGCATTCTACCCCTATTTTTAAATAATGGAACAAGAAATGTTTGAGAGTGTTGGAGACCTGAAGTGGTGGTCCTGGCTTCTGAAGCTTCTAAGAAAATGCTCTTTGTATTCTGCTACATATGTTGTATCTCAGGAGAAGGAACTATGGTTTTCAAAGTTATAAAATATATTGGATTTGGAGGCCTGGAATTTGATATATGCTTGTTTTTCCTTTTTTCTCCCAGTGATGACCCCATTGTTTCCTCGCTGGTTAAGCATAAGGAATTCGATGAGCTTGTGCACTGGCATTCCCACAGGCCTCTCAGCGATGACTATGACAGGACAAAGGCCAATTTTAATGGTGAGCTTGCCGATTCTGCTAAACTAATTGAAATCTACATCACTCTGGCCTTTATTTCAAAGTAAAAAGCACATTGTGAACTCACATCAAAAGTTTAGACAAAAGAACATTCAACAGGTCATTGAGATGGACAACAGGAAGGATGTTAACAGAGAATTCTCCCTTTGCTTCCTGGTAGTTATTCACATGGAGGGTGGAGGTGGTTTAGGCAGAGGAGTGCATTTGTTATTTCTGGCTCCTGAGTTTGACACTGTGTTAAGGAAAGATAGCTTGTAGTTTAAGAAATCTGGATGTTCTTTGAAGTGTAATATATAGTGATGAAGCTCTCAGCTCTCTATAACTGTGTCCCAGGATAAGGGCCTTACTTTTTCCTATCTAGTAATTCAAGGAACCAGAATATCTCAGATGGCTTCTTCTTGTTTTACCCTACGGAAGCTCATTCACAGGGAACAAACAGGTAACACTTAGAGTCTGTCTCTAAAATAAAACAAAAGACCGCCCCCCCAGAAAAAACTCAAAACACCTGGAAGGAAGGGTACTCTTGGACCCTTACTCCTTAATGCTAATCAGATAGATTCTGGAGGAGGGTCACCATTACCTCAGTTGTGTACCCAGTGGTGTGCTCCCAGGGCTCCATCAGTAGTTGTACAATGGACAAACCCAGAGTCTTAATTAAAGTTAATGGGTCAGAAATCAAAACAAAAATGCATGAGTTTGGGAAAAAGACTTGTGTGTAGATGGGGGAGATGACAGGTTAAATTGGATATAAAAGAGAATGCGGGTAAGTAATTAGAGTGCACTACATCCATTATCAAAGAACACATTTTATCAATAGAATTAAATAACATTCTTAGTATTTGCTTTTGGAAATAGACTCTGAAAAGTTGTCTTGAAAGTGTTTAAGCTGCTGGGAGTTGTTGACTAGTAGCAGAACCCTTGACTTGTATGCATGAAATCCTAGGTTCAATTCCATAGGCAAATTATATATATGAAAAATTGACACCTTTGTAGACATGTTGAAAGTTATTCTACAGATGAGATAGCCCAAATTAAGACAATTTAAGATATGTTCTTTGGGCAAACTGCTCAGACAAAATTGCTGTTGTGTACTAGAAAGAATAGTACCTGTTCATGGAGTGGTGTGGAGAGTTAGAGATGCTGATGAGAAAGTCTAATCATTTTACATTTTAAGTTTTTTTTTTCTTATTCAGAGCGTACAAGGGACCCTGATTATCTTAGAAGAGTGCAGAAATATCATGTTTTTCAACGATTTTATGGGAACTCATTAGAATCAGTCTCTTCCAAGATCATCACAACTCAAGGTGCTAAGCCTAAAAATGATTGCAGTAAGTCCAGGAGCACAAAGACACGTGTAAGTTTCTGCAAATTCCATTATCATTAAAAGCTCTTGCTGCTATTCTCTTTTTAATGGATTTTATAGAGTTATACATGTTTTCTTCTCCCCTCCCTTCCTCTCCTCTTCAATGTATGTATATTGAGGTCAGAAGAAAGCTTGTGGAGTCCTCTACTTGTATCTTTATAGGGCTTCTGTGGATTGAACTTGGCCATTAGGCCTGTATGGCCAGCACCTTTACCTGCTGAACCATGTCGTTGGTCCTGTAATTTGACCATTTAAAATAAAATAAATCAGTTTCATAAAACCGCAGCAAAAGTGGGTCGATATTATATTTAAAACCTTTAAAAACATGTCTTCAGGTAAGACAAATCATTTATTTATATAATGATTCCTATCCACTCTTTGCTTTCATTCCATTTTTCTTATTTACTCATTAAATATTGTGAACTAAATGTGTTTGGCTTAGCGAATCCAAACAACTAAGGTGCAAAGTTATCTCAAGGATCTCAATCTAGGGAGGAAGATTGGTGCATATGTAAGTATAGACAGAGTAAACCTTGAAGAGTAGTGGATAATTGCTTGTCAGAAGAATGAGACATTATCCTTAGACATGATATTCAGAGAGAGCTACATGATAGAAACATCGTGATCATGTAGGGAGTAGGAAGGTAACTTGGTAGGAAAGGTAACAGAAATGCAGTCCAGAGGGAATAACAGGTATCACTGCATGGAGACATATGAATTTTTGCAAGGTCTCTTTGATGTTATTACATTTACCCCTAATTTATAACACTACATAGGAATTTAGAAAATTATCTGTGGCAAGTGTTTTATATTCACAAAGTTTAATTATGTTTTCAATCAACAGAGTCTCAATTAAAAAAACATATTTTAGGACTACCTAAGTATGGGGTATGGTCAAAATCATCTGAGCATACTTAAAATATTTCATTCATGAAATGTCAATGTGGAATCATTCTATCTTGTCATGAGTTGTGTTTCTTTCCATTTGGGCAGGAGACCAAGGCTGACATAATTGCTAGAGAGAATAAGAAAAGGTTAATTGCCAAGGAAGAACAAAGAGAAGAAGAAAAATGGAAGACCCTGTCATCTTCTATTGAGAAGGAGATGAAAAGGAATTTAAGCTCTGGGTTGAAGAAGCTGGAAGAGTTTTTGAAATCATGTAAAAGTAACTCAGTAAGAGTTCACGCTGAAAAAGTTGGGCTAATGGCTTGCTTGACAGCATGGAAGGAGCATTGCCGAGCTGAAGGTGTGTGTAAAGTTGGAGATAGCTTTAAACTAACTGCTGACCACATAGAGAGCCTTGTTAGCAGAACCAATAACAGTGAGACACAGAAAAAAAAACCACATCATTCACTTTTGAGTTTGGAATTATAAACATTTTCTTTCTGAATAAGTTGGTGTTTATTTATGCCTATTAACTTATTTTACCCTTAGTTGTTGTGATTAAAAACACTTTGATAAAAGCAACTTAATAGGTAAAGTGTTTATGCTGTCTAATAGCTCGAGGGTACAATTCATTGTTGGGGAAGGCATATCAAAATAGCAGGAGTCTGAGCAGCTGGGCACATCATATTCACAATAGGAAGGCAAAGAATGAAGGATGAATGAATGATGCTTAGCTCAGTATCTCATTCATGTAGCCCCAATTTCCTGCAGAGGATGATCTGTAGCGCTTGTTTAATAGGTGAGAGTGTGCGCCAACTAAAAGAAAGGTGGAACCAAAACAGGAGCGAGAATGAAGATTGAGCAGAGGGGAGAAACAGCATTTGTGATGCTAGAGAAGTGGAGGGATTGTCATAGTCTGGATCTGATCGCTAGAAGAGATGGATTGCACTGAGTGAACAGATTCAGTGCAGTAGCTCTCTGTGAACAACAGGGCTAAAGGAATGTTGCTAAGATTATAGTATTATATTTAAAATCAGGCAATTATTTTCTTTTAACAGAGGAAACATAGGGATATGAGACAGAGTAAAGCTTTATAATTCACCACAAAATTCTACAAACTTCAATTGAATATTTTAATTGTGAACTGTACGATTTTTATCTAGTTCTTTTTTGTAGAAGGAACGGCGGGCTGCGTCCCCGTCGGCCACCCGGCTAGCTTTACCCGAAATAATTACACGAAAACTGTATTCATTTAAAAACTGCTTGGCCAATTAGTTTTAACCTCTTATTGACTAGCTCTTACATATTGATTCAACCCATTTCTATTAATGCGTGTTGCCACTTGACTGTGGCTTACCGGACGAGTCTAACCAGGATCCATCTCGGGGAGGAGAGCTATGGCGTCTGCTTGCCTCTGCTTTCTTTCTCCCAGCATTCTGTTCTGTCTACTCCATCTATCTAAGCTGCTGTCCTATCAAAAAGGCCAAGGCAGTTTGTTTATTAACCAATGAAAGTAACACATAGACAGTTAACCCTCCTCCATCACTTTTTGTTCTCAAACATCCATTCATGCTAAGTAAGATAGTTGAGTTTTATTAGACATTATGAGGATTGATAGAATAGATGATTGATCTTCCTTAATAAATACTTGTTATTTTGATGACTTTTATTACAATTTTATTATTTGCATTTTGTACCAAGGTGAAACCACCAAAGACTTTAGCATAGCTGTCGATATGATGAAGAGAATCCACTCCTTGCTGGACAAGTACTCTGAACTTCTGCAAGAAGCAGATCGGAAACTCATAGCCAGATGTCTTACGTGTTTAGGGTTTGTTGAACTAGCAAGTTCTTTGTATCCAACTCAGGTAACATATTGTTAACATAGCTTCATTTTATTTAGCTGTCATTGGCTGTACATAAGCACCCTTTCAAGTACAGTGATCTCCTTTATGTTCATTTTTAATAGAAAATATCATCTTAGTTAATCCAACTACCAAATCTCAGTTACTCAAGAAGTAGAAATTTTTATATTAACTGACTAGCACACTAAATGTCTAATGATTTCTGCAGACTGTTAAAGCTAACCCAATACTTAATTCTAACAAAACAGCTCATAACTCTAATGGTGATGATGTAAATATGTCAGGCTGTAGCTACAAATATGAGAATAAGCCTTTGAAAATCTTGACTTCTACTGATTTGCTTGTGTTTCAGAAAAGTGATAATGTCCTCAAGATGTTTAAAGGGTGATTAAAATTGTTTTCATATAGAAAAAACTCAATTATAAAACATTTCAAACATTTAAATAATGGTGTAACTTAAAATTGCTTTCAAAACAATCTTTTCATACAATACAGAATGAAACAGATGACATAAAAATGAAAGAAAAGAATAAATATTCAGTTGGAATTGGGCCGGCTCGGTTCCAACTAAAATATATGGGTCACCATCTGATACGAGAAGAAAGAAAAGATCCAGATCCCAGGGTCCAAGATTTTATTCCCGATACATGGCAGGTATAAATATGAATAAAAATAATATTTATATTTTTAATCATGCATGTATCATTTAGTTTCTTATTGCTCCAGCCCTCCCCCTCCCCCCTTTGCCTTTCTCTCTCTCTGTTAGTATTTGTATTTGCCATTGACTTCATAATATTGAGTTATTTCATTTAAAAGTCATGTCAGTTAAAGTTCATTGTTATTTAAAATGACTTATTTGAACTAATATTTTTATTTAAGGAAATCAAAATTTTATTTACTATGGTAGGCCATTTCCTTGGTGAGGTATTGGATGAACTCACATACACAGAGTCAAAAGTTAACAATGTCTGTGATATGCAGCTATTATCATTCAGTACCAGCCTCCAGGGTTTCTGTCAATAGAATTTCATATGTAAACAGCATAATTATTCAAGAAGAAGTTCAGGTAGTTTAATCAGTGAGAAAATTGCTTATGTATTTTCTACCATTCTGGCTATATTTCTGTTAACATGTGTAACATAAATATTGATGGCTACAAAATTTGGAAGTAACCACTTTTGCACACATTGAAATATGTATGCATATACCTATATATGCATACATATGAAAACTTGAGTATTATTTACATATACAAATGCAATTTTGTAGGTTCAATCTGACAAGTTGCTCCAATCAGTTCAGAATTTTAAGTCACTCTTCATTAATGAAATGTAAAACATGGGACAGCCTGGCTTTAATGTAATGATGCTTATTACCTACCATTTCTGGAGTTTTACCAGAGACAGGATGGCTCCATGAGCCTAGCTTCCAGTGCCAGCTTGTGAACAGAATGACATCACATTGGGGTGGATCAGCTTGTGTGAGGAAGCATAAAACTGAAGGCAAAAATCAGAGAAAGCTAGTTGGGTTGAGACCTTCTATAACAAAATTCTGATTTTCCATGAGCAGGAGACCAATTTCTTATTTTAGTGTAGGCTACGTGACAGAAAACTTTGCTCCTTCCATATACTTTCTAACTTTTTCATGCTCTTCATTCTGATGTGTGGCATATGGGGAGGACTAGATTCACAAAATGACATGCTGGGATTTGAGAGTACTTTCTGTCTTCTGTATTTACATAGTCTTTCCATTCTTTTGACTACTTATCATGTTGATGAATAAAATCATAGGATGCGAAAATGATGCTTCCGAATAGTCTTCCTCTGAGGGTTAGAAGCAAAGTGAAGAATTTTTGCTATTTCTGTGCTTTAACCACTTGGTTACTGCCGTAAAATTGTGGCAATAATTTTATGATTGGCTGGTTCGAACAACTGTATTTCTCAAAGACACTTTGTACTCCTAACTACTAATAACAGCCTTCCTATTTGTAAGGTCTTATTCTGATGCTGTTTTGAGTGATTTGTATATATTCATTGTGTAGATTATCATGTTTCATTATGGTCTTTTCGTCCATGTATGTTGTATACTTTGATCACATTTCTGTCAATACACTTGCTTCACTGCCTTCCTCATTGGCTCCTTCTTTTTTTCTGAATAGTCTCTCTTTCCTGTTCAGTTCTTTTAGTTTTTCTACTCCATTTTCACATATAAGATTCATTTCTCAGCTGCTGAAAAGCAAACAAATTGCATCATTTGAGAGAATGAGTCATCAGAGTTTCCTTTTAATTTTTCTGTATGTCTGTAGTTCTCCATCATTGAGGTTCAGAAAAATCAGAACGGTAAAGGAATGATCTATTTGGGTAGCATATGACTTGTTTGATTGATACTAATCATGGTCTCACCCCTGCAGCGAGAGCTCCTGGATGTGGTGGATAACAACGAATCTGCAGTGATTGTTGCCCCAACCTCCTCTGGCAAAACCTATGCTTCCTACTACTGCATGGAAAAGGTGCTGCGGGAGAGTGACGAAGGTGTGGTTGTGTATGTCTCACCCACAAAGGTAGGGATCCAGGGCTTGTAATATTTTTCTTCATTCCAGAATTTACTCAGAAATATTAGACATGGATATGTGGTGTATCTAGTTTTTTAATTTATTTTCACTATTTAAAAATTAGTAATGGGCTTCATAATAGAATTTTTATATATAATTTTTGACTCTCCTTCACCACTACCTCCCCTATAATGTATTCCCCTCCACCGCCCCCCTTTATTCTTATGTAGCCTCCATTCCACTTTCAAGTCACATATATTCTGTTATCTTATTTCCCTTCTTTCCTTCTGTACTATTTCCCCTCTCACGATTCCCTTTCTGGTTTAATGTCCCCTACCCACTCTCTCCCACATGATATATATAGTAAAAACTAAATTTTATGATCCAAATATTAAAGAAAACATGTGGTATTTGTCTTTTTGTGTCTGTGTTATTTTGCTTAATATAATAATATCCAGCTCCATTCATTTTCTTTGAACAACATTGTTTTATGTTTGTTTCTGTTTGAATAGAATATTGTATTTGTACAACATTTTTTCTATTAATTTGCTGATGGACATCAAGCTTACTTCTGTTTCCTAGATATTGGAATAGTGGAAATTTGAACTTAGTTGTGTACATATCACTTTAGTAAGACTGGAAGACTTTTGGGTATATAACCAGGATGTAGTGATGTAGCTAGGTCATGAGGTAGTTTCATTTTTCCTGCTTTGTGAAACTTCAGTGATGATTTCTATAATGGGTATACCAGACTATACTCTTACCAGTAGTGATTAAGGGTTCTCCTTTCCACATATTTCCTCCAACTGTTAACATTTGTTTTCTTGATTTAACCATTCTAATTGGAGTGAAATGGAATCTCAGATCTTTCTCAAGATTCCTGTTGTTATTCAGTGAGCTTCTGCTACACTCAGAGGTAGTAAAATTCTGTTCATGTAGAGCGGTGCATTTTTATATTTTCATATTTAGATGTGTGTTTCTTTGGGGATTTGGGTGGTATTATTATTTATGAATTTTGGTCTGTCGTATTTCTTTATTCATGATGTTCTTGATGACACATTTGCCTACCGTTTTTCTTTTTCCTCTCTTTTTTACTTTTTAAACATTTTATTCTATGCATCTTCTATGTAATGTGTGAGATACAGGGGTCACTCTTCTGAGTATTGCAGCTGGTGCAGGGTAGGGACACTACCACTCCTATAACCCCAGTGCCAACTTCTTCCTCATTTCTGGTACTAATGGGCATGAGAGGGAAAGGGAAGAGCATCTTTCCTCTGTCCATGTTACCATAATGGGGATGGCTTTCCTTTGCTCATAACATTGGGGCTGGGTCACCTTCATCCACCAGGCAGCTCTGCTGTGCTTCCTAGCTGAGGGGCGGGGCCTTTTCCTGAGTGCTGCAGCTGTTAGGGACCAGCTTTCTCATCTGTTGCAGGCAGTAAGGAGTGAGGGGTAAAGGGGGGCATCTCTCACCTTCCTGCACTGCCACATGACCGATGGGTAGTGATGACTTCTGGCACATCACACCTCCACCGACAAGTATGGCCCTGTTGTTACCTAGGTGAAGTGCAGAACCAGCTCTTCCAAGTGTTGCAGCTGGTGAGGGGCAGGGACAACGCTCCTGTTCTTGTAACCTCAGGGCTAGTACTCACTCCTGCCAGTAGAGTTGGCTCCATTGTGTTGCCCGGGCAATGTGCAGGGCTTGCTTTTCCAACTTTTAGCTGGTAGGGATCAGAGACAGTTTTCTATTCTTATGACCACAGGTCCAACCCATCCATCTGCCTCAGGTAGTGATGGGTGAGGGGAGGAGGGCATCCTTTTGCCTACATTTTAGAGTGGAAAAGTTGGCTTATTTTCACTAATTCCTCAAATTTTGTGTAATGAATAATACATCTTTTTCTGAACCACAATGAAGTATACATTCACGAACCAGGCTTCTACCTTAGCTTATTACAGTTATTTATTATTAATGTCAAAATCTTTGTTAATTGGAAGTATCCACATTTTCATTTGGAGACTATCTTCGTTAGGTATTCCTATTGCTGTGATAAAATGCCATGATCAAAAGAAACTTTGGGAAGGAAGGGTTTATTTCAGCTTACACTTACACAGCACAGTTAATGGCTGAGAGAATCAGGATAGGAGCCCAAACTGGGTCGGAACCTAGAGGCAGGAATTGATGCAGAGGCCATGGAGGGGGGTGCTGGGTACTGGCTATTTTTGTCATGGCTTGCTCATCCTGCTTCCTTGTAGCAGCAAGGTTTACTAGCTCAGGGTTGAAACTCTCCACAGTAAACTGCCCCCCCACATCAATTATTCATTCAAGGTTAGCAACAGGCCCATATGATGATAGCATTTTCTCAGTAGAGCTTTCTGAGTTCCAGATGACTCAAGTTTGACATAAAGCTACCCAGCACAAGGGGGTTGTGTGTTCAGATACATTAAAATAACTGGAATGTCACTTTTAAACATATTTATGGATGTATTGTAAATTTTACAATTTTATCTTTATGGTGCGTACTTTGAGGAAAAGTGTAATAATTTAAAAAAGTGTGTAATAGATGTTTGAAGGTTTATAGATTCCTCTGGCCATGCTACCTGCTTGACCCTAAGTGAGACTATGCAAATTCATGTATATAATCAAGCTTCTGACATCTGAGGGAGGTTCTGAAATATGAGATACAAATTTGTTTGAGATTCTTGCTGTGATAGCTTCGGATTATAAATGGTGATCATTTAATTGCACTGTATATGTTAGTTTTTCTGCTATAAAGGATATGCCTATCATTTTACTTTTCGATAATTGTTTTCTATGTCTGTTTTACTGTTGGCTGTTGTTAATCAAAGAAGTTCAGATTTTTAGTCCCACAGCTCAAAGACAGAGCTTTTTAGTGTAGACTGGGTAGATAAAAAGATTTATTTAGTTTTCTGCATTCATAGCAGAGCATAGTCTTAAATACTCCATCATTAATTTTTGCTGACCTACACTTTATTATGCAAATAATACATCTGTTTTCCTGTCAATCAGGCACTTGTTAATCAAGTGGCAGCAACTGTGCAAAAGCGTTACACCAAAAATCTGCCAGCTGGTCAAGTTGTGTGTGGCGTTTTCACTAGGGATTATCGTCATGATGCCCTGAACTGCCAGGTTTGACATTCTATTTAATAAGCTTGATATTAGATTCTATAACAATGATATTTCTTTTTGACAAGAAATATAGCATCTTTTCAAGACTTGTTAAAATATTTTCTTGAATTTGTGAAGGACAAATTTCTACAGAGAAAATACAAATTTGTCAAATTCTAAGGAATGTGAAAAATAGAACTCATTTTCTCTAAAAATGTATTCATTTTGATTTAAACTTTTAGCTTATATCTCATTCATCATGTTGCTTTACAATGGAATTCAAAATGATACAGTGATCTTACAAGTTACCGAAATTTAGTGAACAGCCATGTAGTATCATGATTACTTTCTCTTGTTAGATACTCATATCAGTTTGTGTTGTGTTGTAGTTAATGAATGTGCTACAGTGTTAGTGAAGTCATAGTGTTCTGACTTATTGAATTATGAGATAAATAATTAATTAGGATAAAATGAAAATGAATACATGCTTGTAGTGCATCATATTGTAGACTTGGCAATGTGTTGCCTGGATTGTCTTTAAAAGAAACATCTTCTAATGGATAAGGAAAATGTGGTACATTTACACAATGGAGAGTACTACACAGCAGAAAAAAAATAATGACATCTTGAATTTTGCAGGAAAATGGATGGAGCTAGAAAACATTATTTTGAGTGAGGTAACCCAGACCCAGAAAGACAATTAACACATGTACTCACTCATAGATGTTTTTTAAACATAAAGCCAAGAAAAACAGCCTACAAATCACAATCCTAGAGAACCTTAACAACAATGAGGACCCCAAGAGAGACTTACATAGATATAATCTATATGGGAAGTAGAAAAAGACAAGATCTCCTGAGTAAATTGGGTGCATGAGGAACTTGGGGGAAGGTTGAAGGGGAGGGAAAAAGCAGGAAAGGGAGCAGAGAAAAATGTAGAGCTCAATAAAAATCAATAAAATTAAAAAATCAAAGAAACCTCTTCTAACACAAATTCTCTGTTAGTGTTAGATTTGAAAGAATTAAGTAAAGTTAAGCCGGGCCATGGTGGTGCACACCTTCAATCCCAGCAGTTTGGAGGAAGAGGCAGGCAAATCTCAGACTGGTCTACAAAGTGAGTTCCAGAACAGTCAGGACTGTTACACAGAGAAACTCTGTCTTGAAAAACCTAAAAAAAAAAAAAAAAAAAAAAAAAAAAAAAAAGTTAATATTAATGACTTTGACTTTTACATATTTTTCTTTTTAAAGTACTTATTTAGTTAAAATATTATTTATTTCTGGAGAATTTTATACATGTTTGAGGTGTATTAAGATCATTTCCACCTTCCCTGTTTTCTCCTTCTACCTCCCTTCCCTCCCTCCATTCCGTAGACCTCCCAGTATCATGTCTCTTCCCCAGCAGACACCACCTGCCAATAACTCCTCTGCGGGGGTGTGGTCTTGCGAGTGCTTCCTCATTCATGCTGGAATTTTGACTGATTTGATCTGCAGGTTTTGTACAGAGATAGCCACAGTTACTGTGAGTTCATGGGTGGAACTGCCAGGCCTTTTTCAGAAGACAGCAGTTAACAATTATCTGCGCCTTCCCCTGGCTCTCTAGATCTTTCCACTTCCTTTACTGATTGTTGTGCTTGGAAAGAGATCAAAATGTGTCCCATTTAGGGATGGACACAGTTGGAAGGCTCATAAACAAGAATTTGCACTTCAGACTTGATATTTTACTATTTTGTCCCAGGAAAATTGAAATTTCATGTGATTCAAACTATTATCACACATGCAATGAATCCAGTCCTTAGATGTAGTATCAGATCTTAATTATACGAGATACACTCAGGTCTCACAAGCTTCGCCTCATGTAGTTTTATACCTATGCACATACTAAGTGTTACTTCATACCCTGCTGCTGTTTTTAGGTCCTTGTTACCGTGCCTGCCTGCTTTGAAATTCTGCTACTGGCTCCTCATCGCCAAAGTTGGGTGAAGAGGATCAGATACGTCATATTTGATGAGGTAGGTTGATTTCACGTCTCAGGATAGCTTTCTAGTGTTCATAAATATTGCATGTCTTTCGTGATTTGGGACATCTGCCCATTGTATAATTTAGAGGCAATTTTCTTCTGAGCATTCCCCCAGCTGAATCACCCTCTCGGCTCACTTCTTCTGATGTGACTAAATATTGTTTAATGGTGAGAGTTCTGCATGCATGGGGAACTGGTCTTCAATAATAATGCTGTTGTGAGGGAACAGAATTAAACTCATGATACAAGTTTCCCTTGATAGAAATTCAAAATTCAGTCTGGTCTCCAGAGCAAAGTTTTTTGTGCTTCAGCAAGTGATGAGAAATGATTCTGTCTGTCATAATCTTAAAGGAAAACAAATGGCCTATCAAATTTACTGTTCTAAAAGTATGTTTTCAAAAAGGCATTTGTGAGGAAATCTAGAGAGAGGAACTTACTGTTAGTCTTTTTTGTCCTGAGTTTTAGACATGATTTTATTGGATGTTGCTGTACTCATTCAGTCCAAAGAGCAGTCAGGGTTCCCTGCCCTGTGGGAAGTCCAAGGTCCTCCCCCCTCCATCCAGGTCTAAATAGGTGAGCATCCAAATACACTAGGCTCCCACAAAGCCAGTACAAGGTTGCAAAGGAGATTCTGATGGAATGGGTTGCATTTCAAGCAGTGAACCTTAGCTGAGGTACACGGCTGGCTCAGGCAACCTGGGAGAGGCCCATGGAAAACCGATCTCAACTTACTCCATCACTAAAGCCAGAGATCCAGAGAACCTGGGGTCCCACTGGAGTAGCACCTGTGGATCAGTGTCCCTGAGCATTAGAGTGGGGTGAGAACCAATGTAGATGCAGACGTTCTGATGGAAGCCATAGTGGAGTTCTATAGCAGCATCATTCAGTATGCTTATTCAGAGACTTAGATCCCCAGAGAAAAGTACATTCTTTTATTCCTGGATTTTAAACTAAAAATAAAAAAAGAAAACTATTTTAGCTAATATTTACTTTGTTTCAGTAATAATAAGAATAAGAATAATAAGAATAATGAATAAATAGTTTTAGTCCTGGAGATTAAATCCAGGTCTTTGAAGCAGTTCACCATTGCCCCAAATCTCCAGTCCTTTCTTTATGTTATAAACTTGAAATGACCAAATAAGTTGTGCTTTTAGTTTTTGGATACTGAGTTGTTATGTTTATTTTTAGTTTTCCTATTTATTTTGTGTCCTTGGAATTTTGGATGGCTTTATTTAAATAATACTAGTCTATACATGCATGTAGGCCAAACAACCATATGTATAAAATTTTAAAATATTAGAAGTATAAGACAATGTAGAACACCGAGTTGTAGCTTGGATACCATGTTCTGAAAGGATATAACATTGGACACCCAAATTCTTCCAATTTTATATTAGGGCAACTGCTAAAGGCTTTGAAGGCTAGCGTCTATTCTTCCAGAATCAGGGAATATTGCTAAATATTGCAAAAATTAAAGTTAATATTTAAAGTTAAATTAAAGTTAATTGTCACTGACCAAGACGAAATCAAATGGGCAATAGAAAATGTGAATATAGGCGTTTCTACACATATATGTATAACTGCTTACCTGAAAGTAAGTCTTTTAAAGTTTTTTCCAGGGGTTGAATTTAACATATTCATATGTCCAAGAATCCTTCGTTCATCTAACTGAATTTGGTCATGTATTCATTTAATTAACCTCATTTGAGGAATGCCACCCTAGAGGCAGGCATTGTGTCAGTGCTAGAGTTATCCAGATTGAGATACAGATTGAGAGAGAAAAGTTAACTCAGGGAACAGAAATGCTTACAACCTGCCAGCAGTGCTTCCTGTGAAGATCAAGATGTCAGTCACAATTGCAACAATGGCAGAAGGCAGGCTGGAGGACCACTCTGGAATGGATGGATGGATGGTCAGCAAAACCCTTTTAAACTAGTGACACCAAGATGAAATTCACTGATTAAGAGGCCATGGTTATATGTTGGCTTTTTATTTTATTGTTAAGAATATTTTATATAGGAGAGATAACAATGTGAAATCTCTGGGGTGGGAAGTGTGTGCTGAGGAACAAAGAAATGGCTAATGTGTATGAGTCGTAGTAAGAGAGGATGAGTGACCTCATGTGATGCTGGAATAGCAGCAGTGGACCACAGATGCCAATCATTATGTATCCCTTTAAGTGATTAAATTCCTTGTTCCACAAGGAAGGGAAAAACATTAACTAGAGACATGACTAGATATAACTTATCTTTGAAGCGTATTTGTGTGTGATGTCAAGAATGTAGTATCCAGTTAGGACAATATTCACAAAGGTACTGTATTGTGAATGAGATGAGGTGTTTTGATTGTCAATAAACATGGCAAAAAATGCATAGGCCTGAAAGAAACTTCTGAAAGCAAAATAAAAAATAATAACAGGTGCATTGGTTAAAAATATTTAAAAAAATTCAAGTGCCAAGATGTCCTAAATCAGGATTTTCTAGTCCTTTTTAAAACTTGCTGTGGTTCATTAAAGGTGATGGGGAATACCTATGATCAATTACGATTCTATATGTTATTTTAATTTACCATTCTTAAAACTAACCAGTGACTTGAAAGCATCTTTTCTTTTATAGGTACATTGTCTGGGTGGAGAAATTGGAGCCGAAATCTGGGAGCATCTCCTTGTCATGATCCGATGTCCATTTTTGGCCCTTTCAGCCACCATAAGCAACCCTGAGCATCTTACTGAGTATGAATTCAGTACTCATATAATGAATAGAACTGAATATAAATTCAGTTCTATTTTGGACAGAATGTTTATCTATTTTGATAGTTTGGATTTCATAGTCCTTAATGGGCTTTATAGTTCCCTCATTTTCTTGTTCACTCCCTGAATTCAAGCTACTGTCTATTTAGTTCTTTCTTATAAGTCTTGGCTATTCTTTACAAAGAAATACCCAGTGTCCCTTGGGTCAGATATGCAATTGAATAGGAAGTATCAGGTCATAGCTCAAAAATAAAGTGGTAGCTGCACAATTCTTTTTATTTTACACTACCTACTTTACTGGGAAACATAAATCAGGATAAAAGAATGGTACATTTAGTCATAGATTCAAGATCATCCCATTTTGTAGATTTTATTTTGTTTAGAAAGAGAGCAAAGCTTTATTAGCTTCAATGTTGAGCACTGATAACAACACATCCCTTACCTTCTCCCATGTGTCACATTCCCTCCTAAGTGCTTTGCTTACAGTAATTTATCTTAAATATTATCAATATTAGATGTACTACTATTTCCATTGTTATTCTTACTTAATAGTACTTTTATAAGTCTATTGATTTTTAAATGTGAAAGGCAGCTATAAAAATATTAAGTGTTTCATGCAGGATTCAGAGTTAATAGTAAGGAAGCTAGAATTTTATTTCAGGTTATGTGGCTATAGATCTAATTTCATTCTGTGAAAGTTTTAAGATATATTATTTCTTTTGTATTTAAATATTTAATTTCACATAAGTTATTTCTGTTTTCTGCTTAAACAATGTATGATCTACTTTTGCGTTGATGTGAACAAAAATGCCTTAAGGGAGGGATGATTTTATTTAGACTCAGAGTTTTAGAAAGATTTCAGCTCATCATAGTGGAAAAGGTAAGGAGCAGAGACTTCATCCATGGAAGTGGGAGGCTGAGGTGGCAGTTTGTTTACATGGCAGCAGACAGGAAGCAGAGAGAGAGCTAGATAAGAGCCCCTGGCTACTATAACCTTTGTGATGGCTGATGCTGGTTGTCAATTACTCTTCACAGTCCCACTGCTAGTGACTGACTTCTGTATGCAGCTCCCACCTTCTAATGACTCCACAGCTTTCAAAATTATACCAAAGCACTTGAAACATGAACCATTGACACATTACTGGTTAAAATAAATAACTAAAATATTTATCTTGAAAGGTGGCTCCAGTCAGTAAAGAGGTACTGGGAAAAAGTAGACAGTGCAATGGAGAAAACAACTTTTTCCAAAAAAAATGCTGCCTCCCGTGGCAATCACCATAAAGACCAAGGGCAAGCCAGACAGTCATACAAAGTTAGACTTGGTATGTATGCTCTGTGTAGTAGTATAGCCTTGTTTTTGTTCGGTTTAGCTATTTGCTTTAAAATTATTCCACTTACCACATTTCTGAATATTTGTAAATCTCACTCTTCTCCTTTCAGTGATCTACAGAGAGAGATACAATGACCTAGAGAAGCACGTATGTTCTGTGAGACAGGGTGAAGTTTGCTTTGATCATTTTCACCCATGTGCTGCACTAACCACAGATCATGTAAGTAGCAACCTTTGCCACAGTTGTTCCATGCAACAGCACTGTCTGGCTAACAGTTGAAAATACAGTGTTGTACAGAATGCATCTGAAGCTCAGCCTGATGCTAGAATGCAGAGGGAACACTACAATGTTGAATTAAAAATGAACAGCAGTGTTCTCGTTTCTGTAGTTTCTCAACGTTAGAATGCCATCAGGATCCTCAAGGTTTTAATACTACTAAACACATTGACTTCATGATCTTATTAGTCTGGGGACATTATTTCTGTCCTTTTTCCCCTTTATTAAACACCCATGTCTGCCTCTCCCTTAACTAACTTACTTTTGCACCACTAATGAAGTGCTGAGGACAACACTTAACCTCTTTGCTCAGTGCAGCTACATACATGTGTGGAAAAGTCTCACATGTGAAAACATGACTAATGTGTATGATCTGAAACCAGGAACACATTGCCATGGCAATCAAGTCATGAGGCTTTGGTAATGGCTCAGCAATGTAGAGACCTTAAAAAAATGTCAACCAGCTATTGCCTGGTTAGTGGAGGATAATTTCTTAAATATTTCCTATATGTACTGGTCGTCCATTCTCATTCCACTCCCTAGAAATGTTCATTTAAACTCACATTGGTCCTTAAATGAGAGCAATTTATTTTTCTTCCCTCTCAGACCTGAAAACTGAAGTATATACTATATTCTGATACTATATTATGGCTCTTAATTATAATTCTATTCCTTAAAAGAGTTTACTAAACTTCTTTAAAAACAGCTAAGTATACAGACCTTGACAGCTTAGGTCCTCCAGAGCCTTTTTCTACATTGCACTTCCTGAATGTGTTTTGCTTGGAAGCCCGTATGCTATACGCTGCTCATTCCAAATGCTGCATGTTGGTGCCTAGATCTTGATTTTTTCCTTTGAAACTCTAATAATGTGGAGCCTTTTTAGAATCTTGCTGTGTTTTCCTCAACTGGTTGGTTAACTTCTCCACAGCACTTTGTGTTTGTGTGTCAGCAAAGTCAGATTACCACTGGACCTTCGGCACTGGCCTTTTAGTGTTGTGAAGTATCTTCTGCGGGATGAATCTCCTGTACCTCAGTTACTAACACATGGCTGTGTGAATATTGGCTGTTTTTAAAGGGTAGCTGATTGGAATGATGTTTTTAAAATGCTCACACATTTCACATCTTTTAACTACCTCAATTGTGTGATGGAGGTCCCACTACAGTTTCATTTTACAAATAATGGAAGTGAGTCAAGAACAACTATATCACTACTTTAGCACTAAGAAAATGGAGTAAATCAGTTGTAATCCCAGACTCATTGGTTAATTCTGTGTTAACACAAAAGTTTTGTCTATCATATACACCATGTACTGATACACCATGTATATATCATGTTTACATGATCATGTATGTAATATACTCATATATACATGAGCACCACATGATAGTAGTTGGCTGTGTATTGCAATGACTTCCAAAGGCAATGAAATGGATTTGAATATGGAGTTTTTCTAGTAAAATGCTTGTGAAGAAAACCTTTATTATTAGTGGTAAGAACCCAATTAAAACTCCAAATTAACTGAAAAATGGAAAAAATCCTGTGCCTTAACTTATACTAAGAATATAGATATTAATACAGCCATCAGTAATACAAAAATCCACTTGTAGTCTCTCCCTCTTTTCTTCCTTTTCCCCTCTTTCTTCCTTGTGTCCTCACCCCCTTTCTGATATCTACAGATTGTCTGACATTCTCAGTATTATCTTTAAAATTGCTTGCTTTGTGTAAAGTGATTAAGAAATGTTATCCTTAAACAGCTTCAAGTATACTGGTTCTGAGCTTGCTCCAAGTGCCTTCCCTCTCTTCTTGGTAGCTATTAATGGAGTAACTGAAAAGCAATAGAGTAGTTACGGTGTGGTCTGACCCTATGCGACTTCTGCAAAGGTCATGCGGTTGTATTTGTCTTAAGATTTGGTGGCAAGGATATAGAGTAAATGCTAGACTTAGGCATTGTTAAATGAATTTTACAACCACTTGCATAGCATATACTTATATAGGTCATTTCCTATAGAAGAAAAATAGAAATGAGTGTAAATTCCAAATGTGTAGATAATTCTGATCGTTTCTCATTAGATTAACTGAAAGAGCTAAGTGACTTCAAAATATCCCAAAATGTGATAAATTGTAGCAACATGAAGAGAAGAATCATCTAACTGTCTGTTACCTTTAAGGCTATATCAGAAAAATGATTTTGAAAAGCAAGAGATAGGAGAGTACAAATGACTTGGCCTTAGTTCAACAGAAGCAAGGGATCACCAGCGAGGGCTTGCCCTCAGCCATGTATGTCTTGTTTCTGGCACACTGAAGCCTTGTTTGACCTTTGCCACAAGTTATCATGCCATCCAGGCACAGCTGCTGCTGTCTGGAGAGCTGTCAGCCCTGGGAAACACTTGAAATAACTGCTGTCTCTTGCTCAGTGTGGACTGAATGTGAAGATCACCTGTGGTACAGGGACTCTTGTATTTACAAAATAACTGCTGTATCATGATCCACTGTTAGTTCTCTTTTTTCTCTGCAAAGATTTGTTTAGGTTTTGCCTTCTTGCCAATTTACCAGTTTGTAGTGAAAAGAATCTAGACTGAGTCCCAGCCTGGACCAAAAAACTGCTAGAATCCTTAAAACTTATGAACTTATTAATTGATAGACCACATCAATGGATGCTGCACTAATCTTATGGCAGACATATAGCTAAGAATCTTATCTATTTCCTACTTTATTTCCTACAATAAATTCAGGACAAAGACAGAACTAATGTTTTATTTTATAAATGTAAATCTTGTCTAAACGGGTAAGAAACTTCAGCAACCCTAAGCCCGTGACCCAGAAGATTTGTATTCTAAAACTTACAAGGATTCTTGGGTTAATTTTTGTTTCATTTAGTTTGGCTGCAAAACTAACCACTCTCAAGTGATAATTAAAAAGAGAACATAAGGATAACATTGGGGGTGGTGCTGGAGACCAGCTTTGACAAGTATACCACTGAACCAGGGTAGGGGCATGGAGATTAGAAAAATAAGAAAAGGAAATGAAGACACGAGTGAAAATAATAAACCAGAAGCATAGGATAGTATCTGGAGGGAGTTCTGGTGAAGACTAAAATTGCCCACGTTTAATTTCTATTTGCTTTAAATACCCCTGATCCCAAAAGGTAGGAGTAAGATAAAAAACTGCATTAACATCATACAAGAAAATGAACAGACCTGTTGAAGATTGTGGGCTATATTCTTAGTTAAACTTTCTGTTTCTAGAACGAGACAGTATTGCTCACACCCTAGACCAAAGTATTCTGTAGGCAAACCACCACCTGGGTGGAATCCCTAAGGGAGTAGGAACTTTGTTGGATCCCTAGATTTTTTTGTATAAACAGATTTACTTAGCTACTTCTCTATTCCTAAACCACAAGGTCTGGATATTAGTCTCGCCTGTTGACAAATCCTTGGGAGAGAGGAACTCTCTGGTCTAAATGGAGGTGGAATCGTTGATTGAGGTAGAAATGGGCAATAACCTTGAAGGAACAGAAGTAATTTCCAACTCTCTGACCCATGGCCAGGGTAGAATGGCAACAACTTTGAGCAAGCTGGACTTCTTTGACCTTCAGACAAGGTGGAAATAGGCTCACATTTTTGGGTCTCCACAAGTTGGCGGTGAACGGATGTCTCTGCAGTTAAGGGGACTTTGCTGAAGACCCAAGTTCATTTCCTAGGACCCACACTGGGTGATTCACAACAACCTATAACTCCAGCTCTGGGAATCTGTCTCCCTCTTTTGGCCTGGGAGTGTACTGCCCCACATACACAGAATTTTTAAAATTTCTTTTTTTTTAAAAACGAAATAGACTCAATGCAATCTTCACCATTTTCCCAGCTTTGAATGATCAAAGCAAGCATTTCTTATAAACCTTCACATCCTGCAGGTTTTAAAAAAAGTATTAATAAGTTTGATTTTATTTTAATCATAGATTGAAAAGTATGGATTTCCTTCTGACCTTGCCTTTTCACCTCGAGAAAGCATTCAGCTATATGACACTATGCTTCAGGTCTGGAAAAGTTGGCCCCAGGCACAGGTAAAGAATCTATATGGAATCCATGCTGTTATGGTAGAGCTCAATATTGCTATTCAGAAACATATGGCCACCATTTCTACCACTTGGATTTGATGATTTGAAATGATTAGCAGACCATTTCCCTGAGGAAACGGCCTCCGTATACTTTCTCAGTTAATTGGGCTAGTAACAGTGTTAAATATCAGTTTCTGAAAATGTCCCTTCTTTCTCCTCTCTAGAAATTGTGGTATTGGGTCTCCTTTCCCACTCTGGATTTTTAATCCTCAGATTCTTTTCTTCTCAAGTTTTTCTCTATGTCTTGAATGCTGGTGTTTTCCCTGGAGACCTGTTTGCTCTGTCTTCTTGCCATTGGAGAGTTCATACATATTTCTGTATCCTAGAAGGTATGGGGAGGGAGGTAAGAGAAGTCCAACTGCCTCTAACCTAAGAGACCATAAAACTGTCAAGGAAGAATGTAATTGGGAAATATTTTTAGGTTTTCTGACATTATTTTTATGGAATTTTATGGTCTTTCATTCCCAGAATCTGTGTCCAGAGAACTTCCCTCTTTTTAAGAACAATTTAGTCATTAAAAAAACGGATGTAAGAAAATATGAGGAGAGCTTAAAGGAAGAATTCACCAACTGGGTTAAAAATGGGAACCAGGAGCAGGTAATTTCACACATTTTGATCAAAGCACTCTATTTTGTTTTTCCTGAGTGTATCATTCAACCAATAACACCATTTCTCTTCTTTGTAGTTTTCAATGTTTATTTTAGATTTTCAAGATTTGCTCTTTGGTCCGGAGAGGGAGGGAGAGAGGAAGTAGGGGGAAGGGGAGTGAAATGGAAGGAGGTGGAAATTTTTAATATAAAATAAGAAATTTGCTGAAAAAAGGATTGACTTGCTGTATAGTGATTCTGAGCTAGAACAAAAAGAGAAAGGAAAATCATTTTTATTTTTTCTTTAATGTACCCTAAAACTTGGCAAGAGACTATGCGTTCCTCACAGATTTGGTGGCAGATAAGAGATGATATAGGACTCATGTTTGAGATTTTTGATGGTTTTGTCAGCCTAATGATGTGGCTCAAAAAGCTGAAACACATTTTTGCTTTTCTTCCTTTCTTAGTTTTGGAGTTTTAATCTCTTTAAAAAAATCTTTATTTGAGAATTTCAAGGACATGTGTGTTATGTGCTTCCAAATCTCCTCCCCAGTCCTCCCCTCCTACCATCTCCTCCTTCAGCCTCACATGATCCTTTTTTAAACTCACTGAGTCCATTCAGTGCTGCCAGTATTTTCATGGCTGTGGGTTCATCCACTGGAACATGGACAACCTATCAACGTATGAAAGAACACTGACTGTTCTCTGCCCACAGCAGACATCATTTGGTGCTAGCTCCTCAGCTAGGGTGAGACTTTGCATGTGCCTCCTCACTCATGCTGAAATTACTTCAGGACTGATCTTGTGAGCTCCTTGGCAGTCATCCACACTGCTGTGAGCTCATGTGTTCTATGTCCCTGTCATGTTCAGAGACTCTGGTTTGCAGCTTTCTTTGGGGTTTTATTCTTCACCATTTTTCTTTTAAATTTTAAGAAGTGGAATCTTACACTAGAACTATATGCTTGTAAATTTATTTTGTTTATAGTTATAATCTTATTTTATCATCAAAATTTGAGGCTTCAGACATTTTTTTGTTTGTTTTTTAGGAATTGCATGCATGATTGTTTTTTCATATGCTCCTCTCCCCACCTCCATACCTTGATTTTTTTCTTTCTTTCATTTGGAAACATGGTAAAGATAGGTTACATTTTCCTGTGCTTATCTGGTCATTCAAAACCTCTTAGTCAGGTTGGCTATGCTTGCCTCTGCAGCATGGAGGGGGCTCCTTTCTCCTGCTACAGTGGAAACAGCACCACTAACTGAGCCATCCTTCCCCTCCTGACAGATTTGTGTTGTCACAAACAATTGCAGGTGTGGTGTACAGTGCATCAGAAGTTTGTTATTGAGTCTGTGGTTTGTGTGTGTCCTTGCTGTGGCTGACCACAGTCTTGTGGTATACTGTCCTAGGATTAGTTTAAAGAACAACAAAAACAAGGATTAAACAACAATGAAAAGAGTTTAGTCCGAGTGACCATTCCTCTCTTTGCTGTGCACATTTTAATACAAATGCTTTCTGTTCACGGTCACAGGCTAGAATGGTGCTGCAGAAGCTGAGTCCTGACTTCCATGACCACTCAGGACCGATGCTGGCCTTCTTTCCGCATCTTGTTGAGAAGCTCAGGGAAATGGATAAGTTGCCTGCACTGTTCTTTTTGTAAGTTATTTAGCATTGTGACATAATCTGTGTTAGGCTCCTTCCTTTAAGTTACAGAAAATTATATACACATTACCTGTATGATCTAGTATTTATTATTACTTGGGGTGTTTGTACATTTGTCAAAATAATATGGCTTATTTAAAGACATAAGGAATTGATGACCCAACGACATGAGAAATGGATACTTCAGCCTGGAGTGAACAGAAGAGAAATGTAAAACTGTGACACAGTGAATGGGCGTGTGCTGTTGGTAGGTAATGGAGGGGAGAAATGCCCAAGAAGAAAAAGGTTGTACATAGTTATCTTGTTCTCAACGTCTCATCCTTAATAAAAAAAGCCATTCTCTTATATCTATTCTGCTAAAGGTAGAATGTTCTGAATTGTGTGTTCATAAGGCTATGGCACCACAGCCCGGGAGTCCAGCTTTCAAACCGCACCCAGAGTTGCAGAAAAGAATGCTTTCTGAGCAGCGAGACTTAAGAAAATATCTTCTCTATCTTTGAGCTAGAATTTTCTATCTGAGGGTAAACGAGAAAACACATGCTTTCTGATGGCAACTTAAGAAAAAAAGGAACAAGCACAATCTTTCCTGGTGGTAACCTTCTCTTTTACTTCATCTTGAATAATATCTCTTACTTGACAATCTCTCCACACAGTTATATCTCTTTATATATAGTTATGGATCTATTTACATATATACAATCTCTCTTCTGCACAGTCATACATCTCTCTATATAGTCACATCTATTTTCACACAATTACATTTTCCCTTCTTTCTCCATATATTTCACACAGCTACATACCTTTATAGTTCTTCTTTACACGGTCACATATCTTTCCAGTTACATTCTTCACACAGTCATATACTTCTTCTAAATAGCTGTACATCTCATCTACACAGTGATGAAGGACACTTAAAAGAAATCCCACACTAGCTCAGAATTGAGAATAATAGATGGTCATTTATTTAGGGGTAGACTCACAAATCACAATCCTCTGCTGGAAGGGAAAACAGCAACCAAATCTGCAGTAGGAAAAGAGAATGGCGCCTTGCTTTTCATAGGCGTGAATAGTACAAGAGGCCACGCCCAAGTCACTTAAAGGCTACTGGCTGTAGGATTTTCTACAACACAGCTCTTTCGTCATACAGTCTCATCTCTTTCTTCACATACATCTCTACATTCCAAAAATTAAAAAATTCATGCGATGCAAATGAGGTGTGTTTGCTTTTATTGTTTCTGGGTAAAGAATCTGAGCAGCAATGCTTATTGAGCAGATCTGAGAATCTAAATGGTTAAGTTCTAGATCAGGTACACAGGGTATGCCTCAATGTGCCAAGAAGTGTGCACCTTTATAGTCCTAGGTATTTACATTTTCATGTTATGAAGGCCTTGTCTAGGGGAGCTATAGGATTAAAAAACCATGTCCTCCAGTCCTTCCTACCTTCTAGAAAGAAGTAATGATTATGTGACAGTGAGAAACTATGCCTCTTTCCACTTTGCCAATAAAACAATACTTTGGTTGACTAAAATCATTTGTCATCTTTTAGGAGGGTGTGTGGAAGGTGGAAGCGATTTTCCTTTTCTCTGTTTCCACATCACTCCTTCCCTCATGCCTGGGCATATCTATCCTGTGGAGAGTTTCTGTAGCTCCTTCTATAGTGTCACAGGAATAGAGTAGCGGGGAAACTTAGTTTTCACTTCACAGTTGCTAACTAGGAGTATGTGGATCTAAAGCACCCAGAATTCCGAGTAAAATTTATAAAGGTAGGCTTTAAAAACATAGCTGTTATATATCACATTTGTGGTTTGCATTTGAAGTGCTTTCCATCGGTCTGTGTTTGGACAGTTGTTGCTAGATGGTGGTGTTGTTTAGGAAGGTTGTGGAAAGTTATCAGATGCCACCTAACCTTAATGGACATAGTCAGGATATCACCATTTATACTTCTCAGATCAGAGCTACAAATTAAACAACAATCTTCAAATTAAATGCATCCACATTGGTAAGCCTCTTGGGTACCTTAATTACTTTTCTATTTCTGTGAAGAGACACCATGGCCAAGATAACCTGTAAAAGAAAGAAGAAAGAAACTAGGACTCACAGTTCTAAAGAGTTATAGTCCATGGCCATTATGGCAGGGTAACATGACAGCAGGTAGGTAGGCGTGGTGTTGGAGCTGTAGCTGAGAGAGTGTATCATTATCAGACCATAGAGTTCAGACAGAGACAGCTAACTGGGAATGGCATAGGCTTTTGATATCTCAAGCCTGATCCCAGTTGTACACCTCCTCCAACAAGGCTACTCCTCCCAATCCGTCCCAAGCAGTTCTACCACCTACAATCTTTGTATTCAAATACATGAGCCTCTTGGGATCATTCTCAATCAAACAACCATGCAGGGCCACTGGGGTCAAGCCTTGAAGTCATAGAGCCAACTTTGTTTCCTATTTGTACTCTGCTTCGTAGTTATGGACACAATGTGAGTGTGTCTTACCTCTTACTTTTGTGGCCATGCTTACCTGTATCTTAGTTTAAGTAGCTGTGTCCTTTCAAACTGTAAACCAGTTTAAGCCCCTCTATAACTGCATCTTGTCAGCCATTTGCTTATAACCATGTGAAATGTTTCACAACCAGAAAAGACAGAGAGACTGAATTCTATGACATTATGATATTTTAAACACACATTCATTTGCTTCCAGATTTAATTTATTCTCTGTAGAAGAATGTGCTAAGGATACTTGGAAATTCCTGAGGAAAAAACAGGAAAAGAAAAAGCCTCCCAATGCTGATAAAGAAGTTGATATCATGATTAACAAACTTCAAAAAGTTGAAAAATCTTTGAAGAAACAAAAGACAATGTAAGTATTTTACTAAGAAAATTGGCCATATAAGGGTTTGTACAATGCAAATGTCCTAGTAGGAAACAGTAATTTGAAAATACTCTATACTGAAGTTCTAATAACTACTTGGATTGTTTTTGTTTTTAAATTTTAGAGAGGTGACTGAAGACAAGTGACCAGTATTACATATTCCTTATTTGCATAGATCAGTTTAATTTATGATTGTTTGAAACAGGTTCAAGTGTATCAGTCTATGTGTATTGTAGAACTTGACATGATCATTCCACATTGTCCATGTGACTCTGTCTTGACTCATGGCACCTTGTCACAATGTGGGTCATAGAGTGAGATTTGGACTGGATTACAATGCCAATTTTACCCTTGGAAGATCATTGCTCTCAGTGTGTAGCTAAAATGTGTCTTCCCTATGGCCCTTTAGTGGCTGTGTGGGGTAAAAATTCTATATTTCCCCCTTATGAATGCAGAGGTTTTTATGGACTTAAGATTCTCCAGGTTCACACCTCTTTAACCTAACTAACCTTAGCTCATAAACTTGGAAATTGGTTCTATTACCCCCTGTTTTGTATTCTTTTTCCTGTTGCCAGGTGATGGAGTCTAATGCCTACTGTTGATCATCTAACAATTTTGCCTTAGTTTTTCCTTTCTCCATGCATTTCTTGCTATTTATGGTTCTGTTCACTTCATTTATCCTTCCGTCTCTTTCTGTCCATGGCCTAAATCTCTGCCTCTTGAGCACCTTTACCCTTGTTGTTCCCATCGTCTGCTATCTCATAAAATTTCATCTGTTCTCTGAATCCTGTACTTAGACTTATACGTTTTGTATGTTATTCTTTGTTTAGTTAGGACATAAATTATTCTGTATTTTTAAAATATACATACTGATCATATCTTATTGAAAAATACAAATCCCAAATCCTTCAAAATCTGAGACTCTGGATGTTCAGGTAACATTGTCTGTGGGAATTTTTTTTTTGTGACAAAACTTTGTTTCTTTCCTCACAAATTCATAATCTCATTTTTAATTAGTACACACACACACGTTTCTTATTAATTTTATTTAGTGTACTTATAAGAATGCATGTCTAGAACTGATCACTTGGGATTGGGTAAGCAATGAAGAGGCTAGTAACTTGAGAAGACTAATTCTTTCTCTTTTGATAATCAATTAATTGTCCATAGCTCTTCATCGAAGGGTGGGTCCTCATGAGATTTCCCACATCTGTATTTGTTATCAACAAATTTGTTCATTGTTCAGGTCTTGTTTGGATGACTATATAGTTAAGATTTTGTGGATGCAGCTTCTCTATCATATATAGAAGGCATTATCTGGTAGCAGATGTCCTAATCCTCTGGCACTTGTGATCTTGATTTCCCCATTTCCTCCATGTTCCTTGAGGCTTAGTGCAAGGTTTGTGCACCCCAATGTTAAGCTTCTCTGTTGCTGCAGCCAATCAAACTGAGCTGAATTAAGATTTAAAAGTCAGGTTTAATGAGTAAAACAACTCCCAGGTGGTCTGGGGAGGGGAGCAGAAAGCCATGAGGGAGAACCACGTGGCAGGTTGGGGGACTGCAGCTTAAATAACCTGTAGGCATGGCTCCAGGCATCTCCAGGGGAGGAGCCACTGTTTTAAGAGTCTTTGGGATTGGGTAGGGTTTGGAGTAAGGAGACCCCCTGAGTCAGAACTCCATCCAAACATCCCAGAACTTTGGTTATATGGGTGCCAGGTTCATGTCTGGCAACTTCCTGCAGTTATAGAATGATGTGGGGATAGGGATTCGGGGACTCAGTTTGGGAATCAGTGAGCTTATGCTCAGTGGGAGGAATGGGTAAAGAAGCATTCAGTTAACTCCCCTCCAGGAGACCTCAGATATCTGTTCCTTGAGGGAACCGAGAAGGAAAGTTTTTAAGAGAAAAAAATTAGACTATTAACCCTAGCCCTATAAGCAGGGTAGCCATTGGAAAAGTGGAGGTTGCCAGTAAGAATGGGATAGAGATTTGCCCTGGTTGTACTGACAAAGATGAATGAGCAAGGCATAAGATCAGATAAGCCCTTTATGGGGACATCTTCGAAAACAGAGGGTGGAGAATACCAGTTTCTGGACAGACCATTTGTCCTGGATTGGTATCCACTTGAGCCTGGAGAGGTGGTACCAGCAGTAAAGTCCCGAAAGCTGGGGGACATGGCACATCAAATCGAGGGATGGTGTGTTCTTCAAGAGTACCTGAGCCATCATATCTGTTATTTCTCTGTTGGTGGGAAATACCTCTATACATTCTGTAAAACTGTCGACATGTTTGGAGATAAGGACATGTTTTTACGAATGGGCATGTAGGTGAATTAAATCTGCAATGTTTGCCCAGTGATGTTTTTGAAGCTGGTACAGGGACTGGCATGTCTGGAGGATCCCCTAGGGGTTAGGTTGTTAGTTGGACACTCTGTTCCCAGGAATATGCAGGTACCTGTTAATCATCTGGAGTAGATTTTTACCTTGGTGTCATAGCAAAGTTCTTTGGTTTGGGGTTAAAAGGCATTTTTTTTTTAGTCTAAATTCACTTCGCAAAGGAATTTTTGAGAGTGAAGGAGAAGGTAGTTGAACATACCTGCTGGGTTCTACACCATCTTTATAATGTTAGCCTGTTTTAGAGAATAAGGAGTTGTCATTTCAGCAGTTTTGTTATATGTGGCTGGACACAGGACAGTCACGACGAAAAAGCCTCCATGTAGTCCTCAAAGCAGGGAACAGTAAAATCCACAGGAATTTAAGAACTCCTGAAAACTGTAGTCAGTGCTATCAGTTTGACAATATTAAATCTCTGAACCTGTGGATCTCTCAGGCTCTGGGAGAGGAGAGTGAGCAGGAGAAATGTCCACATGACTGCAGTAGGCTTCAGGACCAGTCAAGCACACAGGAGTAAGGCAGAATAGAAACACAAGGACAGAATATCTATGCCACTGAGAGTAGGAGAGCAGGCTGAAGGGATCCATTGCAGGGAGAATCTCAGCAAGAACAGATCACATACCAGGAAGGAGAGACGCAGGAAGATAGACAAACAGAGTAGTGAAAGGGGAGGGGTGGGAGCACAGTGTTCATCAAATGTGGACAAGTGTGCTCAAATTGTCTAGCCCCGATTTGGATAGGTTTCATAGCAATTGGGGATTGGACTTAATCTGCAAGCAACCAATCACAAGCCTTTGCTGCGATTCGAAGTCTAAAGCACTGCATCTAGAACTGTAGACTTTGTGTCAAAAAAGGATGCAGGATGCACCCTTGGCAGGACATCTTCTATGGAAGGATTCCCACAGAACAAAGAATGCCTCTGTTCCAGTAACATGTCAGGGTCCTGATGTGGCAAGATGCCCCCAAATCAGAAGAGGACCTGAACCTCTAAGGCAATTACTGGGGAAAGGCACCTTACTGGTCCAGAAGCTAAAATACCTGGTAGAGAACAGGGCAGGAAGAATAAAGAGAGAGTGGCTTCCCACTCTGCGGTGGACTGATATGGAATTCATCCATGTGGCCAGTGGTGGGTGGAGGAGGAGAATTCAAATCTTTCCAGAACAATAAACCAGATGAAAACATTCTGGACCCCAATGTTAAACTTCTCTGCAGATGCAGCCAATCAAATTGAGCTGAATTAAGAATTAAAAGTTCAGGTTTAATGAACTAAACCACTCCTGGGTAGTCTCGCGGGGAGGGAGAAATCCACAATGGAGGACCACTTTGGGGGTTAGAGGGCATCATCTTAAATAGACTGTAGGCATGGTCCCAGGCATCTCTGGGAAGGAAGTGCTGATTTGTGGGCTTTTTGAGACTCGGCAGGGTTTGAATTGAGGAGGACTCTGAGGCTGAGCTCTACCCAAATAGTGATGTGTAGGAGTTGTATTGTAGATGTTTCAAGTGGGGATAGCCTTCCCATGGTCAGTTGTTTACTGCATTTTGATGAGTTGATGATTTCTGTGATGGGTTCTGTATACTGAAAACATATGGTACTTTGATGAGGATGAGAGCTACACTTATTTGTGCATGTAAGAATAAGTATTTAGGATGCCGTTGGTGGTTATACTGGTTTAGGAATGTAGTACCAGTAAGTTCCACTCTATGGTCCACTATTTCACTCATGACATATAGTTGGTTAGGTTTATAGTACCAGACATGGATATCCCATTATGGAATGAGGCCGTAAGGTCAGTTAGTCGGTCATTACTCCAGAGACGTAAATGCCACTATTGCACTACTGGGGATATATTGCCACGCTATTGTTACAGTATGTAGGCTTTACAGTTGGGTAAGACTTTTCATTGTCCCCTTGGCAGCTTGTGTATTTCCTTAAGGTGTTATGAAAGCTAGTCCTTATGGAGGTCTAGAGATATTTTAAAGTAAAGAGCTAGGACTCACTTTGGAGTTTAAAAAACTTTTAGAGCATCTTTGACCCAAATATTTCAAACTCTAGAGAAAACTAGAGTTTGCTCTGGCTTCTCTCATGTACAATGCCTCTGCATGTTTTGCTGCTTCCTTGGCAGTATTTTGTATAGAGGCAATGAACTCCAAAGGGAACACAGGTAGGAAGTATAAGATTACTTGTTAAATGATCCTCCTTAGGATACATCTACTTCAGGGTTTTGGAGTCACATGGTCAAGGTGGGTTAATGGCCAGCACCTCAAGCTGTCAAAAAGAAAGGGTTTTTAATATCATCTGCACTCTCAACATAAGGAGGATGGGGACCCTGCTTATGAGTATGCACTGGAGGACAAACTCTGATCCTTCTCTTTCTGCATCCATTTCTATAATGTGAGAACCCCTAACGAAATCTGCACATCAAAAGGTCACTTTAAGGGGTCATGTTTGTTGAGCTGGAAGGACATTTTCTCTGTTTTCTTAACCAGTTTTTATTTATTAGCAGTGTTTTATTTAATAGTTTCAATATTGAGTTACACAACAATCTGTGTTCCTCTTAAGTGCATTAGCACATGTTTTGAAAACAGTGCTAGGCATAATAACATTTACCTCCTCATTAAGGTTTATTTTACTTGGAGTTGCATGGAGTTGCAGTCCCAGAAGTACTGTTCTTATTGGGCCAGCTTGTCATGATTTCTGGATGTGTGATATATACCACTACATTGCAGAATGCAAGTGGCCTTATCATGAATGACTTATTTGCATAATTAGGAGACAAATTTGAATAAAGTGTACATGACCCTAGTGATTGTAAAAGCCTGGTGCATTCAAGGGTCCTGGAGAATACAGAGTTATTACCTAAAGGTCTCAGCAAAGTTTATGTAGTACACCCTGAGAAGGGCTGTCTGTGTGTTCATGACTTAGTGAAGGGGTAGACACATAAGGAAATCAAGAGGAAGAACAGGAGGAAAACAAAATTAAGAAGATGTGGCTTTTGTTAGAATATAGCCTGGACTTGGTACCTATTTGCAGAGTCTACTTCAAGGAGGTAGGGGGATAACCTGAGATGTCAAAGCAGAGAGAAGAGAGCATATACCTCAAATCTGAGTGTGGGAAATGTTGAAGGAGAGAAAATGCTCATCACAGTAGCAAGATGAAGCAAGGTCATCTGGACAAAAGGGAATTATGGAGGAGAACGCTACAGAAAAAAAAGACGCATTGTTAATGGCTTTATCTTGAGGGGTCATAGAGGGCAATGCTAATTAGTCTTATTAAATAGAAACCCAGAGTCAAATATTAGGGCGAAATCTGAAAGATCAGAGAAGCAGAGCAGCAGTCACTAGAAAGACTTCTTACCTCTGTGAATCCTCAGACTAAACAGGCCATCCTATCTCCCCACACTAAACAGCTGAGCTCCTGTCTCCTTCAGCCTTATATTCCTCTCTCAGCCCAGCCTTATCACTTCCTGTCTTCACTTCCCTAGTGCTGCTATTAAATGTGTGAGCCACCTTACTTGGCTCTGTTTCTCTTTTAGACTGACTCAATAACATGTAGCCCAAGGTGGACTTGAACTTCTAATCTTTCTGCTGCCTCCTCCCAAGTGCTGGGTTTAAAGGTGTGTGCCCTCTGATCTCCAGGCAAGCTTTATTTGTCACAAACATGCAAAATATCACACAGCAGGATCATAGGCTCCAGGGGATGATGAGTAAATACATTAGAGCCAGAGGACTGAATCCTGATATTGTGAAGACAAGAAGCATTTATTCTGGTTGATAAGCATGACTTAAGATACTGTGGGCTTCTTGTTGTGATTGGAAATAAATACTGATTTCTTGAAATTACATTCTTTAAAGAGATGAAAAAAGTCAGAAACCCTCCAGATTGGATCAAATCATCATGTATGAAGCTGAACACAATCAACTCCTGAAGAATCTGGAGAAGAATCTGGAGATTCCCGAGGACTGCACGTATGCTGATAAGAAAGCAATAGACACTGAGGTCAGCACCCAGAAGGGACCAGTGCTCCAGGAGAAAAGCCTCTTCCATGCAGTCAATGTTGGCAATACTGCAGGCAATTGCTACCATAAGGGAGGTCTCTCGAAGCTATAGATGTAGCCGACAGGAACTTTTGCTGCACACAACATTCAAGGACCTTCCTATCCACACGTAGGATAGGATTAGAATTTATAGGCTGATTTTGTCTTGCTGACAAATCACCCAAGTGTTTTTGTACTATGTTTTCTATAAAAATCTGTGTATTATAGTCAGAATTTGGACCCCTGCAGAATAATATACTTAGGTACTGACAACATTTCTTAAAATTCGAGTCTTTCTATATTGCAGCTAAAAATTTCATCAAAGAGTATTTGGGATATCTAAAATTTGTTTATCCCATCATCTTTAAACCTTTTGTTCTTAAAACTGTTCATATTTATAGATAACATACTTCACAATTCAACCAATTTTAATAAAAGCAATGTCATGTTCACTCACTCACTCACTCACACACACATTTGAGTGTTTTCATTGCATCATAAATCTTCTTTTGTCTGCTTCATAACATGTCTAGTATGTACACCATTGTTTTAACCGATCCTTGACATTCTGTCTTATAGATAGCTATGCAATCAAAATAGCTAGATACTAGTCTTTTATGCTCAGAGACTTAAACTTATTCCTTCTCTCCAAATGTTGATCTTTTTATATATTATAACACTGGATACAGCTGGATTTCCTCCTTATTACATGAGTATTCTTGAGGCCATTAGTATGTCATTTGCAGTGGGAAGTTGACATTTTTTTTTTACCTTACTGTATAAAGGTTTTGCTTTACTTTCAGGAAAGAACTTTAGAAAAGATTTTATAGTTGCTTGATCTTGTTCTGGTAAGAGTGGGCTACAGTCTTGTATTTCCCTTGGGGCTGTCTCCCATGCTGACAGAGTTTTCTATCCTAGAACTGAGGTGAGACTGCCAAGAACTGAGGAGATTTTTCCTATGGTAGCTACTGTTGCCATAAAACATTTTTTTGTTGTTGTTGATGATGATGCTGATGTGTCAAGAAAAGGTCAAATTGACATTGGCCAAGCTGTTATGCAATATATGCACTATTATTATTAAACATTTGACTGATTGAGAATTAGATAAGCTAATATTCTAAATCTCTTGTTTCTTTTAGTCATTGCAGATGGTGTTTAGTCGAGTGAAATTCCAAAGACAAGGTCCTCTACTCAAGAGTTTGGCAAGAAGGGGCATTGGCTTTCATCACAGCGCTATGAGTGCCAAAGAAAAGCAGTTAGTGGAAATGCTCTTTAGGAAAGGATTCATTAGGGTGGGTCAATTTTTCTTTGTAAAATTTGAAAATGAGGGTAGATAAAACAGAGTGTTCGTGAAATGAGGAAATAAAGCCACTTCTTTACTTTTTTTCATATGTAGCTTTGTCTCTTGGGCTGTAGACTTTGTTTACTGACTGGGGAATCTTTGCATATGCTCCATGTGACTGGTGCCACTCACTCCACAGCTTTACACATGCACACAAACACACACAGCATCTCTATGTTGATCTCGGTGCTCTATCTTACACTTTTGCTATTATATGCAGGGTTTTGATGTGGTTTTGTCACAACTATTTTCTCCAATATTTGGAAAATATTTATATTCTAGTTTGAGAAAGCTGTTTTTCTAATATGTTAGCTGAAATGAAAGCATGGATATCCACTTCCGCAGGGCTTCAGCTTTTCTCAACAGAGCTTATGATATATCAGTACTGAATATAATTTCTCCTTTCTCTGATGGGGAACAGGAGGAAGATTGACATAAATAGCTTTCAGGCCACATCTTTATCATGTTTTCTTTAGTACATCTTGGGAAGTTTCATGGCAATAATCTAGACAAGTATGCAGAGGGCCCTTAGATTACTACTAAGTGAATCTGAATCTAGAGTAACATGTAAAAAATGATGCTAACTATTAAAAATCATCAGCCTTAATTTTTGTGTGGCATAAGCTAAAAGAAAAAAAATGATAGAATGAAGAAGAAAAAAAGAGAAAGAGACGTGGCTGAAAGAGTATCTGAGAGTAATTTCTTTCTTGCTAATAATGTGATGAATGACTCAACTGATACAGAAGAGACACTAGGGGAATAGCAATATCTTTATCAGAGAATACATTTTAAGAAGGTATTTGTTCTCTTCATTTTCTAAATATAAAGCTCCTATTCCCTCAATGTTTGTGCTTGTTAAAGAGATTGTAACAGAAAGTATTTAATAAGTAGTATTATGACAGAGACATATGTGGCAGTTACGAAACAATTAGAAAATATTACTTCACATCCTTAAGCATTATCACAAACAAGAGCACAAACTGACATAGGAGACTAATTATTAGTTATGACAGCTTGAACTATAGGTTTTTTTGTTTTAAATATCTTTTATAACCCAAGTTAACCCCCTTTTATTAATCTGCATTTTGCCATGTAGTGTTATCTCTCTTCCATCTTGCACCTCTTGATTCCTCTCCATGTCTGGCTAGTGACTCCATGTTTCTTTTTCCCAGAGTTCTCTATGTCCCTTGAAGTACTGCCTAACCTCCTTCTATCTAGTTATTGGCCATCCAGCTCTTTATGAAACCTATCAGAAGGTGTCTTGGCAAAGGCACATCTTTACAGTGTACAAAAAGGCAGTTCTACAACAAGACAGGAAAAATCAACAAATACTAGCTACCTCAGGAAAAAAATGAACAAGAAGTTAATTATATGAATAAACTTTACATTCTTTTCTGTTTTTGATTAGTGATCATGCAAATTCATAACAGAAAAGAAAATATACTTTGTTTCTAAGTCATTTCTCAATGAAATTTAGTAGATGAAAAATTACCATGAAGTAGGCTTGTAAAAGATTTATAGCCTTCAAGGAGAAATTCCTCTCCTAATATTTTAGTAACAATGCTTACTGCAACACTTCTTCCATGCTAGATGTGCTACTTGGCTCTGGAGCTACAACACTGAACAATACTTGGACTTTAGTCTTTGAGGAGTAAACGAAATCACAGTGATATTGAGGGACATTGGGGGAATAATGCAAAGAGCCGAGAGGTAAATGGTTATGAGTGAAGATAATTATTTTAGATATGGCCCCAACATTCCTCTGTGACATTTTCACCACACAATTAAGTTTAAAGTATATTCCTTGCAAAGCAACCAGTATTATCACAGATTCCATTTGAGAATGTGCCATCTGTGTTTGCAAAATAAGAAAAAAGAATTATGTGTCTTATCCCCCCAGTTTGTCCACTACAATTTAATCGGGATTTCAATACAGTTTTTTTTTGTTTTGTTTTGTGTTTGTTTTTTGAGACAGGGTTTCTCTGTGGTTTTGGAGCCTGTTCTGGAACTAGCTTCTGTAGACCAGGCTGACCTCGACCTCACAGAGAATCACCTGACTCTGCCTCCTGAGTGCTGGGATTAAAGGCATGCACCACTACCCCCCGACTGATTTTAATACAACTTTGAGCAACTGAATGGAAATGCTTGTATTCTATCAAAGTGTCAGTGTGTGGAATCACTATTTTACTCCTTTTAGGTGGTGACAGCTACTGGAACACTCGCTTTAGGAGTCAACATGCCTTGTAAATCTGTGGTTTTTGCTCAAAACTCAGTCTATCTGGATGCTTTAAATTTTAGACAGGTAAATAAATATACATTCACTTAAAGTATCAATACTGTATAGTGGTGAAATAGTGATAGTTAAAGACTTCCTTTAACTGCTAATTTAGTAATACGCCCCAGTACATGGCAGATCACTGTTGGTTCCTGTCTGGTATTGAGTAAGCATAGGGCTATGAGATTATGTGACCACTGCTAATCATGTGTATGATCTTGGATAGGACATCCAATCTCCTCTTTTATCTGTAGATCCCGTGACATACACACAAGCTAAATTATGTGTTTTGCAAAAAGAATCTATTTCAAAGTTTACTGGGAAACATTTACTTTCTTATTTACTAAGCGTGGGTTTTCTGGAGCCATCTTTCATACTTTTCTTGGCTCTTGATACACCGTCAGTTTCCAAACCAACTTCCAGACTCTCCTGGTATTGTTTGGTTGTTTTCCCACAATCTGTGCATACACAATTGCCATGTTCTGCCCAACTCTAGAGACTGACTTAACTGGGGTTGCAAAGTAGTGAAAAAAGGACAGATACACAGACATATAGAAAAGCTGGGATCAGGTAGAGTTGGATTTCTGGTGGAGAAACTATATCATTTGGAATCTCATTGTGTTTGTTATATACAATTGAACACAAAAATGGACTTATTGCATAGAGTTGAACAAGGAGGCAGTATGGCTAATCTTAGGAGCAGTGTCTGTGAGGAGAAGCTTTCAGGCCCAAATGTCTGGAAGGATAAAGCTACAGTGGACAGTTTCTGCATAGTATTTAAATCCAAACATGGACCAGAGGAAAGATTTTCAATCCCATTAGTGGAATAATTCAGTTCCTGTGGGGTGAGGTATTGGGTCCTTGACATATTGGTTCTCACACAAATGATAAATGTTTCTATAGATCTTCATTCCTTGCACCCAGGGTTTCCTTAGCTCCCCACACATTTATATTTCATCATAAAGTCTTGACCTTGTACGTTAAAGCATTTTCTTTGATTCAATTCTTCTTGTTTTATTCTATTTTGCATACAGCAAGTTTGTCTTCATAGAGTGTACCTTCTCAGAAGTGTTTGGTCAATATTTCTCTTGGCAGAGTCAAATGTCGCTATGCCCAGTGTTAATCAAATGACATATAACATGTATAATTAATGCTAACAATACATTAGCATATAACATCACATTATATGTTTTATGATATATTATATAATATTATATATCATAGATACTTATTTTGTCAATTAAGTAATTACCAGAAAGTGACAATTATATGTTATACAATACAAAAATATTCATAGTATTTGATGTCTGATTTTTCAGATATGTGTAGTTCTGTACAGCATTATACTAATACTTAGTACAATTAATCCTACAAGGGAATGACAGATACATTGTTTAAAAAGCTCTATCTCAGATATGATGAAGTTTTTAGATTTTAAATAGAAGGCATTCATTTTAGTAAACCTCCAGGCCCAGCATCCTTACTCAAAAGCAATGTATAAACCTTAGTTCTTTGCATTCTCTTAGGAAAAACCCCAGGTGATTCTCACAGCATGATTCTGCTCTGTTTCCAGATGTCTGGTCGGGCTGGAAGACGAGGGCAAGATCTGCTGGGTGATGTCTACTTCTTTAATATTCCACCATTTAAAATAGAAAAGCTCATAAAATCCAAAGTGCCTGAGCTGCGAGGTCAGTTTCCTCTCAGCATCTCACTCATTCTGAGACTCATGCTGCTGGCCTCCAAGGCAGATGACCCAGAGGACGGCAAGGCAAAGGTGCTGTGTCCCCCATCCTGGGCCTCTGCAAATTTTCTGGCTGGCCTCTGCTCTACTGTTCTGATATCAGGCTTAGGATGCTTCTCCATGTTCTCTAGAGAGCGGTAGAGGATGCTGGGGCAAAGAATAAGTTATGTTCATTCCATTATCAGACAGAATTTGTGGTTGGGTGGGAACCAAGGTGCTCCCATGGTACCATCTTCTAGTATCATAGACAGCATTGTCTTGTACCAAAGGGAGCCAGCTATCGTCTCTTTCTACCATTCAGAAACAAAAAGATTATTTTATAATTGTAAAGTAACACTTTATTTTTTCATAAGACAAAATATAAGTTGATTTAAAATGTTTAGAAATATGTAAAAGGTTGACAAAAAAACCCAAAACAAAATAGAACAAAACACAAAGGACTCATGACTAGTTCTACCAAAACTATTATTATTTTAATTTTTTTCAGACTTTTTTCCCCGTGTAAGTAACTGGACACAAAACAAAATCAGAACATTGTCTTGATTCTTTAGGGTCAGATAAAAGTGAGTCTGAGACCATGGATTTGAAACTCACAATTAGATGATTTAATTTCCATTTTTGTGATGACACACTGTTAGAAGGACTTGTGTTCATTTTTTATTGGCTGTAACAGAATGCCACAGGTGTGGTGAACTATGAAGAACAAATGTTTGTTTTGGCTCATGATTCTGGAGGTTCAATGCTGCACATTGGCAAATAGTGAAAGACTTTCTTGGCATACCCCAATCAAAGTATGTCACGTGGTGAACAGAAAGTGTCCCAGCCTGTCTGGCCTCTCCTGTTCAATCTTCTTGGTAAATCAATAAGGATTCTAGTCTTAAGGCTTCCTTTGTTACTAATCATTTTCCTATGTCACAGACCTCAATAAGACATCCAGAAGGGAGATTAGATTTCAGCATGGTATGGGGACCAAATTCAGACCCCAAGAGGACCTAGTCTTTCTTAACTCTGTATTAATTATTATAAACAGTTAAATCAGATACTGCTTACTGATATAAGAATTTCAGGATCTTTCTGATGGGTTTGCTGGTTTATATCAAAGTTTCTTCATTTTTGAATTCTTGTACAATGTCTTCTCTCCCCCAATCCCTCCCTCCTTCCCTCCCTCCCTCATTCCCTCTCTTTCTTCTCTCTTTCTCTCTCTTTCCCTCTCTTCCATTCTTCCCCTCTGTGCATGTCCCATGGCACACATGTGGCAGACACAGAACAAATTTATAATAATTTGCAGGAGCCCGTTTCCCACTTTTCCTGCTCTGGGTCCTGGGTCCTGGGTCCTGGGTATCTAACTCTGGTTGTACTTATTGGTGACAATTGCCTTTATGCAGTGAGCCAATATGTTGGTCCCATTTTCAGTTTTTAATTTTTACTTCTCTGTAGAGATAAGTGCATTTTCTATTTAGATTGCTTATTATTATTATTTTAATAATTGAATATTATAAAATACTTTACTTTTTATTGTATACATATATATGATATGTGTGTGTGTGTGTGTGTGTGTGTGTGTGTGCATGCAAATGTCAGAGAGCACATGTGAACTTCAGAAGACAACTTTGTGGATTCTGTTTTTTTTTTCTTCTACGTTTACATGGGTTCAAAGGATTGAACTCTGGTCTCCAGGCTTGTACACAAGCACCTTTACCAGAGGAGCTGTCTCTCTGACCCCTTATCATTTTTTTCAAAGACTTAACTAGGGGGATTCATTTTTTTGTTTTGTAATATTTGAGAAAAATGATATGAAGCCTTTGCTTACTGTGCTCCCTTTTAAGTGTGGACAGAAAATCTTCAGAATGTGCTTTATAAATTATGTACTCTTCATCCAAAATAATGGGTTTATCATGACATTTCTGGACTACATGTCATATGCTTTATATGTGTCCTCCATGTATCTGTTGTATTTCTCCATCCCTACCACCAGTCTTCTTCCTCATCCAAACACTCTCTCTTCTACTTTCACACATATGTACTTTTAAATATAGAGATTTAGTGAGTAAAAGCATGCATTACGGTGCTCAGACTGTTTCTTAGCCTTCAGTATTGGGTATTTCATGGAGCATACTTGTTCCATCTCCTAGCTATGACAGCCAGGCTAATCTCTTTCCTCATACAGTTAATTTGACTTTTTTCTGCCTACATAGTCATATGAGTCTTTTCTTTTTGTTTATTTCAAATTATTTCTCCATGCTCTACTTTCTGAAAAGTAATTTTGTTTGTTTGCTTGTTTGTTTATTGTTTTGGTTTTTTTCAAGACAGTGTTTCTCTGTATAATAGCCCTGGCTGTCCTGGAAATCACTTTGTAGATCAGGCTAGCCTTGAACTCTCAGAGGTCCACCTGTCTCTACCTTCCAGTGCTGGGATTATAGGTATGAGCCACCACCACCAGACTTGAAAAGTAATTTAAAGGTTACTATTTAGTTACTTTGTGAAGATACTGTTCCATCTTGCTGTTCAAGCTGTTTTTCTGGTGAGGAGGTTACATATGTTATCCACAGAAGTCACATTTTATGTTCAAATCAGTGGAGTAAAGCACATTCACCATTGCTTTTCTACATTCAAATATTTTGTTGAACTAAAATCTCTTAAATTATGATTTTTATGATTCTTTTTATTGTTACTTCTTCAATAACAGTCATTACTTTTTAATATTGCAAGTCTCATTTCCCCCTTTTGTCAATTACTTCTTTTGATTATGAAAGAGCATACCGTTTGTCTTGTGCATTACTGGTTCAGATCTTCTGATTGTCAATCATGTTTGCTGTTGTTGGAGAAAGCATGTAGTGCTCATGTAGTGCAGGCTGGTCTTGAACTCACTAAAGACCTGAGGATGACCTTGAACTCCTTCACCTTTGGGATCACAAGCATGAGCCACTGTGTCTGGGTCAACTCTGTTCTTCAGTAACCTTAGGGTAGATTTTAATTATATATTACGTCTGGGTGCATCTGTGGAGCCCTCTCTAGAGAAAACTAGCCTGCAGGACAGCAATGTCCTCAAATGAAGGTGGCCTTGTGCAGCATGCTGAGGACCTTGATAGAAGGAGAGTGGAAGTCTTTTTGTGCAGACTTGCTGTGAGGTGAGCAGCTTCAGTACAATGGAGCCATGCACATTACGGTTTGAAGCTACTTTTAAAATTATGTGCCCCAAATCAATTGTACCTCATTTAAGTTGCTCTTCTCGGGTATTTTGTCATTGCAGTGAAAATACTGATAAATCTTGCTAGTATGCCTTTAGTTATAAGGTCTGTACCTCCAGGACACAGTGGACCACTGCTAGTTCCTTTCCCTCACATCCCCTTATTACTTGGCTTTTTTTTCCAAAAGCTGAGTCCTCTGAATCCAGCATACAAGGACAAGAGGGTGGTAGTAAAGTCTCCGTTTGGTTCCCTTTGTAACCTACTATAAAGGAAATGGAGAGTTCATCTCTTTTATTTCTCCTCCTGTCCTACCATTAAGTATATTGGATTTAAATATAGTAGTATCTGGAGATCTGGCTTAGTTGTTAAGAATAGGTAAGGTTATTGCAGAGGACCTGAGTTGAGTTCCCAGCTCTCATAGTTGGTGTAGCAAACCACTCTGCAACTCCAAGAGGTCTGACGTCATTTTGGGTGATACTAAGGAAGTTTACTTTCATTGTGAGCTCATAGATATTTTAGAGAGAACTTGAATATTGCACATACAAGAGTGTTGTTTGACACTCGAGATGAAGGAACATTTTCACTCCTTTGTCTTCAGCCAAATTTTTTCTGATATTTTTGCAGTAGCACGATAGATGTAAAATAGTATATCTAGACACCCTCAAAAATAAATTATGTTCTGCATGCTCTGAAACTGATAATGTCTTTTCTGCTGAGTCTGTTTGATGACAATTGTGTTTCTTTTAAGTTTGTTTTCTATGCTTATCTTATTCACTTCTCTGTTAATGTGATAAGACCATGACCAAGGGAACTTATAGAGGGAATGGTCTGCTGGAGACTTTGAGTCCCTGTCCATCATGACAGGAGCAGGGCAGCAGGAAGGGAGGCACTGGAGTAGTGGGTGAGGCTTCCCAGTTTGAGACAGTACCACAAGCTAGGGGCAGAGAGTTAACTGGGAATGTCATGGGCTTTTGAACCCCAAAGCCTACATTTGATAATCCTTACCTAACATTTTCATAAACCAGAGAACAAACATCCAAACACATTAGCCTATGAGGCCATTGTCATTCAAGCTGCCACAGTTCTCTCCAGTATGCTAAAAGACATACATGCTATGTTAGGTGATGTGGTATATGGTGAAGGCAATTGTATTGTATCAAATCTAATTGAACTTTGTATATTGTTGCTACCAAAAGGAACCTCTTAAGAGCATCCCCTTCTCCGTGTGCTTTAGTCAGGGGAGAGAGCCTTCAGAAAAGAATAAAGTAGAAAAGGGAGAGCCCACAATGGTTCATTGTACTTTAGAGGTACAGATCTTATAATTGAAATTATATATACATGAGATATGACATTACATATGCATAAGACATATGATATATATGTGTGTGTATGTGTGTGTGTTTGTGTTATATGTAATTTAGCCTGTGTTATCTCTTGCAAAGACATTTCACTTAATGTTACTAAATGAAAAACTTCTCTTTGCAGGCACTGTCAGTGCTGAGGCACTCACTGTTATCCTTCAAATGTCCCCGAGTCACAGACATGTTAAAGCTGTACTTCTTATATTCTTTGCAGTTTCTGGTGAAAGAGGTAGGAACCAACTCCCCCTCCCCCGTTTCTGCTTCTCTCTGTATGTGTGCTGTGGTGTGGTATGTATATGCGTGTATAATAGATTTGCTACTATCCATATTTTTAAAGTACCAGACTTGGTTTTTTTTTTTAATTTTAAAAAACTTTCATCTACTTATGTGTGATGTGTGAGCAGATGTTATGTGTGTGTATAGGTGCTTGTGGAGACAAGAAGAAGACTTGAGAGGGCCTGAAACTGGAGTAGTAGCTACTGTGAGGGTCTCAATGTAGATTCTGAAAAACTGAGCTCAGGTTGTTGGAAGAGCAGCAAGTGCTGCTGACTGCTGAGCCATCTATCTGTCTGACCCTAGATTTTTGTTTTTAACCACGTTTCATTATTGTAAACCTTAGAAGACAATACCCAATGAGTACTGCTACTTGTAATTCATGTAATTATTAAAGTTGGGCGAGTTGGTGGTTACAGCCTTATTGGCATGTACTATTTTAAACTGATAATAGACAATCTACTTGCTACTAATTTTGTAAGTTGAGTAAAACTGACAAATTATTTCTGTTCTCTAGGGACATATAGATCAAGAAGGTAACCCTACAGGGTTTGCTGGCCTTGTATCACATTTACATTACCATGAGCCGTCTAATCTTGTTTTTGTCAGTTTTCTTGTAAGAGGTCTGTTCCATAATCTTTGTCAGCCAACTCATGAAGGTAAGTTTGAGGGTTATGTTGTGTGTGTGTGCATGTGTATATAATCAAAATAATATCAAACCATACAGTAAGTATATAAACAATGTATCATTTTTAGTATATGATTATTTATCAAATAATATATTGTATATGTTATATATATGTAAAATTATATGGATGTGTGTATAAAATCTTCCCATGGTGGGAAAAACCTTGATAGATTTATATATAGAAAACTAAAACTTCAGGAATACATGTACTCAATAACCACTTGAGAGAGTATCAGTTAAGTATGATAATGTACGTATGAAAATATTATTTTTCATTTTAACTGAAAGTTTAATAATAAAAAATGCTAATTTGATAGACAAAACATAGGTTTGCAAAAAAATATGAAGTGAAATCAGTACTAAAGATGTCCTATTTTGTGACAATGATTTAAAAATATTCACTACTGCAAGTTGTAACTTGAAAAGTGTGTTTCTTCCAGGATTCTGAGCATATTGCATAATATACAATATTTATAAACCCTTTTTTGTAATTAAATATATGATCAACTTTGAATAACAGCATGGGAAAACATTTTTAAAATATGAAATCCAAAATTCTACCCTCAGATAATAACTATTAATATCTGTAAATATTGTCTGCAGCACTATTTTCTTTGAATATAATTGTGCAGTATACATCAATATCTGATATTGCATTAATTATGTTTCGAGGTCTATTATGCATTATAAATTTTGCCCACATTGGGCATAGTTATTATAATAAATCCCATACAGTTTTTATGGGAAAACATTTGGGTTCTAAGTTTCAAAATAAATATTTTAGAGCATGTCTCTGAAATATTTAAAAATAAATTCTTTACACCATGTCTCTGAAGTAGATATTGCTCTCTCCTAATATTTGTGCTTGATGTTGTGATATTTCCTGGTGCATGGTGACCTCCAAGCCTCCTGCTTTGTCTTCTGTCCCTAGCTGATGGAAATATTTTTGCTTTTCACAATACCTGTAGACTTTATGTTTTTAAAAATGTATCATTTTGGGGCTGGAGAGATGGGTCAGAGATTAAGAGCACTGACTGCTCTTCCAGAGGTCCTGAGTTCAATACCCAGCAACCACATGGTGGCTCACAACCATCTGTACTGAGATCTGGTGCCCTCTGCTGGCCTACAGGTATACATGCAGACAGAACACTATACATAATAAATAAAGAAAAATATTTTTAAAAAAGTATCATTTTCTGGCTACTCAGAATGTTTTGTTTCCTCCAAATTTGTAACAGGTGAAATCATTTCAGGTAAGTGAAAGTGTTGTTGGCAGATATAGCCAAAATCGGTAGGTTTATAAAGTATGAATACAGAAGTTAAATAAAATGACGTGCTTCTCACCTTTTAAGAAGTCAGAGCCAATACTCAAGCATAGCTAGCCTGATTCTAGTTCCCAAGTTATTGATTATCACAACTTTTTAAGCATTCCTACTATTTGCATGCTGCTGAAATGCAGTGCCTTGAGTCACTGCGGCTCCATCTGAGTTGAGGAAGGTTATCTGCAGGGTTAGTTTTGGATATTTTGCTGGTAAGTACCAAGAAGTCATAATAGATTATTGACTAGGTGGGTGAGGCCATCATGGTTCGCATAAGCATGGCCCCCATAGGCTCAATACTTGGTCATCAGGTAATGGCACTATTTGAAAGAATTAGAAGGCATAGTTTTGTTGGAGGAAATGTGTAGATGGACTTTCTTTGCAGCTGCCTGTGCCAAACAATGACGTGGAGATTTATTATTAATCATGAAACCTTGACCTCATCTTACACTAGTCCCATTAGCTGTTATAACTTAGATGAATCCATTCGTACTAATCTACACTTTTGCATTCGTTACTTCTCTTCCGTCTTACACCTCCTGTTTCTTCTCTCTGTGTGACTGGTGACTCTACCTTTCTCCCTCCCAGAGTCCTCTCTGACCCCAGAAATCCCACCTATACATCCTGCCTAGTTATTGACCATTCAGCTTTTTATTACACCAATTACAGCAAATACATTTTCACACAATGTACAAATATCTCACCAAAGAAATGTGTCACTCAGGGGTCGGTTTTGAGGTTTAAAAAATTTATCAAGTTCAGAGTCTCTTTCTCTCTCTCTCTCTCTCTTCCTCTCTCTTTCTCTCTCTCTTCTCTCTGATGGAACTGGTGCAGCTCATCTTTAACTTAGCAACTGGGAGTTGCAGTAGCAGAATCTCTGGGGTGGACTGAGTAGGAATAATCTCACAGGCTCATATGTTTCAATGCATGGTTCATTTGGGAATGGCACTATTTGGGAGGATTGGGAGATATGGCCTGGTTAAAGAAGGCATGGCCTTGTTGGAGGCAGTGTGTCACTGGGGGTGGGTTTTAGAGATTTGCAAGCTCAAACCAGGCCCAGTGGCTATCACTGTCATCTTGCTGCCTGACAATGCAGCTGTAGAACTCTCAACTGCTTTTCCAACACCATGTCTGCTTGTGTGTTGTCATGCTCCCTGCAAGGGTGAAAATACACAAAACCTCAGAAACTGTAGATAAGCCCCAATTACATGCTTTCTTTTATAAGAGCTGCCATGGTTGTTGTGTTTCTATATAATCATAGAACAGGGACAAAGACAGAGACATCATAATTTGGTCAGCCACTGGAAGATAGGGCAAAATAAGCAAAGTCTAGATCAAAACATAAGAATATTTGCAGTAGGACAGATAAGGATGCTAATGAAGGCAAAATCAAGAATAAAAAAGGCACAGATGAAAAGCATCTGCTGCTGAGTTATTCTGCATTTGCTATGAAATGAACATAACAATTATTTTAAACAGGAAAAAACTGATGTAATAATTTTTACATACATAACATGAAACTTTTTTCTTTTACAGGCTCAAAATGTTTTTCTGAAGATGTAATGGAAAAGCTGGTTTTAGTATTGGCAAATCTTTTTGGAAGAAGATATATTCCAGCCAAGTTCCAAGATGCTAACATCAAGTTTTATCAATCAAAGGTAAAATGTTCTGGTAAAATTATTAACAATAGTACACAGATTCTGTCAGAAATGTTTCAGTAGCAACAGGGTTTCATGAATGTGGGTTAATTAATGCATTTTATATACTAATTTGCTTCTTTCGAAAATAGTGTGATATGTATCAGTAACTTAGAAGTCCCTCTGTGAATCGGTGCAAAGCTTACACGCCTTGAAGATAAAGAGGAAGAAAGAGCAGTCATGGTTTGAATTGATTGCATCAATATACAACACTAGTGAACAGGTGTACAAGGCCTGGGAAGATGACTTGATACAGTTCTTGCCATGTACTCATGAAGATCTGAGTGTGGATTCCTAGTACCCATATGTAAAGATGTACATGGTGACACCCTTTGTCATCCCAGAACTGAAAAGGCAGAGAAATGTGGATCTCTGGAGCTGGCTTGGGCAGGCTAGGCTAATTGGAGAGCTCTAGGAATGGGGAGAGAGCTTGCTTCTAAAAAAATATGGTGGAGAGCACTCAAACACATATTCATGTACACACATATGGAGATGCAGATAATTATACATCTAGGCCCCAAAGCCACCTTCATTGTTTGAATGTGTCTTGAGATATGATTGTATGTCACAGTGTCATCTCTGAGAAAGTGTTACAAAGCTGTCTGGAAACGGTCCTTTGACTCCTAAATCTTAGGACAGTTTTACAATTTAATATCATCATCCTGTTTGCTTATTTTTGAAAAGGTGCATTTGTCCATTCAATTAAAACAGTCGTATTTATTTCCATGAGATCTTTCATAGCACCCTTTCTGCTTTTCTTGCTGCCTTGAGTTGATTCCCTCAGGAATATCCATGTAACTTCCTGATGTAGCGCCGATGGCATGGGTGATAAAGGCAGAATTCTTTTCTGCACAGTTCTTCAGGTCCATAAGTCTTAAATAAAGATGTTTTATGGAGGCATGCTTTATAAGTTGTAGTTTACCATCACAGAACTACAAAAAAAAAGAAAAGAAAATTAGATTATAGCACTTCCGTGTGTACAGGTTGAAAAATAAATTGTGTTAGCCCAATGAAGACACTGAGAGTTTCAAAACCTCTCAACCAGGTGCAGTTGATTCTGAACCTGAAAATATGCTCTATCTTCTTTGCTCTACATACTTGCCCCTAGGTCCTTTGAAATTACTCAAGAGTCTAGTGGCAGTTGAGGACATGTCTGCTCTTACAAGAGCTGTTTTCTTTAGGGAGCATCAGAGCAAGTGTTATAAGTAGAGCATTTGTTATTCAAGTGCAAGTAAGCACAAAAAAATTTAATCTCAGTTCAATCAAGAAGAAAAAATGGCTTTATTGAAAACAACTGTGTGGTGTTTTACCTTCAATGCTTCAAGTTCTCAGTTTTTAAGGAAGGTGTTCTCTGCTCTCTGAAAAACCTTTGGCATCTAGGTATTCCTTGAGGACCTCCCTGAGGACTTCAGTGAGGCCCTGCTTGAGTACAACACGCAAGTGACAGAGGACTTTGCTGCTTTTCTGCGAATTGTGTCCCAGATGGCTGATATGAAACAGGAATATCAACTCCCCCTCTCAAAAATTGGTAAGTGTGTTTCAGTTCTATGTGTAGCAATTTAGTAATAATCCTGCCCAAGGACATGCAATATGAATGCTAGGGATGCAGGCCATTGGCAGTGCTTCAAGTCTCCAACTCTACCATTTTTATCTCAGAAGGCTGGCACTTCAGAAAAGTCAGTTTGCCTTGGGATAATTGGGTTCTTTCTGGAAAAAAAAAGGAAGTTGTTGATTGGCAGTTAGAAGGGCAGTGGAGAATGAACCTAAATCCAATTTGAATCACTTATAAATGGTTTTGATTGAGGGCCAACTTTAGTTCAGTTGTAGAAAATGGAGCAAGGATGTCTCTGAGACAAGAGAAACAAGAGGAATTCTTTCTTATTAGTAGTAGTAGTATTAGAACAATCTTATTTTACATACCAATCTCAGTTCCCTTCCCATCCTCCTGCTCCTCCCACCTTCTCCCCACCCCTCCTCTATTCTCTCCTCACAGAAGTGTCACATCACTGGAGGCAGGACCAAGCCCCAACCCCATCCCAAGGATCTAGGTGGAGCAAGGCATCCCATGATAGGGAATGGGTTCCTGAGAGTTCAAGTCCCACCGCTAGTGGCCTCACATACTGCCCAACCCACACAACTGGCACCCACTTCAGGGAGCCTAGTTTGGTCTTATTCAGGTTTCTTTGTTCTCAGTCCAGAGTCAGTGAGCTCCCACTTGCTCAGGTCTGCTGTTTCTGTGGGTGTCCCCATAATGGTCTAAAAACAATAACTAAAGGAAGAAGAACAAACGGTATCTATCTCAGTCTGTTCTGGTCAGAATTCACAGGTAAAGAATGTGAAGACTCTCCACTTGTGTCTCACCTGATGAGCTGCAGGGAAGGAAGGATGGCAGTTTCACCATTTGCTTGTCTGTCTGGAAACTTTGATGTGGATTTGCTTCGTCCAGAAGTTTCAGATAACGTAAGTAAAGAGTGATGTTCATTAATCAGTCTCCACGGGGGCGTTTGCTCCAGTCTGAGTGGTACATTGTAACAGAATGCTGTCGAGGCTGTGGAAGACTAGCATACAGATGATAAACATTACACGTTCCATTGCATGAAAAGTGTTTTCATTTATTAATTACTTTTCCAAGGTCAATCACAGATCACAGTTTTGCTTCCCTCCCTCCTCTCCTGCTAGTTCCTCTCCCAGCATTCCCTCTCTCCTGCCAGCCAGCCATCCCACCGTTCTTTCCAGAAAAGTGTCCCTTTTCTGGAAAGAAAGATTCACCCATAATTTTGTAGTTATTACTTACTAACTCTTATAACTTAAGTTAACCCATAATTCTTATCCATGTTTAGTCATGTGACTTGGTACCTTACATCAGTGCGTCATTCTCATCTTGCTTCCTCTGATTCTGGATGATGACTGCATCTCTGCCTTTCCTCTTCCCAGAATTCTCTTCATCTGATTGTCCTGCCTATATTTGCTGCTTGATTAGGGGCCAATCAGCATTTTATTAACTCAATATGAGTGACAAGACTTTAAAGTGTACAAGAGCATTATCCCATAGCATTTCCCCCTTTTTCTTTTCAAAAGAATCTCATCTCCTCTGTTTAGCTGCCTTTGTTTTAGCCCATTGTCCATAACAACTTGTAACCAACACACTAAACAAAGACAAACATCCATAATCCATTTCTTTTCTGAGAATGTGAGCATAGTTTTCTGGGCTACTTCCTGATGACTGGGGACACTAGTATTCTTATGTGGACCAAAAGAAAATTAAGGATTATGATCAAGTCTTTAGGATTATGGAGTATTCTGTGAGGCTGAATCATCTCAGCCAGCAACCTTGAAACTGCTCTGGATGTAGATTTCTGAAGAAACTACAACTTCTGAAATATTGGATCATCTGTCTGTTCCCATCAGAGATTTTTCAGGAGGTCTTCCTCAATCAAATCTTATTTTTCTTAATGAAGAATAAATCTACAACCTCTCATTTCTTATGGAAATGAAAGCAAAACCTCTTCTCCAGAGTAATTTATCTTCTGACGTAAATTTTGAAGTCAAGACATTTTCAAAATATATAGGTTCTGTTAATCCAGCAGCATTTATAATCAAATGTCTTTTAGCAGCTGTTGCTCCTTCCTCAGCAGTCAAACAATTCAGAAACATACAATATTCAGATTCTCTGTGTATTTTCCATCTTTACATAGCTTTTTTTACACTGTTTATTTTATTTTTGTTTTCTAACTTTGGTTTTTTAAGGCAATGTTTCTCTGTCATGACTGTCCTGGAAGTCGTACTGTAGACCAGGTTGTTCCCAAAATCACAGAGATATGCCTGCCTCTGCATCCCAAGGGCTGGGATTAAAGGCATGCCACCATTCCTAACTATCTCTTCCTTTTTAAAAGGACTTTTTATATCCTTTTTCTTTTCTCTACCAAGTTTATGTACAGTTTCAAGCACACTGTAAACCATTTAAAGAGTTTTTTTTTTCTCCCTGGTCTGAATCTGTCTTCACTGTATATGCCTATCTTTTTTTTCTGGCCACATAAATCTTTAATCTAAGTGGCGTGACTAGGATTAAAACAGCAGCTTTGGCAGATGGATCCACCCCACTCCTTGGCTTCCTGAGAGTCTAGCTTCATGGTGAAGGTGCTAGCTATGTTTGGTAGGAGCTATATTTTTTTGCCACAATTCTGTGGAGTTCCTAGGTCCATACCACCACCAAGAGGCATGTCACCAACTGTTCATAAACAAAATTTAAGTGTATGGTGACAACAGGCCTCTTAGAAGAGCTGGGAGGTTTTCACTGTTAACTCTGAGTCAGGAAGCCTTTTTTTTTTTCTTAAAAAAGAGCCCTCCTCTGATCACAGCCAAAAACCAGAGCCTACTGGAGTAAAGGTGGTTATTGAAAAGCTGTGCTTGACTTTGTTCTTATCTGTTGGAAATCCTTTTTTTGAAGTTTTCTCCATATTTATATAAAAATTCTTGCTAAACCTTTGGGTGCCATTTGTAGACAGAAGTTGCTGTCCCACCTGGTCTCATAGCAATTCCGCCCCAAATAAACATACAGAGGCTTATATTAGTTATGAACTATTTGGCCTATTGTCCAGGCTTACAACTTAAATTAATCCATATCATAAATCTATGGTTAGTCATGTGGCTTGATACCGTTTCTCAGTAAGGCATTCTCATCTTGCTTCCTCTTTTTCTAGATCATGACACCATCTCTGCCTTTCCTCATCACAAAAGTCTGGTTGCCCCACCTATACTTTCTGTGTGGCTACAGGCCAATCAGCACTTTAGTTAACCAACACAAATAACAAATTCACAGTGTAAAAAAGCGTTATCCCATAGCATGTTCTGACATGAAGCTCTAATTTATTTTTCTAAACACCATAATATTTCATAATATAAAACTATACATTACTCTGCTTTCTGTTAATGTTCAGTCATTCTTTAATTCTCTATTGATACAAACAGTCATATTAATGTTTCGTATTTGTGCGCTACTTTCTCTTAGGTGTAAGTGTGCTCCTTTCTCTTAGGTGTAATTTTCTGGGTCAAAAAAATAGAAATATTAAAATGTTCATGTCTGTTTCCCAAGACTCTCAAACCATGCTAGTGTTGTAGAATATTAGTTAAAGATTTGCTGTATTTGTTTATGCTGTAGAACTTTTGTGTAATGATGCAAAGATGTGCTGCATTCTTTTGTGTTGTGTTTGTTTAACTCTGTGAAGCTTTTACTATGCACGTCTAAAATGCCTGATTGTGTTAAAGAACTGGACAGCCAATAGTGCAGCAAAGGGATAGGCAGGGCCACCAGGCATAGAGAATAAAGAGGAGGAGAAATCTGGGAAGAAAGATTGAGAAGTAGGATAAGCAGATGGACTGTAGGTGTATGGGGGGTAGTCAATCAAATAACAGCAAGTCATGGAGTAAGAAGTAAAGAAAGGTATACAGAAATAGAGAAAGTTAAAAGCCCAGAAGCAAAAGATCTCAGGCTTTATGTGGGATAATTTAAGTTAAGAAAAGCTGGCTAGAAATAAGTCAAGCTAAGGCTAGACATTCATCAGTAAGCATAAGTCTCTGTGATTTATTTGGGATCTAGGTTACAGGCCCCCCAAAATCAAAGAGTAAAGAGTAAATAAAGAAGAAAACTATACTCTTGAGTTTTTTACAAGTTCTTGGGCCAGTTTGCAGTGTCACTAGCACTGTATCAGAACTCCTGTTTTTCACACGCGGCAGAGATTTTGCAAAATGAAGACACAGAAAACAATTTATTTACTTTCTTCTCTTATTTTATTGTTTTTGTTCTATCTTTTCTCTACTCTTTTTAATCTGGATGTTGATTCTGAAACTCACTATGCACATTTAGTTGAATTTTCTCTTGTCACATGCAGGCCTCCTGGTCTGTGAAACCCCATTTGCAAAGTTATTCTCAGAATTGTTAAGGAGACTTTAAAGATTTTCATTTATTTTTTTCTTTCCTAGTCAGTCTTGCTCTATTCCAGAAAGACTGGTGGATTTGCCATCAACATGCTGTGGGGTAATCCTCTTTGCAGGTGGAGCCAAGTCATGCTCTAGGATGCTCTGCCTCAGTGTGTGCAGAAGGCACCTGCTCTTCTACCAACAGAGTGTTCTTGAAGAGCACTGATGAAGATGAAATCACTACAAGTTCTAAGTTAAAAGTCTCCTCTTCTTGTGAATAACCATGCAAAAATTCTATTTCTTTAGGTTATTCTGCACACAATTGGTATCGATCATATCCAAGCCCCAGTGCTGTGGCCACACAGGTTCGATAGTACAGGAAGAAAATTGCCACTTAATGCATATGCACTTGACTTCTATAAGCATGGATCTCTTGAGGCAATAACACATGACAATGGGTATGTTTTCTCCTGGTAATTTCAAGAATTAATTAGTACTGCCAAGCATATTAGATTTTCACTTTCAGACTGATGGCAAAGATGATGACATACTCTATATTATTTTTATTTCTAGTTTGTCAGCAATAATTTGGCATTTAGGCCAACTCACTTGATCTAAATATATACTCTAAATGTGTCTATGTGAATATTAAAATATATCTTTATATTACATTTCTAATTAGGCATAATTTGGTTTTTTAATGACAGATAAAAATCTGGTATTGCTTAAGGGCTGAGAGAATATAAATTGTCTAGTTTTCAATTCTGGTTCTGAGACAGTTATTTTAGCTTGCAGGAATGGCATTTCTATAAGTATAAGAAGAACCAAGTATTATTTAGGTCACTCTCTATACAGTTGTTGCGGACACAGTGTTGTGGCCACAAAAGTTGGACAGTCACGGAAGAAAGCTTAACATATACCACTTAACACATATACACTTTACTGTAGTAAGCAAGGATCCCTTGGGAGGTTTGACCAGGCCAATGGGTATCTTCTCTTTTGTTAACTTCAAGAAATAATTAGTCATGACAAGTATATTAGATATTCATGTTCAGGGAAATAGTCAGGAGAATATCCATTATCAGGGAAATATTGGCACAGGTGCTAAACACATACATCTAGAGGCAAATACACTAAGAAATTAAATATACATTTGACATAAAAATTTGAACAATCTTTATTAAATTAAGGTGGTGTAAAAGGTTTTGATAGTCTTCAGAAACCTGGCTGTCTATTCAGCCTGATTTATTATTGTCAATATAGTAGTTGCTGCACTAGAAAATAGTATTTTTGTTTTATTAAACTTATTCAGTGACAATCTTATAATTGTATATAAAAATATGACCACACCTCCTCCCACGTCTTGTATCTCTTCCCAGTTGTGCCCTTTTACTCCAGCAAATCATCCTCCCATTTTGAGTCTTTGAATTTTGTTTTCTTTCATTTTGGGACCCAAAGTTCTACCAGGGTTGACTGCATGACTGTGGAGCATAGGGGCCCACCAGTGACTACGATCCTATAGAGAAATGATTCTCCCTTCTTCTGCTCACAGGGCCCTGGTTGTCCTATGAGTCTACTCCTCATCCATGCCTGAGGTTAATGGTCCCTTTCTTGTGTAGACCCTATGCAGGCAACCTTAGCTGTGAGTCATGAGTCACGCCATGCCCTGAAGCTGGCATTTCACAGCACTCCCCGCACATCCTGCTCTTTGCTCTTCTGGTCTCCTCTTCTGTGATGTCCCGCCTTGGTGAGCTGACACAGATGTTCCAACTAGGGATTAGTGCTCAGCAGTCACTTATCTTCAGCACTTTGACTGATTGTCTGCCACCCATTGTTAAAAACAAAAGAAAACGACACGGCAAAACAAAACAGCTTCTGTGATCATGGCTAAGACAGCCATCATTTAAGGGTTTAAGCAATAATAGTAAATAATTTTGTGTCATTAATTTTAGTTTTTCTGTTATTTAGGATACATTATGGGACAGCTTACCAGGTGTTGAAAGATTTTTCCCTTACCATTAAATCTATCAGGTATGTTACATGTTGAAATAATACCTTCCTATTTTTCAGAAATTTAATAGTAATTTGAAAATGTTGAGGTTTTGTTTCATGATACAGGTATGTAAAAGTATCATGGATCTTGTTTCATACCACGAATTTCTACTTCCGAAAGGGTTTATAAAATCACCCATCCCCACAACCTGTTGGTTATGATCTGTAATACAATTAATTCCATGTTACTTTGGAGATTAAGATCAGTCCAGAGAGAGTCTCCGACTCAGGCACTACACACCAACAGGAAGCTATTCCAGAGCATTACTGATCTCGGATCCTAATATTCTTGATGATTCCAATTGCAAAACCATGTCAAACACACAATGTTTTTGAGGTGCTATCAGGTCTCCAGGTTATATCATGTGCTTGCTCTTGAGTCACTTGCTGTAACCTATATTTATATTCAGCGTTTATCTGGCTGTCAATGCATAGTCACTTCCTGTTCTGATCTACCTCAAGGCCCAGTTAATCACAAGGAATATCAACCTTTGTGTGAGCATTCCACCATTAGCTGTATAATATCAGCTAGTTAAATGACCATCATCCTAACCCCTTAAACCTTAATGCATTCCAGCACTTTAGCAGCGATTCCTTATTTTGTCAAATGAACATAAAGCTTATCATAATTGCATCCTTAATAAGCAATTATTTGTTTTATTTCCTTGATAAGAGCTGAATTAGGCTTATATGTATTATTTATATACACAGTGTGAATTTGAGGCATACAAGAGCAGAGGGAATAGCTTTGTTCATCTATAGAAGTGGTTCTCAACCATCCTAATGCTGTGACCATGTATTGCAATTTCTCATGTTGTGGTGAACCCCAACCACACAATTATTTCATTGCTAATTTACAACTGTAATTTTTCTACTATTATGAGTCATAATGTAGATATCTGATATACAGGATATCTGATATGTGACCCCCAAAAGGGGTCATGACCTACAGGTTGAGAATCACTGATTTATAGCATCTCTAGGTGAAGTGGCACATAGTTATCCAAAGCATAATCTTAGAAGCAACCCAGAAGCCTCCAGAGATACTAGAGCTGAGTCCAAAGCCAGGCTGAAAAAACAACATTAATTCATTCATTCACCTAACCAGTGTGTCTGCATTATTGTTTTGAGAAACTTTTAATTATTTGAGGTATAAGGATTGTTAAGTCTATTTCCACATGTACAATCCCTGTATTAGCTACTTTTCTGTTGCTGTGATAAGATACCATGAACAAGGCGACTTATAGAAGAAAAACCTAGTTTACTTTATGGTTCCTGAGAAATTTGAGTCTTTTTCAGGAAGATAATTCAGTGTTGCATTTTAGAATTACATCTGCATATTTTGAGCATCATGGACACAGAACAGTGAATGTGAGTGTGGCATAGATCTACAGTCTTTCTATGTGGTGGAGATGCATCAGATTGTCTCTAAGTGTGTAACAGTAAGAGTGGTGAGAAATGAATGAAGGTCTGAATTAAGGAAACAGAGTAATGATACGGGATATTAACTCTACAAATACTTGTAATTGAAGCATTGATACTGAAGTTCATATTATGGCTAAAGATGACCAAGGATTAAATTGTTGTTAATGAATCTGTCTTTTTCTGTCTCTCTTACACATACACACAGACATGTGCGCACACACACACACACACACACTACATTGTGAAAGTGACATTTTTGGTTAAGTATAAACGTAGTTAAATTTATATTTGTTGTGCATATCAGAGGATATCATCTATTTTGATATCTGTGGATATAAGAGGACATCATCACAGTGATTAGTCTGTAATTCAGGAGAAGTAAATTAATGTCACAAATAAAGATTTCAGTTTGTTGATGAGTAAAGACCCAGGGAAGCTGGATCTCTAGTAGGGGCAAAATACTAAACAATAAAAGCAAGTAAGATGTCAGACTGTGCTTGATCTCAGCCAAGGCTACTCTCTATGAACTATTCAGTTCTGTGTTTCTTCTTTTTTCTTAACGCCTTTGTACCAGTTTCTTAATACTGATGTAACAAGTTGTCACGTAATGATATAAACCTATTTAAATCTTACCATTCTGGAGGTCTAAAGTCAAAAGTGTGTTCCCTTGAGTAAAACTGAGTTTCTGGATACCTTGGTCTTTACCCAACCTTTAGGGCTTGTCTGCATCATTTTAGCAGTTCCCTTCTGACTATTTCCTTATGTCTTTGAGGTCAGCAATGTTAGGTTGAGAGAGCTGAGACTGTGCATCAAGTGTCCACATTTCACCCCTCTGACATCAGTTCTCACTTTCCTCACACCATGAGCACTTTGGAGAAGTCAATTGCCTCCACCTAGAGGACTCAGAATAACCCCCTGCATTCAATATTAACTAATACCTGTGGCTTCATCTGTGATGGTAATTCTGCATTGACATGGAGTATAACACAATTGCAGGTTTCTGGGGATTTAGGTGAGGACATCTGAATTAGATGAGAAACCTTATTCTATTGGCTGTGTCCCACTTTCATTCTTTTCTCACCTACATAGAAAAAGAAATAAAGCTTTTCTTCTCTATTGTGGATTACAATATTTTCTGGAGTACCAGAAACAAAAAGCACCAGAAAACAACAACAACAACAACAAAAACAAAAACAACAGAAACTCCCCCAAGTATGTTCACAAGATACAGAGTGAAAAGAAAAGAAATTTTTGTTGTACTATTTAAGGGAGCAAGGATCTAAGGACATAGAATTTGGCAGCTGTTCAATTATCCTTTTCAGTAAAGACACTTCACAGAACACCTTGTCTTATCTTCCTATTTCTTTCTTTTTTTGTTTTGTACATACCTTATTCGGTTAATGAATTTGTTTCTTATCAGTAATCCTTATAACATGCTAATACTATTTCATCACTTTAGAGGATAGCTTTTTACATAATACTCATGACTCTTAGTTGATTAATAATAATTCTTCTATTTGCAGTGTCTCCTTACGTGAACTGTGTGAAAATGAAGAAGACAACGTCGTTTTAGCATTTGAACAATTGTCTGAGTCTTTTTCTGAGAAGTTTGGAAAAGTGTGAAAAGAAAAACTATGTACATCAACTAAACTATCACCATAGAAGCTTTGAAAGTTGTATATTTTTTATTCTTATGTCTTGATCAGAAAATCATAGACAATAAAATGGAATGAGCAAGCAATTTGCTGTGTTTGGCTCTGAGTACCCTTGGCTGTACCACTTGGTGTGCCTATGTCTTTGTTTCTTTAAATAACTGACTAAAAATTCTTACGTCTCCAAATTATTGAGGATTGAATGAGAAAATGCAGGATTTGCATATATATGTTTGAAGATTTTTATACTCTGTGAGACACAAACAAATATTGTATTTAAATACTTTCACTATTAATAGATGTAAAAAGTTTATTGAAACTAGAAAATAAATAATTACAGTATCCTGAAAATGTAATATATCCTTCTTAATCAACCTAAAAAGATTATTCTTCTTAGAGAGCTAGCTGTTGAAATAGTACATCTCACGAAATAAGCTACTTGTAAAAAAAATTGTTTTCACCCGTTTTTGTGAAGCTTTAAAAGGAAACATATTGCTAAGGTTTTGCTTCATTTTAATTGTATATACAGAATTGTTGAAATAATGACTTCCTTGGTTTCATTTGTGTGAAATACATTAATTTCTATTAATCTATTAATTCACTAGCATGGTACCACTCATTCTGTAGAATTATTTTTATAGGGTCATTCTGTAATTGAGGCTGTGGCCTCAATCCTCAACTCTAGGATCTATTTGAAACCTTCAATTTGAACTTACAACACTGAATCCTCAAAACAAAGATGAGTCTTTTCTGTTACTCGGGCATCTCACTGAACAATGCTATTTTGGTGTCGCCATAGGTAGATGGTTGTGGTTTAAAAAAAAACTGTAATGGTTTATTTATTTCTGAAGCAAAAAAATTCTAATTACTGATAACGATGTGGGATTACATGAGCAATGTTAGGAATCTCTACCTTGGTGGTGTGGGATGCAGTCAAAACCGCTTTTATTCTTTAAATGTTGCAGCAGTGCTGTAAACAGAGACATTTAGGATCCTGTCTAGCACCTCCTAATTTCTACCCAGTGGAATGTTACACAATGTGAAATTTATTGTCATGTTTGTTGTAACTCAAAGCTTGTACTTAAAAGTCCAGATGGGAAAAGAAGATTCCCCCACCCCTATATGCGAAATCTTACCTGGTTTCTAGAGTTTTAGAGGAGTGAGTTCATTTTTGCTCTCTGGGGGTCATCTTAAAAGTGCAGAATTATATGTAACATCTTTGAAAGGTGTCCCCTGGGAGTGGGAGTGGACTACTTCTTTAGTCTTTAGCTAAATCTAAGGTGTAAACAGGAACTTTTTTTTTAGGGAATAAACAATATAAATGTTTTATATTTTTTTCTTTTTATTAAAAATTTCTACCTCTTCCCCTTTCCCTTTTGTTCCCCCTCCCCCTTCTTTTTCCCCCTCCTGTCCTAAGAGAAGTCAGGGTACCCTGCCCTGTGGAAAGTTCAAGGCCCTCCCCCTTACATCCAGGCCTAGGAAGCTGTGCATCCGAGCAGACTAGGCTCCCCAAAAGCCAGTACATGCAGTTGAATCAAATCCCAGTGCCATTATCATTGGCTTTTCAGTCAGACCCCATTGTCATGTGGCTGACAAAGGAACAATTTCTTAAGTGTGAGTTTAGGAGGAACACATCACCAAAAAATGTGAAGCTCAGAAAACCTACAAAAACTATGCACTGGGAAGATCTTTACCTAGAATCTTTAGAACAAGGTAGAGTTTATGATGATTCTTTGAACCCCAGAGAAAAGAAAAAACAGGCGATGAAAGCAATGGAGCATGAAACTTGTTCCTCAGAGTTGGTAGGTTTCACACAAGGACAAATGTCCCAGATTGAAGTGAGTTCTACATTGGAGAAAGTGAGTTCAAGGTAGACATGCTTTACTCTGTCTCCTGGATCTCTTTCATGGAGTTCAAACCTATCACTCTCCACAGAAGCAGAGTATGGATCTGCATTGTTCTAGGCAAATAAAGTTTGAGTATTACTCTAAAAGCAATAAGACATAAAGTTGACAAGATCAGAGTTTAATTTTCTGCATAGTAGACAACCAACAATAGCAAGAAAACACATGTAAACTATTTATTTATTTGACATCAATAAGCATTTTTCAAATGTGTACAGAAAAAATTACTCAGCTCCACTAATGATTAAGGAAATGAAAATTAGAATTACATTGAAATGTATTATCCCAGTTGGCTATACCAAAAATGACAGAAACAAGATAAAATACTATAGACATCTCAGAGCAAAAGGAACTTGTGCATTTTTGGTGGGAATGTTAATTATTGCAGCTATTTTTGAAAAACAACATGGGTGTTTCTCAATATACATATTGAGACTTACATCATTTCTAGATTCCACTGCTGGAAAGTTTGAGACATCTGTACCTATAGGCTGCTTGTAGCACTCCTTACAATAAGCCAAATGTAGAGTACAATTAAGTGTTGGGTAAATGAGTGGTTACAGATGTGTGTGTGTGTGTGTGTGTGTGTGTGTGTGTGTGTAATAAAGTGCTGTCTAGTGACTAAAAAGCAGAAATATGACTAAACTGGAGAACAGTGTGTTAAAATGAATAATACACACACAGAAAGACAATGCACACAGAAGTAGGAAGAGTTATGGAAATAAAGTAACAGTAAATGGATGGATATTAGAGGCTGGGAAGAGTCTAGAGTGTTGAGTAGAAAAAAGATGGGACAAGTAGAACGGAACAACTGTTTGGTGAAATACCTTCTCATGCTCTTTAACTCAGTGAGATGATTGAGGGATGCCAATTAATTACACATTTCAAAACAGCAAGTAGGATGTTAAAGCTCTCTACTGTAAAGAAATGATAAATATTTGGTGTTGAATTACCAGTTGCCCCAGTCTGATCGTCATACATTGCAGTGAATTGTTACAGTGTATTCCTTGTATATCTTTATGTGTTCATTAAAGAAATAAAAAATATACACAAAATATCAGTGACTTCTCTTTTTCTGAAAGTATATTTATTTTACTGAGGAGTGGTGGCAACTGCCTTTAATCCCAGCACTTGAAAGTCTGAGGTAAGTGGATCTCTGTGAGTTTGAGGCCAACCTGGTCTCCAAAAGCTAGTTCCATGGCTCGAGAGAAATCCTGTATTGAAAAAGAAAGCAAGAAAGCAAGAAAGCAAGAAAGCAAGAAATCAAGAAAGCAAGAAAGCAAGAAAGAAAGAGTGAGTATATTTATTTTTATTTTATGTGTGTGATTATTTGCTTGACAGTTTTTATGTGTGTTACATGTATGTCTAGTGCCTGCAGAGGCAATGAAAGGGTGATCCCACGTGATTAGAGTTAAAGTTTTGAACCACCATGAAGGTTTTTCGACCCAGATCCAGCTTGTCTGGTAGGGTAGCAAGTCATTTTAACCACTGAGCAATGGCTCCAACCCCTTTCAAGGACATTTCTTCATGTTCTACAAAGTTCTGTTCACATTAGCCACACAAACTAAAATAATGAGCAATAAATTCAGTGAAGGAAGGAATAAATTTCTATGATGAAGACAAACTATGAAAGAAATGGAAATGGATACAAATGAGTAGAAAGGTATCATTTGCTGATGGAATAACTGTTTTATTTATTAAAAATATGCAAATTGATCTAAAGATTACATGTAATACTTATCAATCGAAAATCTAAAAAATAACCTTAAAATTTTTTGTGAAAATTCAAAATGTTAACTAGCCAACTCAATTTTAAGCTTAAAGAGAAAAGCCTAGGCAGGGAGATTCAGCTGGCATCAGGCTCAGTAGGTAAACTGCTTGCCGCACAAGCTGGTTTCTTTGTAGCATATTGGGGAAATAGTACTCACATGTAAAAGCTTGAAATTGTACAGGCGTTTCTTGCAAAGTCAAAATTCAACTCAATAAGGGTTAAAACATGAACATAAGAAGTCATTAATCATCATAGAAATTTCATTTGAAGCCACATGCGGTTAGGTCACCTCACAAATCAAGAGAGAGTAGGTATTAGTGAAGATAAACTATTATGACCTGTATCTATGAAGATGTTCTGAGAAAACCCATCACTCTGTATCCTAAACTAAAATTTTAATTTTAAAGAGGGAGATAGGAACACTCAACTATGTTTAAACCTGTATACTTTTACTAATATTTAAAAATGATTTCTTTTTCTTTTCATTATGAAGCTTCAACTTCCCTTATAATCATTTTGTTTTTCATTCTAGAAATTGTTTCCCATTATGGTGTTAGCAAAAACTCCTTTTGTTTTTTTCCCCATTGGATTACTTTTTTGTTTTATTGTCACAGTTAAAGAGTATTTAACAGTTGGTATGTTGTCATAGCCATGAGAGACATTGTCTCAATGAGGCAATGAGAAGGAAAGTGATAGTTAAATACCCTAAACATCTGCTGTGACCTCGGCGTGGGCTGGCATGCATGTGTACATGCAACACACACACACACTCACACACACACACACACACACACACACACACACACTTTCTTTCTCTTATATACACACATTCACTCACTGTCTCTCTCACACACATACACACTCACTCGCTCTCTCATACACATACATTTCATACACACTTTTTCTAACATACACACAGTCACTCATTCTCTCAATACTCACCAATACAGAAAAAGCAACTCAAACAATTTTGAAGTCTTTGGCACTGACTTAAAAACATGGAGATAAAAATCAATGAGATATCCAGTATCAGTGATGGCAGTTCCCTTTTAAAAACATGTTCTTCAGTGTTTGCTGTTTATTGTTTTGTTGATCTTTGCCATTTTATGGGATAAGATAGAATCTCTAAGTTGCTTTTTATTTCACTTATTGCTATTGATAAAGAACATAAATTGAGATATTCCCTAACTGTTTTTATTTCTTTATTTGAAACTCTCTTTAGATCCCAAGCCCAGTTTTTGTGTTGCTTCATTTTACTGTTTTAAATTATTTATATATTCTATATATAGATGTGGGTTTCTCCTCTGTATGTTTTGAATATGTTTTATTGCCATTGATTAATAAGAAATTTGTTTTGGCCTATGATATGGCAGAATAGAGCTGGTGTGAAAACTACACTGAATGCAGGGAGAAAGAAGGCAAAGTCAGTGAAATGCCATGTAGTTGCCGAAGGAGAAAGATGCCAGAAACTTACCAGTAGGCCACAGCCTCGTGGTGATACATAGATTAATAGAAATGTGTTAATTTAACATGTAAGATCTTGCTAGAAAGATGCCTGGGCCATAAGCCAAACAGTATTATAATTAATGTAGTTTCTAGGTGTTTATTGGGGTCTGGGTGGCCGGGAAACCAATGCACAGTCTCCTTCTATAATATATTCATCCTCTATAAGATACTTGTCTCTTTAGTTTTGTAGAATCTTCTTAGTTTCATGAACTCTCACTTGTCGATTGCTGGCCTCAATTCCTGTGTAAATGGGGTCCTATTCAGAAAGATCTTTTTTACACCCATATTATGTAGAGTACTGCCTATGTTTTCTTCTAATACTTTCAGGTTTCACATTTAGGTCTTTGAGACACTTGAAATTAGGTTTCATGCAAGGTGGCAGAAGCAGGTCTAACTATCTGAGGTGCCTGTAAAGAGGACTACAAGAACTGTGAGCCCTTCCCTTCTTTACTTCTTTTAGTAGTGTTCCACAACACCAGCTCAGATGACAAGCAGTGCTTTCCCATAGTGCCCTGAAGCAAAATTCTGAAAATTAAAAAATACAGGCACTTGAAACCAAATCTCTCCATGCTTCAGAAAGATCAGCTGCAATTCTTCTAATTGTGGTATGTAAGATTTGTGGACTGTTCGTTTTCCCAAAATGATTTATATTTTTGTCTAAAGATTTTCTGAGGTCTATTCAAGGTGAAACTTATTAAAAATAATGCTGTGGTTATAGTCAGTACAATATGTTTTATATAAAACTTATGAAACTTTAATGTTCATTTGTGAGCACAATAACATGATAAAATGAATCTTCTCTTCAGCTTTAGGAATTGGTACCCTAATATTGATATATTAATTGATAGTTTCTTGATATTGCCAATTGCTGTGGGACTATGCTCTATACCTTGTCACTTATATTTTAAATAAACTCTGGCCAGTAGCCAGACAGAAAGTATAGGTTGGGCTACCACGTAGGAAGTAGAGGCAAGGCAACAAAAATTCTAGAAGAGGAAAATTTCAGTCTATAGTAGTGACCCAAATGCAGAGGATGCAAGATGTGACTGCCTCATCAAAAAATGTACTATGCCACAACTCTAACACAAACAAGAATTATGGACTAATATAAGTTTTAAGAGTTAATAAAAAGTCTGAGATACTAGGCCAATTAGTTTATAATTAATGTAGACCTCTGTGTGATTTCTTTAGGACTTAACAATTGTGAGAATCAGGCAAGACAGAAAAACTCCACATACCATAGCACCCAATGTGGAGCTGACCAAATCCTCTTAAAAGCTTGAGAGAGCTTGGGAAGTTATTTTAGATAAAAAAAATAGAGTTAAACATGGCTTCTTAAAAGCAGCACTTTCTGGGATGGGCTGTGCTTGCTAGAGGCAAGTGCTCTCATTTAAGAGAGGCTTCCTGACTCAGCTTTATCTGTAAAATGTTGCAACTCTTTTAAGATGCCCTGCCACAAAACACTTAAATGGTGTTGATAAAAAGCTGACCGTATGCCTTTTGGTGGTATCAGGGACCTTAAAACACCATAGAGTTGTGACAATAAACATGGCTCTGGCCAGTACCTCTGCAATGAGGCTAAAATCTCAAAAAACTAAGGAATGATCCAACTGTCAAAGCCAAGGTTTTAATCCTAGCCATATCTCTTAGCAAATTAAAGACTTATGTAGTCAAAAAAAGAGAATGACAATAAAGATAGTTTCAGACAAAAAAGTCCTCTAAACAATTTACAATGTATTTAAAAATATATGTAGCTTTCAAAAAACAAAGTTCTTAAAATAAAAAAAGAGAGTAGTTGAGTGAGGTGGCACACACCTTTAATCCTAAAACTTGGGAGGCAAAGGCAGGCAGATCTCTGTGATTTCAAGGACAGCCTGATCTACAGAATGAGTTCCAGGACAAAGATACACAAGAAACCGTGTCTGGAAAAGCTAAAAATTAAAAATAAAAATAAATAGAGCCATGTAAAAATGAAAATGCACAGAGAGTTTAAATATTGTATATTATTGTGTTGTCGTTAAATTGTTTAAATACTGAGGAAGGAGCAACTGCTGCTAAGAGATATTTGTTTATAAATGCTGCTATATTAATCTAAGATATATATTTTAAAAATACCTTGACTTCAAAATTGAAGTCAAAATTTATGTTAGTTTAAAAAAAGTTTTGCTTTTTGTTTCACAAAGAAATGAGAGGCTGTAAATTCATTTTGGGTTAAAAAAAATCAGGTTCAATCAAAAAAGACCTCCTACAAATTCTCAGATAGGAGCAGATGACCCAGGTGTCTGAGTTCTACATCCAAAACAGTTTCAAGACTGCTGGCTAAGATGATCAAGCCTCACAGGATAATCCAATCATGATTTGATCATAATTCCAAATCTTCTTAAGGTTCCCATAAGATTATCAGTGCCTCTAATCAGCAAAAAGTAGCCCAAAATCCTACACCCACATTCCCCCAAAAAGGACTATAGATATTTTCCTTTGTTTAAAATGTTGGCGAGCTCCCATTTGATCAGGCACATTGTCTCAGCGGGTGGATCATGAGGTCCTGACTTCCTTGCTCAACTTCTCCCTCCTTCTGCTCTCAACTGGACTTTGGGAGATCAGTCCAATGTTCTGGTGAGGGTCTCTGTCTCTATCTCCATCCATCGCTGAACGAAGATTTTATGGTGATATTCGAGATTATCATTAATGTGATAGTGGGGCAAGGCCAGTTAAGGCACCATCTCCTCTGGTGCCTAAGGACCTAGCTGGGGACATCCCTGGGGACACCTGGGATACCCTCTAGAGCCAAGTCTCTTGTCAACCCTAAAATGGCTTCCTTAATGTAGATATCTTCTTCCCTGCTCCTATATTCACCCATCTTCCATCTCCACTCTTCAACTCCCCCAAGCTCTCCCCAAACTTTCTCTTTTCCCTTTTCTTTCTCCCTCTCCCTCTTCCCTTCCCCAACCCCCATCCCCAACCCTACACTCACCCCCATGCTCTCAACTTTTGCCAGGCGATCTTGTTTGCTTCCAGTTTCCATGAGGATCTATATATGTTTTTCTTTGGGTACATCTTGTTATTTTACTTCTCTAGGCTTGTGAACTATAGGCTCAATGTCCTTTGTTAATGGCTAGAGTTCACTAAAGAGTGAGTACATACCATAATCATCTTTTTGGGTCTGGGCTATCTCACTCAGGATAGTGTTTTATATTTCCATACATTTGCATGCAAAATTCAAGATGTTATTGTTTTTTTACCACTGAGTAGTAATCTAATGTGTGTATATTCCATACAGTCTTTATCCATTCTTCTACTGAGGGGCATATAGGTTGTTTCCAGGTTCTGGCTATTACAAATAATGCTGCAATGAACAGAGCTGAACAAATGCTTTTGTAGTATGATTGGGCAACTCTTGGGTATATTCGCAAGAGTGATATTCCTGGATCCTAAGGTAGGTTGATTCCCAATTTCTTGAGAAACTGTCATACTGATTTCCAAAGTGGTTGCACAATTGTGCATTCCCACCAGCAATAGATGAGTGTTCCCGTTACTCTTCCCTCTGTTTCAAAATTTTTTTTTAATGTCAGTGTTCAGAGCCTCAGAATGCAATCAAAATGTCAAACAACAGTATAGGACTGTATGGGTAAAAATCCTAGAACCTGCAAACAATGGTGACTCCTTTGCAATCTCTGTTATTGATTTGGATACTTCTACACGTGAGGAATTGGTGTGTAGTTTTGTAAGGATTTGTTTTGAGCTTTATTTATAACAGAGGAACTTTGTAACAAATGTTGAAATAATTTTTGCTTTTTCTATCTCTATTTTGCGCCATCATATTGAGCATCCAACCCTTGTCAGAGGAGGCAGTGATGGAGTTTAACACTGTTAATGCAGTGGTGCAGACATAGTTGTATCTGGTTTGTAAAACAGGATTTATGCAACAAATAAATAGTGATGAAGTATAGACTTTGTAAATGAGAATTTTCTGTAAAATCTTTTAACTCCTACTCCTTATCATATAAACAGTAGATTCCTTTTGACCTTTCAAACAGAAGGGAGGAGGACTAAACTATGTAAGACCCAGTCATCTCCAGTGCCAAGTTAAGAGAGCAGCAAGATGAGAGAAGTTCATTTTGATTTTTTGAGTTAAAGTATGGAGAGGTAAATTACTAATTATGAGAAAAAACTAAGGACACACGCTGCCATGAAAGCACTCATGCCAGTGAAATCAGTGAGATTGTGAGATGTGTGTGTGTGTTATGGGTAACATTGGATTTAGGTCTGAATTAGTCTCAACTTCTAAAGAACATGAATAGTACCTCAATTTTCTTACCTGCTTCTGGTTAGAGGATCTTACACTTTGCCTGAGGAACTTATTGTGAAGCCTGAATAATGGTGTTGGTTATGATCATTACAAGGAGAGTATTTCTAAGATTGTAATGAAACATTGACTAAACAGATTAAAGACATCAACATAAAGCCAGCCACACTGAACACTGTAATAGAGAAAGTGGGATGTACGGTTGAACACACTGGCACGGGGGACCACTTCCTAAATATAACCCCAGTAGTACAGATACTGAGAGTAACAATTAATAAATGGGACCTCTGGAGCTGAAAAGCTTCTGTAAAGCAAAAGACCCAGTCAACAGAACAAAATGACAGTCTACAGAATGGGAAAAGATCTTCACTAAGCACACATCAGACAGAGATCTGATCTGCAAAATATCCAAAGAACTCAATAAATTGGTCATCAAAAGAACAAATAATCCAAAAACAATGGAATACAAACATAAACAGTGAACTCTCAACAGAGGAATCTAAAATGGCTAAAAGACACTTAAAGAAATGTTCAACATCCTTAGTCATCAGAGAAATGCAAATCAAAACTACTTTACTAGTATAATTTTAGTGAATTTGATTTTTATTGAGGTTTGATTTTTACTGGGGTGACCCCAATGCTGCCCTGCTACTGCCTCCTAAGTCAGGTTAAAGAGAGCAGTCCTGCATTCATCTCTGGACCCTTTAAGAAGTAAAATCACGAGTAGTCTTACACAAGGGTGACAATATGAGGCAATAAGAAAATTTAAAAAAAAAATCTTAAAAAATCCTATGGTTATCCACCAGGTGATTAGGGTCAGGCAGGGTCAGAGTTTGTAAGGGTATTCTTAAAAACAAATCAATGTCATGATTACGAAAGTCAGGTTCCAAAAAACAGAAAATAACTCAACTCTCACAGTAAATAGAAACCAATTTTTTAAAAATATATCATAATGGCTCCTGCTTTCAAAATGGACTCAGGCAAGTTTCTCACTTACAGAACGAGTGCATTACTTAATAACATCAGCATCATTTATATAGCTGAAGTTTTCACATTTAAAATTGAGTGGATATAAAAGTAATGAATTATTGAAAGAGATACTTTGATTTTCTTCATTTTTTTAATTAGAGGAGAAGGATAAATCTACAAAGACAAGTGGATATTTAGAAGAGGTTTTTTTTTAAATATTTATTTTATTTTATTATGTATACAATATTCTGTCTATGTGTATGCCCGCAGGCCAGAAGAGGGCACCAGACCCCATTACAGATGGTTGTGAGCCACCATGTGGTTGCTGGGAATTGAACTCAGGACCTTTGTTAGAGCAGGCAATGCTCTTAACCTCTGAGCCATCTCTCCAGCACCTTAGAAGAGGTTTTGATGCTTATTTGACTTAAATCAAACATCAGTTTCCTTTCTTTTTCAGTTTGCTTTCCGCCTTCCTCATGGACGGACTTGATGAGGGATGCTTAACTCTGAAGCATCGTGGTCTCTATCAGACAACTGCAGACGGCTGTGTGGTCATTCAGTGACTGCTTCAAGCAAGTGGCCTGGGATGTGTGGACTCTCATTCCCTAGGAAAGCAGAAAGGAAGAGTGGAACAAAGGAGAAAATCAGCTGATGACCCACAGAGGATTTAATCCCTGACAATGTGCCACCCATTAGGGAAAGTGGCTGAGCCTTCCAGTCGGGAGTCCGCCCACCCTGCTGCTTGTTTGGGAATAGTGATTTGATAAAAACTATTTTGGGAAGGAATGTCCGCAGAATTTAAGCATTTTCAGCTCCCAAGGATTCCTCTGAGTAACTGGTCAACAGGTGTCAGAAGATCCTGTGGCAGAAACATTCCAGACCCACTGTCACTGTTCTAACTTTACACCCTTTGGTGGCATAGTTTAAATGTATTTCTTCTTAAACAAGGAAGCATTTTATTTGTTTCTTCAGGAAGAAAGGGGGGTAAATGAAGTGTCCACACAACAGCCTCTACTTAGGAACACATATGAGTATAATGAGACCATGGACTTTTGTTTCAGAATTTAAGTTGAATATTGAAGTTATGACTACACCATTAAATTCTACACAAACTTTGTACAGCATGGGGTCTCTATGAAAGAAAAGATCTTCATTTGAAAAGAAAATCTTCATTTAAACCACACACAGGACTACCTTGATTTTCTCAAAACTTGTTACAGATGTAGATTAAATAATATTAAACTTTTATTTTAATAATGATACATGCAAGATAAACTCCTGACATAGCAGTCAGTTCAGAGTCACAAAACATGCAAATGAAAAACAGTATGCTCTTCAGGGATTACAGACTTATTGATCAGAGGTGGTTAACCTCACAGCATTTTTATTCAATGGCTTAATTTGCCGTGCTCTGAAATGTAAAGAGAACAGTTAGTTGCTCTCCAAAGTGCATGATTACCACTTTAACTTAGCATGGACCATAAGTCCATATGTCTAATACTAAATATTCTTAAACATTGTTCTGTATGATCAGATCTCTTACCAGATGCTGACATCATGAAACTGGACGAAAAGGTCTTCAAAACTATGAGAAACTTGCTATTATAGATTTCACTAACACATTATTAACTGTATCTCTGTTTCAGTTTATCTTATCTGTATAGGGGGCTAAGGAAGCCTTGATTAAATGTGTATAGAGCAAAGTCTTGAGTGAATATGTTATGCTCACATTGGTACAACCATATCAAAGACCACTGTTTCAGACCCAGGAGAATGGCATAGCACTGACTTGCTCAGGCTTGGAGGGATGACATTATCTTCCTCTGGTCTGACTGTCAATGTCGACAGTGTGTGCATGTAGTGATGTTGACAAACAATTGACGAGTGAGTGCAAAATTCACAACTGCAGTTTCCTCCTTTTAGTTTGCAGCCAAGATTGCTCACCTTCAGAGACCTCCTACCAACCCACTAAAACAGAGAAATAACCCTGTAATGCATCTAATAAACACTCTGTGTTCTGGATTCTGCACCTGTTTCTGTGTGTCTGTCCTTTCATTCCCTTGCCATCTCTAGTTGGGCTTCCAGAACCAACCGGGGTGGGGTCTGCTACCTGTGAAGGAACACAGCAACCAGTTATCATACACAAATGCTTAGTCAAAATTATTGTATCCATCCTTATCCATAAGTGTGCATAGCGATATTGCCCCCAACGACTTCCTCTTTTAACAACATAGTGGGAAACACCCATAGAGGACACATGAGTATCTACAATGCACTACAAGGGATGGCAGTTTCACTTATGTTGTAGCTGGGGTTTCAGCTGCTGTGATAAAACAGTAGGCGCCAAACAACTTCAAGAGCAAAAGGGTTTATTTTACTTTGTCTTAAAACAATATATTACCAAAGACAGTCAGAGTAGAAACCTGGAAACAGGAATTGATGCAGAGGTGATGAAAGAGTTTGACTTACTGGCTTGCTCCTCATGGCTTGCTCAACCTACTTTCTTGTAAGACGCAGGACCACCAGCCCAGGGGCAGCACCACCCACAATGGGCTGGGTTCTCCCCCATCCATCCCTGATTAAGAACATGCCCTGTAAGTTTTCCTGGAGCCTGGTCTTATACAGACATTTTCTCAGATGAAGTTTCCTTTTCTCAGATTGTGTCAAGCTGATATAAAACTAACCAGCACAGCACATAGGTGCAAGGTCCTGTCACACTGGCTAAATCCCTGAGGGTCATTGGCTGACGAGAAGGACAGTTTCATCTCTGCCGTCCATAAGATCTAACTGTTGTCTGTCTTGGCACCCGCAGTACAGAAGTCAAGCACTGTCTAGTTGTTTGACGCTTGAAGAAATTATGTCCATCGTTGCAAATCTTATTTTATTTTACGGACACTAGTTGTAAATCAGTGCACCATAAATGAGGCCCCGTTCAATCAAATGCTATGAAAAATGTCTAAACTGGACCCAGGGAGCCCTGCAGTTAGTGCCTTCAGAGAATCTGTCACGGAAATGCTCTGAGGACTCACTGAAATAAAACAGAACTTGGTCATGGATTTCTGGTAAAAAACAGGACCTTTGTCAGCCAAGTGCTACACCTTCTTGAGGGACATCGATTGCCTACATACTAGATGCCCCTGGACAAACATTTTGCAGATTACAAATCTGGAACCTTTTGTAGCCTCTTGCCTGTGGTATTAATGAATAATTAATTTGATGGCATACAAATCTGGTCATTTCCTTTAATGACCAGGTATTGAAAATTGACTTATTCAGAGTATCAAACTGTAGGTAAGTATAGAGAGAAAACACAAGGCACAAATAGTTGTTCTGTTAAGTAAAGAAAGGTTGAATGTTAGCTAAGGAAGTTCACCCTGAAAGACAAACACTCAAGAATTCAAAGAGTCTAAAGTACAGGCATAAAGTAAAGTGGAAATGCAACGTGTGCTTCTCAAACCTCAGTGGAAAGTACAGGGTGTGGCACAGGAGCAGATAATGGAGGCAGAGAAAAGTAAACAGAAACTCCAGAAACCATAATAGCAGATGGAGTCGTCAGCTTCGGGGTGTTTATGTACTTTGGGGTATGTTATGGTTTCAATGTGTCACCCAGAATTATATACCGTAAACACTTTCATCAATGTAATGAAGATGGGGTGCAGGTTTTCAATGGGATTGCCTGTTGATTATAAAGGCTCCACCTCATAGATTGATTAGCAGCAATTAAAGGACTGTGAATCACCTTCCCAGCAGCGGTTCTCAACTTGTGGGTTAAATAACCCTCTCCCAGGGCTCCTATCACATATCTTGCATATCATATGTTTAAATTATGATTCACAACAGTAGCAAAACTGCAGTTATAAAGTAGAAAGGAAAATAATTTTATTGTTGGGGATTACCATAACATGAAGAACTGTATTCAGAGGTTGCAGCCTTTGAGCGGTTTGAGAACCACTGCCCAGAATTACTTTTTGTCAGATGCCGACACACTGGATTTCAAAGTTTTCAAAACTTTTATAAATACAGTTAATTTCTTATAAATTACTCAGGTTTATGATACGTTATTAAAGTAACAAAAAGCAGACTAGGACTAGAAAACTGATGGGGAGGAATAAAAGTTTATTAAGTTCCTACCTGACAAATCTGAAGTCACTAAAAGTCAAAACAACCACAGGATAAAAAGTACGTGCTTACCCCAAATGCCCAACAAGAAAACCGAAAGGATAACAATAGCATACAAGTTTAATCGAAAAATAAATAAAATAAAATAATTGCTCTATTAGCTTGAAGAAATTTCAGTTCTAGAATGAAAAACATTTGACAGTTCAGGTAATTACAAATCCTGTAAACAAATTTTTTAATTATGTCAAGTTTGGGATCTTGACACCATTTTTGCCTCTTATATCACTTTAATTTTCATTTATCTCATCTATAAAGCAACCCAGAAGTACCCATCTTGTAAAATTGTGATAGCAATATAATAAATACAAGGATATCCTCAGATCACTCAGCTCATAGTAGCCTCCTGTGTTGTAAGAGTGTGGTCGTTGGGTTACTCGCAAGTAAGTTATGTTTTTCCTACTACAATAATTTACAGGGAGGGAGGGAGAGAAGGACTGAGGAGCAGGAGGAGGGAAGAAAAAAATCAAGGTAGAAATAAAAACAAGTAATTCCAATTTCAGTTTGTTTAGTGGTGTTTATTGGTCAAAGAGTATCCTACATAGTTTAATCACAGGCTTCAGTAATAAACTCCTGTTCTCTAGTTCTTTCCTGCCCCCACTTTAATGTCTTTAGCATACCTGTGGGAGCAGAGGGCACCCACCACACCTGGTATTTGGCTTCTTTGGCCTCTCCACTGTTTCCTTGCCTAGACATCCTCAGATTTCTCTGTCAGGGTTCTCTCCAGACTTACCTCAAGAATCCCAAAGCCTCACTTTTCACCATCTGACAGTCCTGACTTTATAGAAGGATGCTAAAAGCTACATTTCCCAAGTCTCCTTCTCCAATTGGATTAGTGATGAGCGGAAATCGAAACTTAAGGCTCCTGGGCGCAGAATGGAAACTGAAACAATTCTTCAGGCATAAAAGGCAGCCTGGGTGGCTTGGAAGCTTCCTCTTTGAGGAGGCAGCAGAGCCCCGGTCTCCGGGGAGCATCCACCTTCTCCACAGTGCTCTCTGGGTTCCTGCAGAGCAGTCCTGCTGCTCTCAGCAAAGCTGCAGGTCCGGGTGTCAGATCTGGGGGTCTGGGTTTCTTGGCTGCAGAGGTGGGGTGGGGTGGAGTGGGGTGGGGTGGGGTCGGGATATGATTCTGGGAGGGCCAAGGGCTGGCAGGTCTTGCCAAGGTTAGCTGTGTCGGGAAGGAGGGGCTGCTGCTAGGCTGAAGGGGACAGAAAGTGGACTCTCCTACCCCCGAAGCCAGAGCTGGGCTTACAGTGGTGAGCCAGTGGTGAGCCAGGAGGGAAGAAGAAGACATGGGGCCCAGGGCCTTGAGCTCTCTTGGGATCTCGGTGAGGAATCAATAAGAATGAATATCTGATGTGTGCATCAGCGGTCTTTCTCCTGGGTGCAGAATCAGGAGCCCTACTCCAGACTTGCTGAGCTGGAAGCTGAATGTGAGCAAGAACCCAGATGAATTCTAAGCCCTCTTAAATTTCAGTGGCTAAAACAATTTATGCCTTATTGCAGTAATCTCCCATCCTCTAGCATGCTTCCTTTTTAAAGGCAATCTTCCTGTGCAGCCTAGCACTTAGGAGTCCAGTCTAGCCCTGAACTTGGAATAGCCCTCCTGCTATTCTCCTGCTGTTCTACTCACCTAAGATTTAACGTACTCGTGTGCAAGAAACAGGTATTCGTTTTCTATTTCCGCATAACTAACTAGCACACTCTTGGTGGCTTTAAACAAAACGAATGTATTATTTTACAGATCCTGGGCAGGCTCAGGCTTTTGCACAGCCTGGTGTTGCACCTGCTTGAACTGAAGGTCTCTGCCAGGGCTGAGCAATTCTGCCAGACCCTGGGCACTCATTCTGGCTGCTTGAAGTCAGTAAGAGGAGTGGAGCTCCCTGGTTTTTTTTGCAAGTTGTTGAATGCCAGTCGGTGATTCAGTGTCTAAAACTACATTATCGCTCCTCACAAGTGGCAGTGCCTCCCAAGCTATAGGGGACTTTCTGTGTTATCTGTAGCCTAGTCTCTAGAGAGGCTGTCCTGTTAAGAAGGGTGGTGGGGGCTGGATGATGGTGGCACATGCCTTTAATTCCAACAATTGGTACACAGAGGCAGGAGGATCTCCCTGAACTTGAGGCCAGCCTGGTCTATAAGAGCTACTTCCAGGTACACAGAAACCTTTCCCGAAAAACAAAAACAAACAAACAAAAACAAACAAACAGAGAAACAGCAACAACAACAACAAGAAGAATGGTCAATGGGAAGGAAGGAAGGAAGTTCTGCAAGGCAGTGTAGCAAAGTGGCAGAGGCTTGGTGACATCTTACAATCTGACCCACTGGGGGTGAATCACCTCTTCACCAGACAGTTTTATTGTTGTTTTTTGTTTTGTTTGTTTGTTTTTTGTTTTTTGGTGTTTTATGACATGGTTTCTCTTTGTAGCTTTGAAAACTATTCTGGAACGTGTTCTGTAGACCAGGAGAGCCTTGAACTCACAGAGATTCTTTTGCCTCTGCCTCCTGAGGCTGAAGACTGGCATTGAAAGGCCAGCACCACTGTCACCCGGCTCCTCACGCCTCTTCTGTCAGCAGCTCCAACATTCTATTCCAATACTCACGGTTTCCTTCACTTTTCTACATCTTTTCCCCTCCCCTTCCTTTCTCTCTTCGCCTCATTCTCCCCCATTTTCTTCCTCTTATTATTTTAGTCAAGATTTCTCCAAGCATAATACAAATATAATCATGACAATGCTGAGTTTTTCTCTCCCATTATAATTTATAGGACCGGAGTTACATGTGTAGTGTCCTGTAGACGCCTTCCAATTTTTGTGGTGTCATTAATATGTCTCTGTTCTCTTCATGACCTGTAAATGAGTCATTATGGCTAGAGTTCTGATCAAATTCTGGTTTGGCTTTCTGAGGGAGAAAGGGTGGATAGGTTACTCACATCCGTCTGGGTGCAGACATTGGCCTCTATATGTGTTCTACTGTTATCGGGATCTGTTCCTGCCCTGGGAGTTGTAAAATGGTGGCATACTACTGATTCCCCCCTGTTTATTAGCTGGGTCGTTTTTAGGGAAGAGACTGTCCCTTGGAGTGCTTAGTGACTCAATGATATAATCCTTTTCAGAAAGACAGCTGAACAGCTTAGTTTTAGAAATTGATTTTGATATATTATCTTTAGATACTGTCTCTCTTTACTTTGTGGAGGAGAAGGTACTTAGCCTCCTTCCTCCCTTTTCTTCTAGCATCCTTTAACAATCTTCTCGATTCGGTTGCTTTCTCTACAGTAAGTCAAAATCTCGGATGTTTTGCAGGATTTTGTTACGATTCTTGTGCTTTATTTCCAAGTGAGTTAAAAGTGAAAAACCAGTATATAGTTTTTAGATTTCTTAGAATTGTGTGCAGGGTGTGTGTGTATGGGTGTGTGTGGTGTGTGTGTGTGTGTGTTTGTGCGTGTGTGCATGTGTGTGTGCCTGTGTTTGTGGTATTTGGAAATGTGCATGTGAGTGCAAAGTCATTGGATCCCCTGGAGCTGGAGTTACAGTCACTTGTCAGCCTCTGTGCTGAGGAACAAAACTCGGGTTCTCTACAACAGCAGTGCACAGTCTTGACTATCATGTCATCTGTCTTCATTCTAGCCCCTACGTACATATTTCTTAAAGGCACAGTGTGCCTGTGAAGGTCAGGGGACAACTTGCAGGACTTTGTTCTCTTCCGGTATCCTGCAGGTCTCAAGGATGGAGCACAGGTCATCAGGTTGTGTTCCAGGCATGCACCTTCACCCACTAAGCAAATTTCATTGGCCCAATTATGGAAATATTATTCATTATAGATCCAGTCTTCTTGTTTGACTGGAAAAGGAGTTTGTATCTTTGTGGCTACCATTGGAAATAGACTTGCTGCATTTAACCTATGTGCATAGTTCAACTGAATCTTTTATCTTTTATAGTTTTTTCCTGAGTATTATCCTGTCCATTTCCATACTTCCTTTAAAAATTATAATTCTGGATATGAAGTTACTGAAATTTTTCAGTTTTTAATGACAAATTATATCTTTTGCATTCTCAATGAACTTAAATGCATGTTTGATGCAGAATTCTGGCTTTATGACATTTTCTTTAGAAATTAGAAAACGTAATTTTTTCTCATCAAAATATCCACCAATATTGTTTACTTTTATTCTCTAGAGCGGCCTACCAGACACACTTAAAACAAATATTTTTTGTACTTGTTGATTCAAATATATATGCATTTGTTTTTTCAAGATGGAGTTTCTTTGTCGCTTTGGAGGGTTCCTAGAACTAGGTCTTATAAACCAGGCTGGCCTCAAACTTGCAGAGATCTGCCTACCTCTGCCTACCTTGAGCTGGGTTTTAAAGGCATGTACTACAGCTACCTGGCTATCTGTTCATATATTTCTATAGGTTGACACATAGAGAAAGTATATAAATTGTGTAACTTAAAGCAGTACAGTATGTTTGTCAATAAGACAAACCTGGGGCTGGAGAGATGGCTTACAGGTTAAAAACACTGCCTGTTCTTTCAAAGGACCTCAGTTCAATTTCCAGGCAAGCACATGGTGGCTCACAACCATCTGTAATAAGATCTGGTGCCCTCTTCTGACCTGTATGTATACAGATCACTGTATACATAATTAAATAATTTTTTAAAAGAAAAAAATGTACTTAAACCTAGGTGTTCTATCAGCAATATGGGTATCTCTGCCCACTTCATTTTTGTTGTTGTTTTTTGTTTTAATTTTTCCTGTTATTTTGTTGTTTGCTTGTCTTTTTTCCTCAATACTTGGAGAAGCTTTCCCGCTGATAGTTTTAAAGCTCTGTTCTAACAATGAACATTTCTTTGAAACTACATACTTGACCAATTTTATTTCCATCCACTTTAGTTTCCTAACCTGACATTTGTTTTCTTAGGATTTTTCTCTATTTTTATGTCTGTTTTTCACTTCTATCGTGTAAGAATTTTCCATATTTAATCCCCAGATGATTAATTCTGAGGAGGGCCACTTTTATGCTTCCTTTATTGGAGGTTCTTTTGAATCCCATGTTGTAGAAGAGAACATATACATGCATGTTCCTGGAAGCTTTCTGTGTACAAATTACTGTTAAAGTCTTGCATGGTGTAAGTGAACGCTGTAGCCCAGGTAATTCCTGAAGGAGTACAGGGTAGACACTTGTAGACACTAACTAGATTCCGTGTTCCAAGAGGGTCTGTAGTAGTGGGGCTGGAGTGAGCTCAGGGATGACTTTCTGCCTTGATCTGAGGTCTGTATCTATGAGGCCTGCTGACTGGAGATGAGATGTGAAGCAGTTTGCTTTTAGGGTGATAAGCAGCTGCCTTTTCCTGTCACCAGCTCAGGATGAAACACCCCCAGAACAAACTGCAGAGATATATACGTTTATGTACACAGGAATCCCATGAAACACAAAAACAGAAGCCATATTACATATGCTAAGGACCTGTACGATAGGAAATAAAATGTTCTGACTCAACACCATGAGACAAAGAGCCCCAAAGATGCCGTGAATTTCTGTTGGCCACCTACTGATGGACATGAGGCTTCGCCTTAAGAATGGATTGCCTGCCCTGCTTGACTCCCTTGGAGAAAATTAATATTTCATTCACAAGTGACTACCTGTTAGGAGTTGCTTTGAGGTTGGGGATGGGGATATGTGTTCACTTCTTTCAGCTCTAGGATCCCATCTGGTGCTGACTCATGCAGGCCCTTTTGCACACTGTCACAGTCTGAGTTTATGTGTGCACCAGTCCTGTTGTGTCTAGAAGGCCTTGGCTCCTTGGTGTCCTCTGTCACCTGTGACTCTTACACTCTTTAAATGCTCTTAGTCATTTGAGTTTCTGCTTTTTGTAAATTTTGTTTAGATCTATCCTCATATTTAATTTTTGTTCTTTGTTTTCTTGATGGTCAGTATGTTTTGTGTCTTTATGGAATTAGATATTAGTTCTCTAGTGAAGGTTTACAAAACATTTTCCATTCTGTAGGCCTCCTCCTTGTTTTAATGGTGGTGTTCTTTGCCCAACAGAAACCTTTCAGTTTTTTGAGTTTCCATTTATTAATTGTTGTTCTTAATTTCTGTGTTATCACTATTTTGTCATCCTGTGCCAATGAGTTTAAGACTATTCCCCATGTTCACTCTATCAGATTCAGTTTTTCTGGACTTATGTTGAGATCTTTGATCCATTTGTATTGAGTTCTGTGGGGGGTAACACCTCTGGAACTATGTGGATTCTTCAACATGCAGCTATACAATTTGACCAGCATCATTTGTTGTAGATACATAATTATTTCTTTTTGTTTTGATTTCAGCCCTGACTTTTGATGCCAGTTTCTGTCTTTTTAGGGGGAATTGAGACCACTGATTTTGACAACTATCAGTGATTTATGTTTATTGAATCCAGTTATGTTGTTGTTTTGGTTTCTCTGTGGCTTTGGAACCTGACCTGGAACTAATTCTCTTAGACCAGGCTGGCCTCGAACTCACATAGATCTGCCTTCCTCTTCCTCCCAGGTGGTGGGATTAAAGGCAAGTGCCACCACCCCCGGGCATTTTAATTTTCTCCTTCTTTTGATCTGACATTATTTATTCCTTATATTTTCTTGAATGTAGTTAGTCTTTTCAGGTTGAATTTTTCCTTCTAGACCATTTTTAGGTCTGACTCGGTGGACAGATATTATTAAAACTTGTTTTTTTTTCCCCAGAATATCATTCTTTCTTTATACATTGTGACTGAATGTTTTGCTGAGTGAAGTCTGGTCTGGCATCTGTGGTCTCTTAGAGTTTGTAGACCATCTATCCAGGCCCCTCTCACTTGAAGAGTTGGGGAAAATTTTTTCTATGATTTTGTCGTTAATACTGTCTGTACCATTGACCTGGATTTCCATTCCTTCCTCTGTTCCTATAGTTCATGTATTTTGAGTTTTTATAGTGTTCCATATTTCTGGATGTTTTATGCCTAGAGTCTTCTAAATTTAGCATTTTCTTTGACCAAGTACCCATTTCTTCTGTTTTGACTTCAAAGAGAAATTCTTTTCCATCTCTTGCATTCTGTCATTGAAACTTGCCTCTGAAATTTCTATTTGAGTTCCTAAAACTCTTAGTTCCAGTTTTTCCTTAGTTTCGGTTTCCTTATTGTTTCCATTTCCACTTGCACGTCTTGATCTGTTTTCTCCATTTCCTTTTACTATCTCTGTTTTCATAGATTTCTTTAATCAATCTACTCATTTCCTCTTTAAGGACCTCTAACATATTCATAAGAACTATTTTTGAGTCCTTGACTTGTGCTTCTGCTTTATGGCATTTCTCAGGACCTACTGTAGTAGGGTTGATAGATTCTAGTAGAGACATATTGTCCTGGCTGTTATTGATTGTGCTTTTACACTGGCTTCTAGGCCAATTTTGAGTGACTGTAATTCTAGGTACTGATATGTGGTCTTGCCTTTTTTGGGTGGTTGTTCAATTCCTTGCATCCTGTCGCCCTCTTAAGGTGGAGGCTGTGTGTTGCCTGGTAAGAAATTCTTCTGAGATCCTGCTGGTGTGGCCACTGGAGGTTCAAGTTAGAATGAGTTTCTTGGTTTTGTGAACTGACACTTAGGGATGAAAATGGGCCGGGGAATGGGCTAATGGGGCCCACAGAAGGAAGGAAAGCAGGGTATGCCATGCAGATAGGCTCAGTGCTCTAGGAATGGGGGCAGAAGGGGAGAGAGGCAACATCCTGCAGTCTGCTACAGAGCTGGGCCTGAGACTGGGGAATTGGATTTGGAGCAAAGGAGTAAGAGTGAAGATCTGAAGATTTCATAACTGCTTCCCTGGCCAGCATAGCTGTATATGTTATTTTTAAAAATCAATATCCTGATGCTACAGGTCATGGCCCAAGAGTGAGCTTCCTGCCCATCTTCTACTTGTACTGGATACCCTTTTACTTCCTTTTCTTTGGTCCAGAAAAGAGTTTGCTGTTTCCTCCAGGTCTTCAGAGGAACTACAGGATTAACATAAAAAATAAATTTTGAATCTCTGTGTATTTCTCTCTCTTCTCACCTGTACAAGGGTATCAGAATCTTTGCTATCTTGGCCTGCTCTTTCAGGAGTGCAGCATTCCACAGCTCTCAGAGTCATGTGAGAACAGGGAAGGAAAATATGTTAAATCTTAAAACCCAGAAGCTCTTCATAGCGACAGCAACAGCCTTGGCGTGCTGCTGACTATGGGTTATTCTTTTTTTTTAAGTAAATTTTATTAAATTATAAAAGTTTCCATTTCCGCCCCTCTTCCCAACACCTCCCACTCCCCCCACTCCCTCTCTTCCTCCCTCTTTGTCCCTTAGGGTAGTCAGGGTTTCCTGCCCTGTGGGAAGTTCCAGTTCCTTCCCCCTCCTTCCAGGTCCAGGAAGGTGAGTGTCCAAACAGACTGGATCCCCAAAATCCAGTATATGCAGAGGAAACAGGTCCCAGTATCATAGTCAATGGCTTTTCAGAAAGACTTCAGGCCAGCCACAGTCAGAGAATCCGGCCAAATTCCGAGAATCTGGTTAGATCACGTCCTCGTTCAGACCCAGTCCAACTGGCCTTGGTAAACTCTCATTAGATCCGTTTCCTTGTATCAGTGGGTGATAGCATCCCTCGCAGTACTGATTTCGTTTTTCATGTTCTTCCTCCTTCTGCTCCTCATTTGGACCTCGGGGGGCTCAGTCCGGTGCTCCAATGTGGGTCTCCGACTGTATCGCCGTCCTTCGCCAGATGAAGGATCTATGGTGATAAGCAAAATATACATTAGTATGGTTATGGGCCACGGCCGATTCAGGCACCATCTCCTCTGTCCAGAGAACAATCTGGGGGATCTCTCCTTGGACCTGGGATCCCATATATAATCAAGTCTCCTGTGAACCCTAAAATGACTCCCTTAGTTGAAATATATTCTTCCCTGATCCCATATTCATCCTTCCTCCCTCCCCCCCATCCCAGGCCACCGAGCTTTTCCCGTTCCTCCCCTACTCCCTTCTCTCTAACACTCTTCCCTTCCATCAACCCTCCCCCCCCCCCATGCACCCGAGGTTACCTGGGACTCTTGTCTATTTCCTACCTCCTGGTGGATAGCTAAATAATCTTCTTCAGGTTCATCTTCTTATTTAGCTGCTCTAGGATCACGAATAATAGGCTCAAAGACCTTTAATTATGGTTAGAATCCACTTATGAGTGAATACATACCTTGTTCCTCTTTTTGGGTCTGGTTTACCTCACTCAGTAAAGCGTTTTCTATTTCCATCCATTTGCATGCAAAATTCAAGATGTCATTGTTTTTTACCACTGAGTAAAACTCTAATGTGTATATGTTCCACACCTTTTTTAACCATTCTTCTATTGAGGGGCACCTAGGCTGTTTCCAGGTTCTGGCTATTACAAATAGTGCTGCTATGAACATAGTAGAACAAATGCTTTTGTAGTATGTTAGGGAGTCTTTAGGGTATATTCCCAAGAGTGGAATTGCTGGGTCCTGAGGGAGGTTGACTCCCAGTTTCCTGAGAAACCGCCACACTGATTTCCACAGTGGCTGCACGAGTTTGCATTCCCACCAACAATGGATGAGTGTTCCCCTCACCCCACATCCTCTCCAGCATAGGCTATCGTTGGTGTTTTTGACTTTAGCTATTCTGACAGGTGTAAGATGGTATCTCAAAGTGGTTTTGATTTGCATTTCCCTGATCGCTAAGGAGGTTGAGCATGACCTTAAGTGTTTTCTGGCCATTCGAAGTTCATCTGTTGTGAATTCTCTGTTAAGTTCAGTACCCCATTTTTTAATTGGGTTAATTAGAGTTTTAGTGCCTAGTTTCTTGAGTTCTTTGCATATTTTGGAGATCAGACCTTTGTCTGATGAGGGGTTGGTGAAGATCTTCTCCCATTCAAAAGGCAGCCTTTTTGTCCTACTGACATTGTCCTTTGCTTTACAGAAGCATCTCAGTATCAGTAGATCTCATTTATTCATTGTTTCTCTTATTGTCTGTGCTGCTGGGGTCCTACTTAGGAAGAGGGCTCCTGTGCCTATATCGTGTAGACTACTTCCCACTTTCTCTTCTATCAGGTTCAAAGTGGACGGATTAATGTTGATGTCTTTAATCCATTTGGACTTGATTTTTGTGCATGGTGATAGATATGGATCTACTTTCATTTTTTTACAGGTTGACATCCAGTTATGCCAGCACCATTTGTTAAAGATGCTTTCCTTCTTCCATTGTATACCTTTAGCTCCCTTGTCAAAAATTAGGTGCTCATAAGTTTGTGGGTTAATATCTGGGTCTTCTATTCGATTCCATAGGTCGATTTCTCTGTTCTTATGCCAATACCAAGCTGATTTCAATACTGTAGCTCTATAATAGAGTTTGAAGTCAGGGATGGTAATGCCTCCAGAAGTTCTTTTATTGTATAAGATTGTTTTGGCTATCCTGGGTTTTTTGTTTTTCCATATAAACTTGATTATTGTTCTCTCAAGGTCTGTGAAGAAGTTTGATGGGATTTTGATGGGGATTGCATTGAATCTATAGATTGCTTTTGGTAGAATTGCCATTTTTACTATGTTGATTCTCCCAATCCAAGAGCAGGGGAGGTCTTTCCATTTTCTGGTATCCTCCTCAATTTCTTTCTTCAAAGACTTAAAGTTTTTGTCAAATAGGTCTTTCACTTCCTTGGTTAGAGTAACTCCAAGATATTTTATGCTATTTGTGGCTATCATGAAAGGTGATGCTTCTCTGATTTCCCTCTCTGTTTCTTTATCCTTTGTGTATAGGAGGGCCACTGATTTTTTGGAGTTGATCTTGTATCCTGCCACGTTACTAAAGGTGTTTATCAGCTGTAGGAGTTCTTTGGTAGAGTTTTTGGGGTCACTTACGTAAACTATCATATCGTCAGCAAATAACGAAAGTTTAACTTCATCCTTTCCAATACGAATCCCCTTGATCTCCTTATGTTGTCTTATTGCTATTGCTAGAACTTCAAGCACTATATTGAAGAGGTATGGAGAGAGTGAACAGCCTTGTCGCGTTCCTGATTTTAGTGGAAAGGCTTTGAGTTTCTCTCCATTCAGTTTGATGTTAGCTGTCGGCTTGCTGTATATTGCTTTTATTATATTTAGGTATGATCCTTGTATCCCCAGTCTCTCCAACACCTTTATCATAAATGGGTGTTGAATTTTGTCAAATGCTTTTTCAGCATCTAGTGAGATGATCATATGGTTTTTTTTCTTTCAGTTTATTTATATGATGGATTACATTGATAGATTTGCGTATGTTGAACCAGCCCTGCATCTCTGGAATGAAGCCGACTTGATCATAATGGACAATTTTTCTAATGTGCTCTTGGATTCGGATTGCCAGTATTTTATTGAGAATTTTCGTGTCGATGTTCATGAGTGAGATTGGCCTGTAATTCTCTTTCTTGGTTGTGTCTTTGTGTGGTTTTGGTATTAGGGTAACTGTAGCTTCATAAAAGGAGTTAGGCAATGACTCTTCTGTTTCTATATTGTGGAATACATTAAGGAGTATAGGTATTAGCTCTTCCTGGAAGTTCTGGTAGAATTCTGCATTGAAACCATCTGGTCCTGGGCTTTTTTTGGTAGGGAGATTTTTGATAACAGCTTCTAATTCTTCGCGACTAACAGGTCTATTTAGATTGTTCACCTGTTCTTGGTTCAACTTTGGTATATGGTACTTATCTAAAAAAATGTCCATTTCTTTTACATTTTCCAACTTTGTGGCATATAAACTTTCATAGTAAGATCTAATGATTCTCTGAATTTCCTCTGTGTCTGTGGTTATGTCCCCCTTTTCATTTCTGATCTTATTAATTTGCATGTTCTCTCTCTGCCGTTTGATTAATTTGGATGGGGGTTTTTCAATCTTGTTGATTTTCTCCAAGAACCAGCTTTTTGATTCATTGATTCTTTGGATTGTTTTCTCTGTTTCTATTTTGTTGATTTCAGCCCTCAGTTTGATTATTTCCAGTCTTCTAGACCTCCTGGGTGAATCAGCTTCTTTCAAGTGTGCTGTTAAGTCTCCAATGTGTGCTTTCTCCGCTTTCTTTAATTGCTCTCTTGGCCTGCTCTTTCAGGAGTGCAGCATTCCACAGCTCTCAGAGTCATGTGAGAACAGGGAAGGAAAATATGTTAAATCTTAAAACCCAGAAGCTCTTCATAGGGACAGCAACAGCCTTGGCATGCTGCTGACAATGGGTTATTCTTAATGTGTTGCATTATGTTCTAAGTGATATTTGGATTCTCTTCTTCCTCAATACATTTTGTAAATTTGCTTGTTATGATGTTCTTTCTCATGAGAACGTAAAATAAAAAGGAGTCAGTAAGTAGGAGAGAGAAGGATGGAATGTGAAGAGGGTGCATTTTTCACTAAAATGATAGCTCAAAATTAAAGAGGATTTCTTTAAAAATCAATAAGGATTTTGTCACAGAAGCAAATACCATTTTGCCCTTGGGTAAAGTCTAGATTATTCCAAGATGGAAGAGGAGAGCTGAGGGCAATATCAGGAGGTTCTCTTGAATTTACAGGAGAACCAACAAAGTCGCAAAGACTTTGTGTAGGATGAAATTCCTAAAGTCAAATTTTGGTTTGTTTTTTATAAAACTTGAATCTAGTCCTCTTTTAAAAATTAGGTTAAGTTATTGATCTTCTCTGCTAAGAAGACATTAAAAAAATCAGACTTTATGGTTAATCGATATGATCATGTTTTTGTTATCAGACATTTTAGGAAAGTGACATTAAAGAAGTCAAGTTTATTTAAGTATCTGTTTTAAAATTTTTTCAATGGGGCCAATGAAGTGGCTCAGCAGATAAGGTCACTAGCTACCAAGTGTGAGATCCTGAGCTCCATTTCAGGATTCACTTGGTGGGAGGTGATAGCTGACTCCAGACATTTTCCTCTGTCCTCCACATTTGTCTGTAAACATATGTGCACATACTCAAAATAAAGAACTAAAACTCAATAAAAATTAGAAAATCTTTTAAATGCAACTATCTAGACAACTATCTTAGTTTGATTCTAGGAAAAGACAACTGTATTGCTTTTTCAGTTACTAAGCTTCCTGCACAACCCTAATGGGTGGTCTAAGTCTTTTGTCATTCACAGTGTTGGTCATCACCACATATAAATAAATAAATAATAACTGCATATAAACAAACAACAAACAAGCAAGTATAGTCTAGTACGTATTTCTTTTCCAAATTAGTGTTTACAAAATGCTTCACCTTAGTGGTTTATTTTGTATTCTTCTTTTCAATCTTTGAAATAGCTGTCTGTTGACTTTCAATAGATGTCCGCCCCTGTGTGAAGAATCTTAGGACAGACAGAATTAAACTTGGGATCTCAGTCCTGGTGGATAACAAAAGTCATCTACACTTTTTAGTTCATAACATTTGAAAAACAGAAAAGGGATTTTGTTGGTAATGACTTCTCATTTGTCAGAATCTTCCTCCTACCCCCAAAGTGGTATTCGGTCAGACAGATCAGGGCTGATGTCATCACAGTATCAGGGACAGTGGGAATGAAACTATCAGATTCTCAATCAGCAATGTCTTCAGGGAAAATTGTCCAAAGGCAAGAACCGGAGTACAGGGATTGTCAGAATCAAAATTTTTAACCACTTTGACCTTGGCGGGAGAAGAGTAGCAAGTTTTCACAGGAATTGATATCAATCCTTTTCATAAGACCACAAGTCTAGATAGTTTGTAATATTTCTTCTTGTGAAAAAAAAAAGAGAGAGAGAGACTTTTCACTTTCTTTCAAACTTTTATCCCCTGTCTTCTAGTTCTTAAAGCTATCAGAGAAGTTTTTCTGCTACTGTTGACACACTAATACGCCATGCCAACATGTTTGGCTTGGTTTCCTCAGGATCCCTATGAGGGAGCGAGGACCTGCTTTGGATACACTTGAGTGCACTGTGGGCAGCTATGGCTGCAGTGCTGAGTGATGCTCCACAAGGCTCTGCAAACATCCAGTAACTGAGTGAGTTAAGAGCCCATGCTTACACCTCTGACCAAGTGATGCTTACGGATCCTGGGCCACAGCCATCCCTTCTTTCTTCAGATTTAATCATTTTCCCAGACACAAGTTCTCAGCATTTTAATATGTGGTGTCAGTGTTTGGCTCACTACCATGTGTTCCTGTTTTTATATTATGGAATAGAAATCTCTGTCTTCTGACTCAATCGTCCATCTCTCTCTCTTCTGTATATCTGTGTATTTATGTAGCTCTCTGTCTATCTTCTATCTATCAGTATAATACAATCTCCTATTAATAGACTTAGGCATACTCTACAACAGATATCTGAGCATTTGACTTTGCTTCTGAAATATTTCTTTCTAGTAATCTTTGCAGTCTCCTCTTTCCTATAATTAATTATTAGTAATCCTTAGAATTAGTATTTAGTTCCATTCACATCACATTCATGATACTGCTCTCTTTCTGTGTCCAAGCAAGGTTTTTGATCCAGTGACTACTTTTTATAATTAGTAAGCAAATGACATAACTATTCCGATATGGTTGAGATCTTGTGTTTGACTTCTAGCCTTCCATATTTAATAATCTACATTACATGGCCTACAGTAAGTTGCAAAACCAGTCAAATTTAGGGGGAAACACACATGAGTTCATGACCTTTGCTTGACTTGTGGTTTTATTTCAAGATTCTGTCCTCAGAGAATGGCCTAATAATCTACTGTGCAGCATGAATTGCAATTTGTGTGTGTGTGTGATTGCATGTGTGATGAATGGATTTTCAGGAGTGCATCTATGTGCCATCGTACATTCATTTGGAGGACCAAGCAGGCTATTGAGTGTTTTCTGCTGTTAGTCTTCTTTTTTATTTTCTTGAGACAGGATCTACCGCTAAACTAGGAGCCTGCTATTTTGCCTAGACTCACTAATCAGTGGGCTCCTGGTGGCTGCCTGCCTCCATTCCCTAATGCTAATTGAAGAAATATGCAGCCAGATCTGGGTTTTTACATGGGAGGTGAAGATCTGAACTCGGTTCCTTGTGTTTTTATAACAAGCACTTTTACAGTGCAAACATCTGTCATCCCTGAATTAGAATCTTCAGTCTCTTGACAGCCCACTACTCTACTCCTCTCTACGCATATTGAGTTTGTTGACAAATGATGTGCCCCTGCTACTCAGTGTTTTGTTGGAAAGATAGTTATTCAGCACATTTCTACTGACAGAAAATTTGATCAATTTTTCTCTTTCTTTGCAGATTTGCCATCTCATTATTAATTACCATTTAGAGGAGACCGAGTAAAGGATATTTGCATGATTAATATTCGCAATTAAGGTTGGAGACACAGACAGCAGCAAAAATGGGTAATTTGAAATTCAAAATATTATTTACAGCATTATAAAATATATGTTTCTCATATTAAACAGTTAAAATAGCTACATTACTATTTCTTATTTCTCAAATAATAATTGTGAGCTCCCTTAAAAACACTGACTGAAAAAAATTCCTCTTATTTCCCTTTTTAGAAGAACATTACACAGGAATTTTAGAGAAAATGTCACAAGTAATCCTGAAAAAAATGCCAAAGGCTCAGTAAGTATTTTTGTTGTAATCAAGAGTTTTGAAATCATGTGTAATATTCCCCTTTCCCCTAGAGTTATTTGACTTTATATGGTAATGTTGATGTGCACCCGTCACACACACACACACACAGAGAGAGAGAGAGAGAGAGAGAGAGAGAGAGAGAGAGAGAGGGAGGGAGAGAGAGAGGGAGAGAGAGAGAGAGAGAGAGAGAGAGAGAGAGAGAGAATTTACATTGCATTCATGATAGAAGTATATGTAATTATATGCAAATATGTATTCAGGAATTTAGGTTGTTAATGTCAATGAAATAATAATAACTGTACAGATTGGTGGTATTATGTTATCCATATGAGTTTTGTTCTAAAACTTTTCTTTTTTAGCTATTCCAGTTTATTCAATGATTTTGTTGAATCTGAGTTTTTCCTGATTGACGGAGACTCATTACTTGTCACGTGTGTGTGTGAGAAGTCACTTAAGCCAGGGCAGAGTCTCCACTTCTTCTACCTGGTTGAGCACTACCTGCTGGATGTCATTAGTAAAGGAGGACATTTTGCCATAGTTTTCTTCAAGGTAACACAGACCACTTGAGCTTTGTACCCTCGGAAGACTGAAACCAGAATTCATTTAAATGATTAGTTAGAGACAAAAAATTTTGTCCCTGTAGCTGGCCTTGAACTCATGATGCCCTTGCTTCTGCTTCCCAAGTGAAAGGATTTCAGGTGTGCACTACTACTCCTTGCTATAACTAAAATTGTTTTTATGAGATTTTATAAATGTTTTCACTGGTGAGTGCAGAGAAAAATACATTTTCAAAAGTATGGATGAGTAGTTTAGCCAACCTGGAAAGACCTTTAAAGAAAAAAATTTAGAAGTGCAACTTAGTGGTAGAAGACTTGCCTAGTGTGTGCAAGGCTGTGGGCTCAACCTCCAGGACAAAAATAAACAAAACAAAGAAAAAGTCAAACAATTTAAAGGGAAGAGGAAAGCAAAACAATTACCTAGCATTGCAGTTTTCTAGAACGAGCACAATTAGATTGTTTAGTAACGTGTAGTGATGGGAAACTTTTGAGGACAGAGTCACAAGAGTTGGTGAACTTCCGAACAGTGGCCCCACTGACCTCAATTCTACTTCTCCAACTCTGAGAACTACTTTGCCTTCAAAACTCAGCAGGCAACTTATTTGAATATATTGTTAGGTGTATCTGAGCCCACGTGAACTCAATAACCCTCTTTTGCTGTTGTGTGCTCTGTTATGAATAATGATGAGGTAATATCATATTGGGTTTAATTAATGAAATTTAGTTAACTTCAATTACAGGTATATCTACTGCTACCATATCCTCCTTTTCCTATATTCAGGGCAGCTAATGCTGTACTCAAGGATTCTCATGTGGATGTTCAATATACAGCTCACGATACTGTATATTTCTGAGCATTGCTGACCAGCACCATTTTGTTCAAGGAACCAGGGTTCTGTTCTACGCTTACAGTTGTTTTCACAGATTTTAATCTACTAAGAAAAACCCTTGTTGCTTAAGAAGTCACTGCATCTAGAATTATTTTTTAGAATAACATGTTCCTCTTCAGCTCCCTATTCCAAAAAAATTTATAATTTAAATTATTAATTTAATAGTTAGTTTTGTCTGTTGTCTTCTTGAGGTGAGGTTGGACAGGGGAATGATTAAATGACTGGAAGACAAAGAGTAATGAACTCTGGGTACTATGGGCTTGCTTACTCTTATGTTAAAAATGTGACTTATAGCATATATTTATGATATAGAAAAATTCCAGGGTCAATTAACTGACTAAAGGACATGAAAAAAAAAACCCAACCCTTCTGTACCATGTTCCTTCAATGACCTTAATGATATATGTTAACTGCCTGAACTATCAAAACACTTGTCAAATACTGTCCTTTGTCTCCTCCTCACAGGATGCTGAATATGCATACTTCAGTGTCCCTGGACTTCTTACACTGAGAACTGCTTTAATTATGCACCTTCAGAAGAATACAGACATTGATGTTTGGACTGAATTTTCTGGATGCTTGTCAGAGGAGTGGAATATTTCCCTGGGTCAGAGATGCCCATATTTCCTGATTCTTGCCGATGAAGGCCTGAACGACCAGCAGACACACCTTTTCAACTTTCTAGTCATTCAATCTTGGGCAGCAAAGGTCAATATCGTGCTCTTCTCAGGGCAAACATCTGACATCATCCGTCTTTATGCATATTTTATGCAAAGCTCATATTCAAAGCAACTGTTTTTCAAGCAGGTAATATATATCTAAAAACAATGTTCAAAAATTTTATAAGCATTTCTAAATTAATTCAGAAAATAAGGCTCAGTGGTTAAGCATATTCAAAGCAACTGTTTTTCAAGCAGGTAATATATATCTAAAAACAATGTTTAAAAATTTTATAAGCATTTCTAAATTAATTCAGAAAATAAGGCTCAGTGGTTAAGAATGCTTGCTAGTTTTGTACCCATGTCGTGTAGTTCATAACTCTATAACTCCAGCTCCAAAGGGATTGGACACCTCTGGCCTCTGTGTATACTACACTTACATGCATATACCTACATACCAACATATATGCATGCATACATACAGAGAGACAGAGATACATATACATACACACAAAACTAAAAATGAAATAAATCTTAAAAAATAGCTATCTTGATTCAATATTGACTTTATCCATAATATAGAAACTATTATAGATTTAACAGAATATTATGTGATAATGAGTAGTGTTAACATATAGCAATTTGCTAGTTATTTCTTGTTGTATAATAGTTCTTAACACTTATAAATTATTTATATTTAGCATTCAGAAAAGTTCCATGAGGCATGCTGAAGAATGGTCTATAGACTGTCGGTGGTGGTGCATGCCTTTAAACCCAGTATTCGGGGGTCAGAGGCAGGTGGATCTCTGTGAGTTTGAGGCCATCCTGGTCTACAAGAGGAAGTTTCAGGATAGGCTCCAAAGCTACAGAGAAACCTTATCTAACACCCCCACCCAAGAATCATCTATTTTTAAAGATGATGAAATGGATGCTTAAATCTGTAAGCTGTTCAAAAACACCAGCAATGAGTAGTACACATTTTAATGCAGAATTTCGTTTATAAAATAATTTATGCCCCGATTTACTGAAATTCACCTTAAAGAAACGTTTTTACATGAACTGATTTGAGGAGTACTTAAAATTTAAAATACAATGAAACATAGCTTATGACTCCATTTGTAGATTAGTGGAAATGCCATTGAAACTGTTGGCAATGACTGTTTCCAGTACCGTATGTGCCCAGGGGAAGAGGATTTTAATCTCTTCTTAGGTGCTTGGTTGAAAAGTGTCATAGCGAAACACACTGAATTTATATCATTTGTATCTTTGTGGAACTACTAAAATCAGGTGATATATTCCCGACGAGATAACCTGGAAGGGTTTCCAAGCCTTGCTAACCATCCTCAATCACAGCAGGGTAGATTTTAAATGAGGACTGCATTGTTATACGACTATTTCTTAAATTTCTGAATTCTGTAGATGAAAAACAATGATGTATTTTTGAAAATTTATCATATTTTGTTTTTCAGTTTGAGAGGGACATTATGATTGATTATAAAACCCTGATTCAACAGTTAGAAAAATATAGAGACCTGGATTTAACAACTCTATTTGGAGATGTAAAATTCAATAATATGGTGGAAAAGGTAATTGAATTTTATTTTTATAAAAGTAAATGTGTGTGTGTGTGTGTGTGTGTGTGTGTGTGTGTGTGTGTGTGTGTGTGTAGATCCCAGTATAATCCTGTGTATCACTTCTAAGGTTTTACTTTGTTTTAGACCAGCAAATTTCTATTATTTCTCTAGTCTAATGGATATAGTAACAGGTCTCTTGTAGCAGTGGAGAGTGGGAGAGATACTAGACAACTTTCCCCTATTTCTGGTTTGAAAAGAAATGTCTCTATTTCCTCTTGTTAAGTAGGACTAAAATAAAGATGTGTTTAGACTCTCATGTAATGATGATGACCCTGAGCTTCTCCTATTGTTTAGATCATGAATACAGTCATGTAACTATACCACAGTACTGCTGTTTTGCCCTTAGTTGTATTATTTCATGATGCATTTACACATTTTTTAATATTTCATTCCTGGTATCCATATACTTCATCATGGTGTAGGGTTTTGTTAATATGGTCTTGGGTTATTTTTGCTCTATTTCCTGTTGAAGCTTTGCCTTGCTTGGCATCAGTGATACCTCAGTGTAATTTCAGTCATTTTACTGTCTTACATTTATTTGTAGCATTTTATGTGCTTCACAGAAAAGAATGTTCAGACTTTCTTTTGAGTATTCTGACATCCAATCTAAACCAGAGGAATTATCCAATCTTTGATAATTTTGTAAAGTTTTCTGTCTGAAACTTGGCACATCTGTCAGGATGGTTTCTTAGTTGCTTTACCTGTGTCATGGATATTGGTGTACTTAGGCCTACTAATACTACTAGACTCCAATCTCCAAGTTGTTCTGGGAAAGTAGCAATTTCACTTTTCTAGTTTGTTTCCATAAAACTTCTAAGTAGAACTTTAGAAACCTTTGAAGTGTGTTTCTGTCTCAGTGTTACTCCTGCTTTTATTTTTGTTACATTCATCTGTGATTTCTATTATTTGTTTAATAATGTTTCTCTAATTTAAGATTGAGTTTGGAAATATTGACTAGATATATAAAATTTTACTTTCTTAGGCTTTTATTTCATCTTTTAACTTTTTTAGTTTTCTTGGTTTTTTTATCTACTTTTTTTAGCAGAGCATTTAATTGATCTATTTTCTTACTTTTGGTATTAAACATCGTTTAGTGTTATCTGTTTTCTCTAAATACTGCTTTTATTACATGACAAAGATTTTGATATAGAGACAGTAATTTCAATATATTTCTCAGATGATCATATTTAGTGATTTTATTGTAATTTTTAAGTGATGGTTTTAACCACCATCCATAACTCCAGTTACAGGGATTCCCATGCCCTTCAGTGACATCTGTGAGCACCAAGCATATATGAGGAACTATCATATGTGCAGCAAATACACTCATACATTAAAGTGAAATGAATAATTTTAAGAAACAGAAAGTTAAATTTTCAGTTTAAAGATTACTATTAAAAATAGCATTTACATATCTATGGCAGATTCAGTATTTGTTATGATGGCTCTAATCACTCTTTAATAATATCAATCCTTGGTATTTCTCATAATATTCATAATAGAATATCTCTTTGGTCCCTACCGGTCCTGAGGCATCACACATGTGGTAGGGAACTTGACAAATGCTCCAGATGGAATACATTATTTCCCCCTTACACATTTCATCACTGTTGTTCCCAGTACTACTATTTTCTTTTTTAACTGATGCAGAAGAGGAGATTTTGTGCAAAATAACTATAAAAGCAATCCATACTTTCAGAAAGTTGATTGTCATGATGTATGTTGCTTCAAATAATGTATATTAATCAGAAAATTATATATGCATGTATTTTAAAAAATACAAGATAGGGAATTGAAGTTACAAGTATTATTTTATGAATATATGGTATTTCTTGAATGCTGAGCATTTAAATTGTTTGATGATTTTGTTTTCCAAATAATTCTATGATAAACGCTTTGGTGCACACATCTTTGGGCAAATATTGGATTGTATTTTTAGGCTAGATTTCTAGGACTTGAATGAAAAATATCAATAGACTGAATGACAAATGCATTGCCATATGCCTTTACCCATTTGTACCTTCATTAGCAGAGTATTAAAACTGACACCCCATGATTTCTGGTGCTGTCTGTTACTAAAGTAGTAAAAGATTAAAAAAAGCATGTTGATAACATCAATGAAAAAATGCAATTTTTATATTACTGAAGAATATAAACATTTTTTCATTTTCTCATATTTGCATTTCACGAGAGAATTAGCATTTTAAGTCATGAATTTCCTTGTTGATTTACCACTTCTTATGCATGCATTTGTTAAGATTTCTCTCAAAATTTTTTGAAATGATTTTACCACTCAATATTTGTGTCCATAATGTTTTTAGTGGAAATAGCTACAGTTTCCATATGTTTGTATCAATCCATTTCTTACTTACTATATAATCATTTATGAATAAATACATGACGTGTTATTATTCTCTGTGGTGACAGGCTTGTGAGACGATGTCTCTGCTCAAGCAACTCTGGCCAGAAGGCTCTGACATCCGGCGAGCCCTTTGCGTCACTTCATGCTCCCTCTTCTTGGAAATGTACCACTGCTTCTTAGACAGCAGAGAGAAGAAAGCCTCCCAGCAGACGTGCGAAGGCAAGCAGGTGCGGTTGCTGCACTGGGATGCACTTGTGATTTCCTATTTTATTGCTTTCACCAACCATTTCCCCACGTGGCAATGGGTTCTCTCTTGTTTGTATGAACAGCAGAAATAGGAGAATCCCTGCAATTCATGTCATAAAGGAATGCGTTGTTCCATGACTTAGCGTTATCTACTGGTGATTCACATAGGACATATGTAGCCTCGTCACCTGAAGACAGGCAAAGGAAGAAACAACCTGCTATGCTACTGTGCTTTGGGCTTTTTCTGTGCAAAGTTCACGAAATGCTCAGGAAAGCATTGTTATTTCTATTCCACTATTAGAGCACAGACTTTCAGCCAAGGTGTTTTCCAATAGCCATAGTGTCCCTGTCCCATGATGCTAAGCATGTCTACTTATTTACCTCTGTTCTCATCCTGCAGTTACAGCCTTTAGCTACATGGTCACCCTGTTGTTCTCATGGAGGCCGTTCACAATATTGCCTTCAGAGTAGGTTATTAAGACACAAGAGAGAACATAGCCGGTAGCTCCACCCACCCAAGGACCCCTGGAAACCCTGTTCATCACCTGGTTTATTAGGTTAAACCTGGAGTCCCTGAAAATACTGAGCCATGCCTTACACCAGCTTCTGCAAAGCCAGACACTTCCTTTCTTTTCTATCTCAAATGTGTTTAAACACAGCCTAGTTTCTGGGTAAGTACTGTCTCAGAAATGGAGAAACTGTAAATGTGGAATTCTCACCTAGAGAGCTTAGCTACAAAGTTTGGGCTTCCACAATTTGAGTGTGTAGTCTCCCAGCCTGCTGCTCTCTACTCACGTTCTTTACTTTCTACAGGAACAAGATAGTTGTTTAACCCTGAAGGACGTGGAAGACTTCTGTAAGCTTCATTGCCTCAGTGTGGTTTTTCAACTTCATCTACCTCTTTCCCAGAGAGCCTGTTCAAGATTCATCACTTCTGGTTGGATTGAGGCCCTCAAGACTGTCTTTAAAATGGTAAATATACTCTCCTTTTACTTATACTTTTGTTTTAACTACAGGATACATTAAAAGGCCCGTTAACCTTCAAAACAGATTTATACAGGGTGCTGTTAGATTTTGGAGTCTTCAAAGATCGACTTGCTTAAATCAGTTACTTGACTAGTTTCAACAATCGTATTATGTAATAGGATTGTTTTAATAACAACCATCATGGCATGCATCCAACCCAAGGAGGAGCTTTTTACATTTTCCTTCTTAAAATTTTTGTCAGTGTCAGGATTTGTGTCATTAATGAGGAAGTTTCTGATGACCAGCCCCTTCTGAGTTGAGAAACAGTTGAGAAAACGGATGCAAGGTTTTATTATTTTTTCCCATTCCAGATCATGAATACAGAAATTAGGAGAAATTTGTTCTCTCTTAGGAGAACAAAATGCCAAAATCTCTCCTGAGTTTTTTGTGAAAATTCGTGCTAGAATCTGTTAACAGTTCAGTTCATTCTCTTCATTTTAAACGAACAGATTTTTCTATTCTTTATAATATGAAAAATATCCAGATACATATTTTTCTTTTTGTATTTTCTTACTTTCTTTATGATATTGGATGCTATCATATTTAATGACTTGTTGCATCTTAATATATATGCAGTATATTTTTATTTATACAAATAAATATTATATACATATGTGTGTGTAAACATATATTATCCATGTATACTTTCTTTTAGGTACCTGTAAACATATATTATCCATGTATACTTTCTTTTAGGTGCCTGAGATAAATAGTCAAGAAAAGTGTCTTATTCCCAAAGAAATTCGGAATGTGCTTTTATGATCTGGAGATGGAGTGAGATGAACACCCTTCATCATTCCACCCTAGGTCTTCCAGACAGTTACTTCTTATAGTGAAGACATAGACTGAATGTCAAGACTTACTGTGAAGGAAGAACTAGAGTAAAACCATAGTTAAAAGATCTAGCCAAGTTTGTAAGGGTTTCTCGTAAGAAGTTATATGACCCAAGTCTTGAAGGATGGGAAGCAGGGTGCACAAAATGGAAATCAGATTGTGGGAGAAGAAGCACTGTGTGTGTTTGTCCTAACAATAGCATGGCCAAGAGACTGGGATCCACTCATTGTATGACAGACGGATAACTCTAGGGTTAGTAATGAAGCTGATGTAGTGGCCGAGAGACAAATCAGGTAGTATCCTGTAGGTCAGGGTAGATCAGTTCATCATAAGTTCACTGGGAGCCTACTAAATGGTTTAAGTAGGCAAATGACACTTCCATTTTTTTAAAAGCATTTTGACTTGCAATGTAGACCACACAGTGTAGATACAAATCTGGATTTGTGGGTTTAGGGGACCATTTAGCCACCTTCCTGTTGATGGTGTTAGAGACTAAAGAAGAGACTTTTGTGCCTATACTATACTCTGAGTATGCTTCTACTGTAGCATTCTGAGGAGTGACTTAAGTCTACCTGGAGGCAGCACAGATGCATGGAGAGTGTGCCTTTCCTCCTCAATGAGAAATAGCATTTGCATAAATGCCCTGTCTCAAAGTCCAGCATGGGAGAAGTGAAGGAAATTCATGAAGTGTATTGATTTGACTGTGGCTAAAATGGTGACTAAGTTTTATTAATTTTACTTGATAGAGCTCATATTACATTTGCTATATCAGGATAATGTGACCTGGGGGTAGGAACTCTAGGTTAGGAATAGGGCAAAAGAGTGGTGGTTCAGCTGGTGAAGCACGTGCCTTGGAAGCCTAAAAAGCAGACTTTGATGTCCAATTTAGACTATGTATGAAATCAAATCTGGTGCAGTGATGCTCAGTTGTAATTCCAAAGATAGGTAGATGGAAAAATACTTTTTGAACATCTGGCCTCCTTGGTCAAGCTCCACGCCAGTGAGAGACCCTGTCACACACATAATGTGGGATTTACCAGGTAAATTTTGGCCTCTGTGCACCTGCACACACCCATACCATACCCATAGCCATAAAAAGGAGCATCAGGATGTATTGAATATCTGCACTGGTGAACATTCATAGCTTTTATAATAGAATTTTTAAAGAGTTCTGTTGTGTAATAAATACTAGACATGGTGAAGGTGGTTCTATGTAGGTTCTCGAGAGAAAATTCTGTATCCTAAACCCCATAGGAGGACAGACCCCCTAGGTGTTTCATTAGTCCTTCAGAAGTAGCAGTCTCTGTGATATTAATCAAAGTCAGGAAGACTTCTGGATCCCATTTTCATTTAAAAACTTTAATTTGGGTCTTTTCAGGTTATTATATTAAACCTACTGATATGCGCAATTAAAATAAACATGTGACAGCAGTAATGGTTGGCTTTTGTTATAAATTTATTTCTCAGTTGTATGAATTATTTTTTCACCTTTATGAAGTTGAAGTCTGGAACAAAAATGGGAGCTGGTGTGAATGCAAATAGGCATAATACAGACTTTAATGGAAACCTTTTGTGTACAACTGTTAATACTGAAGATTTTTTTTAAATTTTTTTTGAATTTTTTAATACACAAGGAAGTGCTTTAGGTTAGAAGACATTATAAAAAAACTTTAAATATTTGATAGCATCTTAAGATGACCTATTAGGAAATATCTGATAATTTTATCTGATCAAAAACAGTAGCTTCATTTTCCTCTTTATGTTGGGAAGCATTAAGTTTTACTACTAAGGCAGAGAGAATGAAGAAACTTTACTTGGGAGCCTCTCACTTTAACTTTGTAAACCACACCATTGAGGAATGGTGTGTCTATCGTGTCTACTGTGCCCAGATGTAAGTGCTGTTTGTGCAGACATTCTGTCTGTGTTACGATAGAACATCACCGTGCAGCTTTAAGTTAGTGGAGACCTATCTGCATTGGTGGGTGGGAAATGTTTTTCTTTCTAGAACCCTTAGCAGTCCAACATTGACAACCCAAAGTAAACAAAGAAACTTAAGTAAATAACAGAAGCATGTTCAAAAGCTCAAGAAATATGTAGTTTTTGAGATTTTGAATCACAATTGGAGGAAAGAATCAATAGTAATTAAATAGATATCTCCTTAGCTCATGATAAAAGGTTGTTAGTTTTTGTTTGTCTTTGATTTTGTTTTTATTTTTGAGACAAAGTCTCATTGTGTAACCCTGATTGGTCTGAAACTGACTGTATATCACAGACTGGCCTTATTCCTGTAGGCATCCTCCTGCCCTTAGCCTCCCAAGTGCTGGGATTATGTGCAGTTTAAATTCATTTTCGAGTCAGTTTTTATTTTATGTAATGCTTCAATTTTTAACGAACAAAGTATAGTCCTTATTCAACCTAAGTGGGTTTAGTTGCTTATGAGAATTTGCCTTTCATTTGGATTATAGATGTGTATGGAGTAATTCTACATATTGCTGTGGACACAAAAGCTGTCAATAATCTTTTTTTTTTGATTTCCAGAAACAGTGGTGCGAGTATTTCCTCCTAAGTAATGTGCACATGTTTGAAATTTGGCGTTTGGACTTACTTCACCTTTCTGATTTAAGTGATGAGCCTTTGATGATGAATATTGCTTTTTACTATGAAAATGAAAATGCAGAAGGTATTAGCTTACTATATAATATACATCACCTTCCTTTAGAGAGAAAGCTTATGAGGAATTTCAAGCTTCAAAACCATTTCTTAAATGTCTATTGCATAAATAGTAATTATTTTCCAGTTTCCTGGTCTTTGTTTATAGTTTTATTTGTGGCAATCAGAAGGAATATAAACAATCCAAGATATTTTCTACTTAATATAGTACCATAAGTATTTTGGTTAAAAGCATGTGTTAATTTATTTGACATTTCATAACGTTTTGTTTTCATGCATGGTACATAAGATTTATTTATAAAATGGTTCTCATGAATAGAAATATTCTGCTTTTATTAGTTATTTAGGGATTTTAAGTTTTTCAAAGAGATAATCTCTGTACTATCTTTGTGTAATTTGGGTTTTTTTGTTAGAATATTTTTTTTGTGTTTTTGTAATCAAAGAAAAGGAAAACACATTTTGAGAAAACAGCACTTTAGTGAATAGTAAATGTATTTGATATTAAGATTTGGTCCTGTTATATTGTAGGAATTGGAATAAAATAATACTTATGAAGTAATTATTCTGTGCTAATTTTTATTTCATTTTATTTAGTGTTGTTGGTTTCAACATTATATTGCTATAATATTTCTATTACCTTCAAAACAATTAAATCTACACTACTACTTGTCATTAGTTAAGACATTAGCTTTTAATATTAAGTGATCAAACAGAAAAGCAAGATTAGTTTTAAGATGTGTCACAGACTTGTCCACAGCTGTGATCTTTTTGGTTTAGATTCAGTGGGAATCCCACCGAAAATCCCACTGTTTGCCTCGGTGACTTTAGTAAAGAAGTTGTGTGCTTTTGTGCATGCATTGGTGTTTCTTAATACAGTATAATTTTCATTGTGATCCAGGCCTGGATTTGAATGTAGGTGATGTCATCATGAAGGAGTATGTACATCTCTGGGATACTGTGTCAAAGTTGGTCAGAAACTTTGAGGTGGGAAAACCATTTCCTTTGAGAACAACAAGATGTCATTTTCTTAAAAAGATCTCATCACCAATCAAAGGTAACTAATTCCTAACTTAAATGTCATTTTCTTAAAATGACCCCATCACCAAGCAAAGATAATTTATTCCTAACTTAATCTGAGGGGAAAAAAAGAATTTTTGTAAACTCCAAGTAGAAATCATTTTCTAGCATTGTGTGTTCAAATAGTTGTCATGTCCATGTGGTGGTGTGCTGTGACTAATACTGAAAATTTATACATTGTTTCTAATTAATGTTGCCACCTTAAAAAGTCAAAACCAAATGCGAGTGAATTCTCTTTCTACCAATGTGACCTATGTCAACTAAAACTTTCAATATTTTATTACATCTTTGAATCTTGGTTTAACATTTACCAAGACCTTTGGCTCTGAAAAATAGTTTGTGAAAAGGTGACTAAGGAATTACTGTATAATTTTGCAGCCTGTAGGAAGTCTTGAAAATTGGAATTTAAACTGTGAGGCCCCATGACCACTCTAATCCAGTAAATGAAAGTAACTGGAATGATCTGGTAAATTATTATGAGTAACAAATCAGAAAAAATTTTATAGGATTATGTGTCAATGATGGATACTGATAGAATTTATGAAAGAGCTGAGGAATAACTAAGAACACAATTAGTTATGGACTTAGACTGATAGCTTCTGTTTTTTAATATCACAATTATAATATACTTTCTGAAATTAATTTAGAAACATTTAAGAAAGATTAAATGTAAAATAAGAAATGAGAGAAATAATAAAAACTCTAAAACAATACTCATTGTCATAACCAAACTTGTAGAAATTAAAATACTGAATGGATATAAAAGTTGATTGGATACTAATAATGGGGGAGTTTGGGCACCCCAAATAAATAGAAAAAGGGTCAAACTTAAAGTTGGAGACATCCCTCACAGGCAGTGTGTCCTAGCATGGGCTCAGTTTTCAGTACAAGAAAACAGAACAGGTTAAAGATACAATTGTGAGAAATGACATAATCTAGTCACAGAAATTGCCATGTGATACCATTTACATGTATTGCCTTCAAAAATACACAGAAGTGGAGCAAAGTGAATAGGTGGTTACCAAGGGAACAATGTTGGAGGAACAATGTTGGAGATAGGGAAATGTAGGTCACATGGTACAAATTTACACTTATGGAAAATGATAAGTCTATATTTGATGTACTTGATTAGGGTAATGTACTCTATGAAGGCTAACACTACTCATATTATATATTAATACTATATATTTCATTATATACACTAGTGATCAGGGAAGAGATAAAGATTTTAGGTAATTTTAACATAAAACACCCCACAAAACCTCCAAGGAAACACAGATAACATTCAATGTAGTGAGTATGTTAATTTTCCCGACTGTATCATTAGTTTACTTTGTGTATACTTATATTTTCATGTTGTGGGGTTCTTAAGATAAGGTTCTATGTAGTCTGGACTAGTCTTGAACTCAATAGGTAGCTGGAGATGAACTTGAGTTCCTGATCCTTCCACCTCCACCTTCCAAGTGCTGACATCAAAGATATGTACCACCAGGCCCAAATAACACTATGCATATCTATCTATCTATCTGTCTGTCTGTCTGTCTGTCTATTTACCTATATATCATCTATAATTTGTCTGCCTATTTATCATTTATCCATCAATTTTTAATTTACTTATTGCATAAATAAACCAAAAGGCATCTCAAAGGAGTATAATAATACCAATCTCATAACCTTTAGTTATTCCATTTTTTACTTCATTTTTGACAATATGTATGTGATCTCTCATATTGCTATCTGTAGAATCTCTATCACTTATTAGATAAAAATGAAAATATAAAACATTTGAACACAAGCACCAAAATAATTATCTATCATCTGTTATGTATCTCTCTTTCATCTATCAGTAATATATCATCATCATAACATATCTTTCTAGCCATGTGCCTATTGATTCATCTCTCTAGCCACCTAACCATCTACTTACTTAATCTATATAACTATTTGCTTAGTTATAATTTATTTATTTATTTACTACTACATTTCAAATGACTCAATGTGGGAAATAACTTTATGAACAGAATTGGAATTAAAATATAAATGAAGTGAGTATAAAGTATTTTTAAATGTGAAATATGGAAAAAAGTATTGTCTTACCTTCTGAAAAGTTTATGTTTAACTTGACCATATTTTTTTGGTTACAGAAAGTTCACAGGAGAAGATGATAAACTTGGGTTTTATTCCAATGTCATGTAGTTTGGTTGATGAATTTGTTGGAGACATTTTGAAAGACTTGCCTTTCCTAAAGAAGTAAGGCCTCCATATATTTTAATAGACACTTGTTCATAATGAATAATAGTTATTTATTAAATATCCTTTGAGAAAGCCTTTTCTGAATAATCCCAGAAATATAACACTTTTAAGATAGTAAATTACATGCAATATATATTTGCAGCATATTGTCCATTGTTCATCTTTATGATATTTGTATGATTTTAATTGGAGAACAGAGTATCCTACCATAATTTTTAAATTAATAAAACAATGAATACTTGAGAATGTTGGAGACCTGAAGTGTTCCTGGCTTCTGAAGTTTCTAATAAAATGCTCTTTGAATTGTACCACACATGCTGTATTCCAGGAAGAGGAGTAGGAACTATGGTTTTCAAATTTATAAAATTTGTTGGATTTGGAGGCATGGAATTTGAAATATGCTTATATTTCCTTTGTCTCCCAGTGATGATCCTGTTGTTACATCATGGATTAAGCATAAGGAATTTAATGAGCTTGTGCACTGGGATTCCCAGAGACCCCTCAGTGATGATTATGACAAGAAAAATGCCAAACTTACTGGTGAGCTTTCTGATTTTGCTTAATAAATTTAAATCTACTTCACTCTGCCCTTTATTTCAAAATGAAAAGCACACCATGGAAACAAATCAAAGGTTTTGGGTGAATGCAGTATAAATCTAATTGGTATTAATAATAAAAACCCAAAGTCAGATGTAGGGTTTGATGCTGAAGATCAGAAAAGCAAAGCAACCAGCAACTAGAGTGTTCTTGCCTCTACCAATGCTCAGACCAAAGGAGTGATCCCTGTCCTCAGTCTGCAGGCAGACTGCTTCAGACTAACTGCCTCCAACTGCACTGCTACTCAGACTGCTTCAGACTACACTGAGCTCCTGTTTCCTCCTACCTTATATTCCTCTCTCTACCCAGCCAACCCACTCCTGTCTCCAGCTCGCTAATGCTGGGATTAAAGGCATGCGATCCCAATGCTAGGATGACCTTTGTGTGAGCTCTTTTTCTCTTTTTGACTGGATCAATTTCATGTAGCTCAGGGTGTCCTTGAACTAACAGATCTGTCCCCTGAGTACTGAGATTAGAGGTGTGTGACAACACTGTCTGGCTTCTAGTGGCTTAGCTCTGCACTCTGATCTTCGGGCAAGCTTTATTTATTAAAATAAAAGTCAAATATCACTACAGATGAAGATCAGTCAATACAATGTCAGATAGGCAACAGGAAGGATTCTTCTTTTGTTTCCTGGTGGTTATTCATACAAGGTTGTAGGCACCTTAGGCAGAGGAGTGCATATGTCATCTTTGTCTCATGAGCTTGGCACATTGTTAAGGAAAGACAGCTTTTAGCTTAAGAAATCTGGATGTTTTGAAGTCTAATACTAAGTCTAATAACAATTAAGTTCACAGTTCTATGGCTGCGGTCCAGGATGAGGGTCTTGTTTTTTCCTATCCAGTAATTCAAGGAACCAGATATTTTAGATAGTTTTCTTCTTGATTTTTCTACTGAAATTCATTCACAGGGCACATACCAGTTAATGGTTAGAGTCTGTCTCCAGAACAAAACACCTTCCCCCAAACACCTGGAAGGTTACTCATGATCCCTACTCCTTACTGCTAATACTGATGGATTCTTGAGAAGGGTCACCATTACATTCAGTTGTGTACCCGATGGTGTGCTTACAGGGCTCCATTGATAGCTGTAGGAGCCAGTGGACAAATCCACAGTCCTAACTGAAGTTAATGGGTCAGGCATCAAAACAAAAATGAGTTTGGGAAAAAGACTTGTGTGGTGATGGAGGAGATGACAGGTTAAAAAGATATAAAAGAAAATGAGGGCAAATAATAAGAGTGCATTACATCCTTTATCAGAGAACACACTGAATAAACAAATATAAATAACGTTCTTGGTATTTGCTTTTGAAAGTAGGTTGTAAAAATTTAAGAGTGTTGGAGCTGGTGGGAGTTGTTAACCAGTGGTATAACCCTTGACTTGCATTCATTCAATTATATGCTTAGTTCCACAAGTACATACATATTTGAAAAATTGCCACATCTGTATTTATGCTTAAAGTTATTCTATGAATGAGATAGCTCAATTTAAGATACTTTATTTCACTAAACTAGTCAGATAAAATTGGTGTTCTATACTAAAAAAGTGTGCTTTATATGCAATGGTATGAAGACATGCTGCTGAGATGTCAGAATAATTTCACATTTAAGTATTTTATTTTTCAGAACTTTCAAGAGACCCCCGTTATCTTAGAAGTTTGCAGAAGTATCATGTTTTTCAACGACTTTATGGGAAATCGTTAGAAACAGTCTCTTCTAAGACCATCACAACTCAAGGTCCTAAGGTGAAGAAGGATAGCAGTAAGTCCAGAAGCATAAAGGCACATGTAAGTTTCTGTAGATTCTGTTATCATAACAAGCTCTTTCTGCCATTATTTATCAAATTAGTATTTATTCATCCCATTGATGGCTTCTTTCCATGAGATGCCTTTCTCTTTTATTTGGATTACTAGTTTAAATGAGATGTCTCCCATAGTCTCAGGTATTTGAATGTCTGGCTCGCCAGTTGGTGGCATTGTTTGGGAAGGCTCAGAAGATTGGCCTTGTTGGAGGAAGTGTGTCACTGAAGGGCAGTTTTGAGAGTTTATAGCCTTGCTATTCCTGCTTGCAGTTTAAGATGCAAACTTTCAGCTTCTTGCTCCAGGTGCCATGTCTCTGCTCAGCCTTCATGGTTTCTTATGCCTCTGGAATCATAAGCTCAGATAAATACTTTCTTTTATGAATTGTCTTGGTCACAACATTATATTACAGCACAGAAAAGTAACAAACAAAGAATAATCATATTTATTATGATACCTGCTGAGTCTAACATGCCAAATAAATTATTACAAATGATCCTTTCTATGAAAACAAGATATACTTATTTAAAGAAGCAAATTAAGCATTAATAGGATAAAGGTTTAGCTTAAAATTTTGCAATAATACTAAAATGTAGTTGATCAGATAGTAAAAATTAGAATATTTTTCATGAATTCAGAAAAAATAAACATGAAACACATGGATTTCTTTGCTTGACTTATACAGATTTTTCTGTATGTTCCTCAAAGTATTTAAATAATTCATGCATTTATCAATTTTTAACGCATTAAAGAATTTATGTCATTATTTATTTATTTATTTATTTTTCCATTAAAAAATTTACACTTCCGCTCCTCCTCCCATTCCACTGCATTCATCATTTTTAAGGCACAAAGTTAAAGCTGTTCATTTCCTCTTTTTACATAGATTACTTTCTCTTAATTTTACTATTTATCTTACTGTTATTGTTTATTTCTACCAATTTTCACCCAAAGGCCCAAATAAGGATAAAATACAAGAGAGGGAAGCTCAATTAACTTCTAGATGTGATGTGAGAATTTTATGTTAGTATTTTAGATAATATTATCCTGCAAGTGTACATTATATTTTAATACTGGAATTTGTAATTAGATGAAGGTAAAGATTATACTTCAAACATTTGGTGATACCTTAGCATTTACTAGGCTCAGGACCTCAGGATCTAAAGAAGGCATTTATTTCATGGAATCTCTCTGATTATCAATTGTTTAATATTTTGTAGAGAGAAACAACTTAGCAGACACAACAGATAGGAATAATGACAGGTTGACCTTGTCAAAGGGAGTTAGCATGGCAAGGTCATCAGAAGTGAAGTTTATGAAGATCCCACAAAACACAAAAATATTTTTAAGCTCTCATTTCTGGATACTTATGTTTGAGAAAAGTTTAGCATGATAAAAACTAATATATATGTGTGTGTGTATAGATAGCTAGTTACCCAACTACTTAACAATCTTGGGAGTTTAAGTTTCACAACTCTCAAGGACAGCTACCAGTTGGATAATTAACAAATAGCTCTCTCATAGAATGGTTAAAATAACACAAGTCATCACAGAGTGCCTGATGCTTAGTTCATGAGTTCATGCTAGCATGAATTCTCTCTCCTTGACCTGCTTCACAGGTCCTCTGAGGAATGGTGACTGGCTCATATTTTGCCTGACTCATCAAAAGAAAGCCTCATAGCTCCCACTTGCCAACACTGCCACTTTCTTAGGAGGTCACGACCTTTTCAATTTCATATCCAAATTGGTAAAGTTTTTCCTGTTCATTTAGGAATATAAAGAGGAGTCGGAGGAAGAGGAGAATAAGATGCAGAAAGAAGATACTCTTCTTCCTCCTGCTCCTTCTCTTCCCCCTTCCTCCTGCTCCTCCTTTTATTTTTCTGTTTTCCTCTGTTACAAAATAACAAACTGGCAAAATTTCTCACCATACAGCACAAGTAGACTAAAAAGTAGAAGCTTTACCATTCCCAATACCCAAAATTAAATGACTCATCAAAGAAATTCAACACAATTAGTTCTTTATAAATATACTCTATGGTCAACAGTGTAATAAATAAGTCCTCACATTTGAGATAAAGGAAGTAGTGAAATTAATCAAAGTCTACATTTGTAACATGAAGGGCTGACTTGTTGGGGTTTCTGTCCCACCCGGTACCCCAAAGCAGGCAAGCCCCAAAGAAAATCATGCAGAGATCTCCACAAGTTATAAAACGGATTGGCCCATTAGCTCAGGCTTTGTATTAGCTCTTATAATGCATATTACCTCATTATCCTTAGCTATGTTAGCCACATGGCTAGGTACCTTTACTCAGCCAGGCAGATTACATCTTGCTTCTTCCGTGGTCTGGGCAGGACTTCGGGAAGAGCTTCTTTCTTCCCAGAATTCTCCTGTTCTCATTGCCTCACCTCTACTTTCTGTCTGTTTGACCCACCTATACTTCCTGCCTGGCCAATCAGCATTTATTTAGAACATGAGTGACAGAATACAGACAATTCTCCTGCACCACCCATTGTCCTGTTTAGAAAAACTATGACAATGAACTGATAGGGGATATCTACTTGAAAACTTAAATGATCAGAAATCTAAAATGTTATGGATTGGAATTATGCAGTTTGAGAATGTGACCTTTTTAATAAGCTAATTTTTAGATATTAACCCACTTTTCTTAAAAAATGGGAAGTTTTTGTTAGAATTCTTTTGCTAACATAAATTCTGCAATTTGTCTTTTAAAAATAATTATTATTTTTCTGTGTTTGTACGATAAGTATATGTGGTGGGTCCCAATGATGTGGGATTCTCCTCTGTATGATATGAATATATCTTATTACCATTGCTTAATAAAGAAGCTACTTTGGCCTATGACAGAACATAATATAGCAAGGCAAAAAATCTATGCAGAGGTCGAGGAGGAAACAAGTCATAGACAGCGAGATGCCATGTAGTTGATGAAGGAGAAACATACCAGAAGCTTACCGGTAAGCCGTAGCCTTGTGATGATACACAGATGAATAGTAATGTGGTTAACTTAAGATATAAGAGCTAGCTAGGAATGTGCCTGAGCCATTGGTCAAAGAGTGTGGTAATTAATATAGTTTCTGTGTGATTATTTGGGTCTGGATGGCTGGCAAATAAGTTTGCAGTCTCCATTTACATAATGGCACCCAGCATTGCTGCCAAGTAACAAGCCATAAACCTCATAGTTTAGAGGTAAGGTTCTGACATCTTTCTCCTTCAGCAACTACATGCCATCTGCCTGACTCTAATTTCTTTCTCTCTGCATTCATTTTAGCTTTCTTACCTAGCTCTGTTCTGCCCTGACATAGGCCAAAGCAATGTCTTTATTAACCAATGTTAATAAAACATATTCACAGCATACAGAAGGAAATCCAACATAGTGCCATGGTGTGTATGGGAAGGTAAATAGAAGGGGTATGCCATAATGTGTATATGGAGGTTAATGGCGGTGTCATAATATTTATGTGGAGATCAATGAGGGGGTGGCTAATAGTATGTATATAGAGGTTAGAAGAAAACTTTGTGGTGTCTTCTCCTTGAACCTTTGCATGGGTTCTGGGGACTGAACTCGAGCATCAGGCTTCTAAGGAAGCACATTTACCTGCTGAACCATGTCATTGATTCTCTAATTTGATCATGTAAAACCACAATAAGAGTAGGTCCATATTATATTTAAATCATTTTAAAACATGTCTTTAGGAAAGACAAATTATTTGTTTATGTAATGATCACTATCCACTCCTTGCTTTCAGCCCCATTTTCTTATTTACTCATTAAACATTATGGACTAAATGTCTTTGGCTTAGGGAATCCTGGCAACTTCAACGCAAATTTATCTCAAGGATCTCAATCTAGAGAGGAAAAATGGTCCTTGTAGGTCCAGACAGAGTAAACTTTGATGAGTAGTTAGATAGATACTTGCCAGAGGAATGAGACATTATCATTGGGCATGAGATTCAGAGAAGGCTTCATGATTCAAACATCATGACGCATAGGCAAAAGGTGACTTGGTAGGAAAGGTAAGAGAAATGCAGCCCCAGAGAGAATGACAGGCATCACTGCATGGAGACATTATAGAATCTTTGTAACATCTCTTTGATTTTAATACATTTACCCTTTTATATTTAATACTACATCAAAATTTAGGAAATTATCTACAAGTCTTTGTAGTCACTGAGTTGAATTATTATATTTTCAATCACCAGAGTCTTAATTTAAAAAATAATTTTATGACTATTCAAGTATGGAATGATGGTCAAAATCATCAGTGCATACTTAAAACAACATTTCACTCAAGAAATATCAATTTGGAATAGTTCTGTCTCGTCACAAATTGTGTTTCTTTCCATTTGTGCAGGAGACCAAGGCTGACATAATTGCTAGAGAGAATAAGAAAAGGTTAATGGCCAAGGAAGAACAAAGAGAAGAAGAAAAATGGAAGACCCTGTCATCTTCTATTGAGAAGGAAATGAAAACGAATTTAAGCTCTGGGCTGAAGAAGCTGGAAGAGTTTTTGAAATCATGTAAAAGTAACTCAGTAAGAATTCAGGCTGAAAAAGTTGGGTTAACGGCTTGCTTGACAGCATGGAAGGAGCATTGCCGAGCTGAAGGTGTGTGGGGTGTAATTTGGGTTGGCTTACCTTGATGAGCTAGAGTTCAAAGAGATGTAAAGATGGTACCTTGTCACCTGATAACTAGAAATTTGTATAGTAAGACTCATAAAGGGTTCTTTCTTCTGTTTTTAACAATGAGCAATGACATCTCAGAGAGGTGACCAACAGCAAAGACAAAGCACATTCATAAACACAATGGAGATAGCTTTAAAGTCACTGCTGACCAAATAGAGAGCACTGTTAGCAGAACCAATAACAGTGAGACACAGAAAAAGAATGCATCATTCACTCTTGAGTTCCTCAGTATAAACATTTTCTTTCAGGATATGTTTGTGTTTATTTTTGCCTGCTAACTTAGTTTCCCATTAGTTAATTGTGATAAAATACTTTGATAAAAAGCAATTTAATGAATAAATGGTTTATGTTGTCTAATAGCTCAGGGCTGTAATTTATTGTTGGTTAGACCATATCAAAATAGCAGGAGTTTGAAGCAGCTGGACATATCATATTGACAATAGGAAGGCAGAGAGTGATGGATGAATGAATGCATTCTTAGCTCAGTATCTCTTTCATTTAGCCCAAAATTCCTGCACAGCACTTGGTTCTACTTTCAGTTAATAGGTTGTCTTGCATCCATTGGCCTAATAAATATAATCCCTTATAAGCATGTTCAGAGGTTCATCCTTCATGTGTTTCTGGATCCTGTAAAATTTACAATCAAAACCAATGAAACAGACATCAACACTGATCACCCCTACCATACAGATTTCTTTGAAGGTCACTGAGGCAATTTCATGTACTCTCCTTTACATTTCTGTTGTGGGAAATAGGATGAACAAAGAAAGAGAATGGGGATGATAAGGATGAAGTAGGACTGGATAGGTAAAGATGTGTAAACTGGTTAGAGGTGTACTATGTGCCTTAGCATATATTAATCTTTCTTTCCAACCAAGGCACTGAATCAGGATTTGCAGCTGAATGCTATCGATATTGATCACAATGTAGAGTGGCTTAATGAATATTGTGCTTTATTTCATTTAGAGACTGTTCGTAGGCTCTGTAGATTGATAGCAGAGTCCCAGCTTGGATTTCTGGGTTCTTCTGTCCAGCATTAAGAATTTGAGCAATACCCATGGTTAGTGGTAGAAGCACAGATAGTTGATTAAGGAACAATGTACTTCTAGGAAAGGTCAGAAGTTCAATGTTCTTGTGCCCATGCCCAGAGTTGTGAGCTTTTATAAATCATTCACATAGCTCTATCTTATTCTCTGCACAATGAAGTGTTCTCCAATTTATTATTATTATTTATTTTATGTGTTTCTCTCTGTGTGTGCATGTGTGTGTGTGTGCATTTGTATGTGTGTGTAGGGTGTCCACAGATGCAGAGGATGGCATCAGATTTCCTGAAGTTGGAGTTCCAGGTGGTTGTGAGGCTTCTGATGTTGTTGCTGGGAATCCAGCTCTGTAAGATTGGTGACTGCTCTTACCACTGAGACAGCTCTTCAGCTCCCTTTCTCTCTTTTCGTGTACTTTTCTGGCCACCAAAATCTTATACTCAGATATTCTTAGTCAGTATTTAGTCACAAAATTTAACCACTAAGAGGATCAGGAAACACATACTTTTTCCTGGGTTATGTAGGCTTTCCAAGACCACAGAGACATAAATAAGGAATCTTTGGAACTACATGGTGAACAGAGAAATTAAGAGTAGAAAATGCTACAATTGTCCATGCCCTTTCTTTTCCAACAACAAGACTTTACTTATCCTCCACATCCAGTTCATGAAATATTTTTCCATAAATTCTTCCTCAGCAATCAGACTCACATAATGTCTAGTTTCTAATGCTTTGTGTGGGCCAATCACATATCATATACTGTATGAGTGAACTGAATGCTCCTCGGGGGGAAAGACCTTTGTTTCATTTACTTGGTATTCTCTTGTTTAATATCTTCCAATATGGGTTGGTAGTACTTGTTTAATAGGTGAGAGTGTGCGCCAACTAAAAGAAAGGCAGAACCAAAACAGATGTGAACATGCAGATGTTAGCACAGGAGATAATAAACAGTGTGGATGATACTAGGGAAGAGTCTGAATATGATAGCTGGAAGAGGTGGATTGCACTGAGTGAATGGAATCCGGGCTTATATCCAGTATTTCTCTGTGGATCACAGAGCTAAATGAATGTTACTAAGATTATAACTTTGTATTTAAAATCATGCAGCTATTTTCTTTTAGCAGAGGAGACATTGCAATAAGAGACAAAGAAAATATAATTTACCATAAAATTTTACAAACTCCAATTTTAATAATATATTATTTGTGAAATGTAGGATTTGTATCTACTTTCTATTCTCACACATCCATTAATGGTGAGTAAGATAGTGAGTTTCAGAAACAGTAATGAAGAATGATAGACAAGAAAATTGATCTTTGTTAATAAACATTTGCTATTTTGATGGCTTTTATAACAATTTTATTATTTATATTTTGTGCCAAGGTGAAACAACAAAAGACTTTAGCATAGCTGTCGATATGATGAAGAGAATCCACTCCTTGCTGGACAAACACTCTGAACTTCTGCAAGAAGCAGATCGGAAACTCATAGCCAGATGTCTTACGTGTTTAGGGTTTGATGAGCTAGCAAATTCTTTGTATTCAACACAGGTAACATATTATGAGAGCTTCATTTTAATTCAGTAATTATTTGCTATACAAAAAGCATCCTTCAAATACAGTCATCTCTTTTATGTTTATTTTTAATAGAGAATATCATCATATTTAATCCACCTGCCAAAGTTGAATTATTCAAGCACTAGAAATTTTTTAAACAACTTGAGAATCACACTAATTTCAAATTATTTCTGCAGTCTTTTAATTATTCCGATAATTCCACAAAAACAGCTCAAATCTATAATAGTGTTGACTTAAATATGTCAGGATGTAGCTACAAATCTTAGAGTAAACATTTGAAAATTGAACATCTACTGATTTACTTGTATTTCAGAAAAGTTATATTGTATTTATGGTTTTTAAAGGGTCATTAAAATTCTTTCATATAGAAGTTCATGAACATTTCAATGATCTAAATGATGGTAAAACTTAAATAGCTTGTAAAATCGTCTTTTCAAACATTATAGAATGCAGCAGATGACATAAAAATGACAAAGAAGAATAAGCATTCAATTGGAATTGGACCAGTTCGCTTCCAACTACAATATATGGGTCATCATTTGATACGAGAAGAAAGAAAAGATCCAGATCCCAGGGTTCAAGATTTTATTCCTGATGAATGGCAGGTAAAAATATAAATAAAAATAATTCTTAAATTTTGTAATTATATATTTGTAATCATGTACCATGGAATTTCTTATCATTACTGCTTTCTCTTTCTCTAGGTTTGTTAATATCTGTATTTATTGTGGACTTCATAATATTGAGTTATTTCACGTTATTTTACTTAAAATCATTGTTATTTAAAATGTTTCATTTGGACTATTTTTTTCATTTACTATATAGACCATTTCCTTGGTAAGGTATTTGATGAATTCACATGCGAAGATTCAAAGCTTAATAGTGTCTGTGCTATACAGCAATTATAATTCTGGACCAGGCTCTAAGTTTTCTCTCATAATCCATTTTTGGGGGGCATAGTTTTCTAGGCTACTTCCTGCTGATCGGAGTTGCTGATAATCTCACAGGGATCTAAAGAAAAATTTTGAATTATGGTAAAGTCTTGACTGAAATATTCTATGAGGCTTAATTATCTCAGCTAGCAGACTTGAGACTGTTATGGATGTTGAACTCAGACATCTGGGCCATCTTCTCTTATCAGAGATTTCTCAGGGGACTTCCTTGATCAAACCTGATTTGTTTTTAGCCTAGAATGAATCCACAGCCTTTCATTTCCTGTGGAAACAAAGCAAAACCTCTTCTCCAAAGTAACATCTCCTTTGACTTAAATTTTGAATTCAAACCATTTTCAAAATATATATGTTGGATTAATCCAGTAGTATTTATAATCAAATGTTTTTTATCAGCTGCTGCTCCTCCCTGAGAAGTCAAACAATTCAAAGACAACACAGTAGTATACAGTATCCAGATTCTTTGTGTATTTTCCAGCTTTATGTAACTTTATTTTTACCTCTATTTCTTTTATTTTTATTTTTAATTTTTGGTTTTTGGGAAAGGGTTCTCTGTATATTTTTGGCTGTCCTAGAACTCACTCTAGAGCAAGCTGTTCTTGAACTCATAGAAGTCTGCCTGTCTTTGTCTCTCAAGTACGGAGAATAAAGTTGTATGCCACCACATCCAACTACTCTCTTCCTTTTTTTGTTTTTAAAGGTCTTCATTCTTTTTTTTTCTCCCAAGGCTACATAATTTTTAAACACACTGTGTCCCATTCATAGGTTGTCTTCATCTTAAATTATCTCTCTTTTTCTGACCACATGAGTCTTTAATGTGCTAAGTGATATGGCTAAATTAAAGCCATGGCTTTGCTGGCTGGATCCACCACATTCCTTAGTTTCTGAGAGTGTAGCTTTATAGCAAAGGTACTTAAGGTAGTCATGTTTATTGTCACAATTCTATGGAGTTACAAGGTCCCTGCTACCACCAAAAAGCATGCTGTTGGTTACTCATTAACAACATTTAAGTGCTTTGTGATAGAGCCTCTTAAAAAGTCTGCAAGGTATTTGCATCTAAAGCTGAATCAAGAAGCCTCTCTTAAATAGACACACTTGCCTATAGCAAACAGAGCCCACCTGGGAAAATGCTGTTACCAAGAAGCTATGCTTAACTCTGCTCTTTTTGTGTCTAGAATTGCTTCTCAAACTCTCTTAGGTTTTAAGTGGGTTTATTTGCCATATTGCCACCATTTTGTTGACAGAGGTTTCTGTCCAGCCTGTTCCCAAAGTCATTCAGTCCCAAAGAAATGCAGAGAAGTCTATATTAATCATAAACTTGTTGGCCTGTTAGCTCAGGCTTCTTATTAACTCTTATAACTTATACTAGCCCATAATTCTTGTCCATGTTAGCCACGTGGCTTGGTACCTCTTATCAGCAAGGCAGTCTCATCTTGCTTCCTCTGTGTCTGGATGACAACTATGAACTCAGCCCTTTCTCTTCCCAGAATTCTCCTTTTCTGGTTGCCCTGCCTATACTTCCTGCCTGGCTACTGGCCAATCAGCATTTTATTAAAGCAATACAACTGATAAATCTTTACAAGGCACAAGATCATTGGTCCACAGTATGTGTGCACACACACATATTTGATAAGTTGAATATTATTTACTTATGCAAATGCAATTTTGTAGGTTCAGTCTAAATAGTCCCATTCAGTTCAGATTTTGTAAACCACTTCTAATTAATGTAATGAAAAACCCAAGGAAGCCTAGCTTAAATATAAAGATGCTTATTTGCCTGCCATTTCCTGTTTTAACATCAGAGTTTGGATTTCCCCATTGGTCTGGCTTCCAGTGACAATTTTACAACAGAATGGCAACACATTTTGGTGGGGCAGCTTGTGTGAGAAAGCATAACAATGAAAGCAAGAATCAGAGAAAGATAGTTTGACTGAGGCCTTCCATAACAAATCTTTTACTTCCCAAGGCTATTACTCATAGTGACCTATGGAATTCTAGGTATACTCCAGTTCTTAAAGTTTTCAATTACTCCGGATATCTTCAGCATGGGGACAGGATTCCAGGATTCCATGGAAACTTAATACCACAAGAAAACTGCAGCATGGGCCTTTTCTTATGTTCTTATGTTATTCTTTAAAAAATTGCTGATTTTCTATGAGCAGGTGACCAATTACTTATTTCAGTGTAGACTACAGGGCAATCAAATTTACTCTTCCTGTTCACAAACCTTCTAATTCTTTTATGCCTCTTTCATTCTGAAGTGTGTCATATGTGAACTTGATTCATGGGGTGGGCAGTTTGACATTTGAGAGTTCTTTATGTCTTCTGTACTTCCCATGGTTTTCCATTCTATTCGCTACTCATCATCTGGATGAAGAAAACCATAAGATGCAAAGATGATGCTCCCAAATAGTTTCCCATCAAGAATATGCAGCAAAGTGAAGGATCTTTGCTCTCTCTGCACTTCAACCATTTGCTTAGTGCTATAAAAATGTGGGTTGGCTGGTTCCAACAACCGTATTTCTCAAAGACTCTCTGTACTCCTAACTATTAAAAACAACCTTTCTAGTAATATGACCTTTTTTTATGACACTATTTTTGAGTGATTTTTAAAATATTATCATATACTCATTGCACAAAAAATGTGTCATTATGGTCTTTTCTCAGCGTATGTTGTATACTTGGATCACATTTCTGTCAATACACATACTTGCTTCAGTGCCCTCCATACCGATTCCCTCTCTTTTAGTCTTTTACTCCATTTTCACACATCCAACTCATCTCTCAGCTGCTAAAGCAAACAAATTGCATCATTTGAAGGAATGAGTTGTCTATGAGTTCCCTTTTAATTTTTTTGTGAGTCCACACCTTTCCACTATGGAGGTTCAGAATAATCATAAATGGAAAAAGAGTGATCTCTTTGGGTAGCAAAAGACTTGTTTGATTGACACTAATCATGGTCTGACCCCTGCAGCGAGAGCTCCTGGATGTGGTGGATAACTATGAGTCTGCAGTGATTGTTGCCCCCACATCCTCTGGCAAAACCTATGCTTCCTACTACTGCATGGAGAAGGTGCTGCAGGAGAGTGATGAAGGCGTGGTTGTGTATGTCTCACCCACAAAGGTAGGAATCCAGTGCATGTAATATTTTTTTATGCCAGAACTTATTCAGAAATATTAGACATGGATATGTAGCAGATCCATTTATTTATTTTCACTAGTTAAAATTAGCATACAAAGTAATGGTCTTCCTAACATAATCTTCATACATAGATTTTTTTTATTTTTTGACCCTCCTTCACCCCTCCCTTCTCCTACAATATAATTTCCTCCACTGCTCCCCTAAGTTCTTCTGTATCTCCATTCCATTTTCAATGGTAATTATCTATTACCTTATTTCTCTTCCTCCTTATGACTTATTTCTCCTTTCCTGATTTCTTTTCTACTTTCATGACTTATATCTACTCTAATCAACATTATACATATACATATTCTAAAAACTAAGTTTTATGAGCAAAATATAAGAGAAAACATATGGTATTTGTCTTTCTGAATATGTTATTTTCCTTAATTAATATAATTCCAAGCTCCATCCATTTTTTTATGAACAACATTGTTTCATTCAATATTTGAGTAGAATTGTGTAATTGGACATTTTCTTTTTCTATTAATTTATTGTTGGACATCAAGACAGCTTCCACTTCCGAGCTATTGAGATAGTGGAAATATGAACATGGATGTTCACATATCTCTCTAGTAAGACTCGAAGACTATTGGTTATATACTCACGAAGGGGTGATGTATCTAGGCCATGAGTGTTTCATTTCTCATGCTTTGTGAAACCTCAGTAATGATTTATACAATGGATATACCAGTTAAAACTCTTACACATAGTGGCTAAGGGTTCTCCTTTCCACACACTTTCCTCCAACTGTTAACATTTGTTTTGATTTAACTATTCTATTTGGAGTGAGATGAAATCTCAGATCTTTCTCAAGCTTTCTGTTGTCATTCTGTGAGTTTCAGAATTCAGAGGTAGTAGAATTTTTAGATGTTTATATTTTTATATTTAGATGTGAATTCTTTTGACTAGTGATTTGTGCAGTATTAATATGCATGACTTTTGGTCTGTGGTATTTCTTTATTCATGATGTACCTGAGAACACATTTGTCTACTTTTTACATTAGAGGAATTGGTCCTTTTAATTATTCATCAACTTTTCTGTAACACATAATATATCTTTTTTATGAACTGTAATGAAATATACATTTATGGATCAGGCTTTTACCTTAGCTTATTATAGTTATTCGTACCAATGATAGTATTTAAATTTTTGTATAGTCAGTATTATTCACATTTTCATTTGTGGTTGTCTTTATTAGTGTTCATTCCTATTGCTGTGATAAAATACCATGATCTAAGAAATTTTGAGAGGAAAGGGTTTATTTTAGTTTACACTTCCACAGCACAGTTCATCACTGAGAAAATCAGGGTAGAAGCCCAAACTGGGTAGGAACCTGGATGCAGGAATTGATCCAGAGGTATGATGTTTCCCTCAGGGCTTGCTTCTCCTGCTGTGTTATAGCAGCAAGAGCCGCTAGCCCAGGGGTGACAATGTCCATAGTGAAGTGGACCCTCCCACATCAGTTATGAATCAAGAAAGTTAACCACTGGACTGGACTTTTAAATATGTTTACAGATATATTTTAAATTTTACATTATCATCTATATGGTACATACTTTTGGTACTATAACGTGTGTAATAGATGCTTGAATTTTTATAGAGTCCACCGGCCAGGCTGCCTGCTAGATCCTAAGTGATACAATGCAGATTTGTATATGTAGTCAAACTTCTGACATCTATCTGGAGTAGATTCTGAAATATGATACAAATCTATTTAGGCTTCTTCCTGTGATAAACTCAGATCATGAGGGGTGATTTTTCAACTGTTGTGCTATACATGTTGATTCTTCTGCTATAAAGGTTACATTTGTCATTTTACTTTCAAACAAATTCTATTTCTGTTTTACAGTAGGTTGTTGTTAATCACAGTTCAAATTTTTAATCCAAGAGCTCAAATGGAGAGTTTTTACTACAGGTAGAGAAAATGGTTTGTTAATTTTCCTGCATAGTAAAACATAGTTTTGTAAATCCCCATCAGTCCACCAAATTATGCTAATCTACACTTTATTATGTAGCTAATACATCTGTTTTCCTGTCAATCAGGCGCTTGCTAATCAAGTGGTAGCGACTGTTCAAAATCGTTACACCAAAATTCTTCCAGCTGGTGAAGTTCTGTGTGGTGTTTTCACTAAGGACTACAGTCATGATGCCCTTAACTGCCAGGTTTGATATTCTGTTTAATAAACTTGACATCAGATTATATAACAATGTTACATCTTTTTGACTATAAATCTAACATCTTTTCAAAACCTGTAAAAATAATTTCCTTGAATTTGTGAAGAACAAAAATATTTCAGGGAAAATATGAATTTGTTATATTCTAAAGAATGTGAAAAATAGAATTTATTTTATCTAAAGATACTTTTGTTTTGATTTAAACTTTACATTTATATGTTGTTTACAATGGGATTCAAAATGATCCAAAGATCTTTCCAAGCTACCAAAACTTAGTGGCTAGAAACATATTATCATAATTATTTTCTCTTGTTCAAGATATTTTATTTAAAAATGTAATGTGGTATTATAGTTAATGAATATATATTGTAGTATTAATGAAGTTATAGTTTTCTTTCTTATTGAATTTTCACATCAGAAATTAGGATAAAACAAAAATTAAGACATACTTGTAAAGCAATATGTAGTAGACTTGGCAATATGCAGTCTGGATTGTTTTTCAAAGAAACATCATTCAACATAATTTCTCTGTAGTGTTAGATTTGAAGAATCAAAATAGTTAAAATTAATGACTTTGATTTTTATATATTTTTCTTTTTAAGCTATTCATTTAGTTAAAGCAACCTTTTTATTCTTTGATTATTGTATATATGTTTCAAGTATATTAATCATAGCCACCCACCCCCATTTTTTTCCTTCTACCTCTTTTTGTCCCTCCAACCCATATGCCTCCCAGTATCATGTCTCTTTCCCAGCAGCTACCAAGTGCCAATAACTCCTTTAAGGGGGTGTTGCCTTGTGAGCTCCTTCCTCATTCATGCTGGAATTTTGACTGGTTTGATCTTCTGCAGGTTTTGTACAGAGATAACCACAGTTACTGTTAGTGCATGGGTGGAATTGCCAGGCCTTGTTCAGAAGACAGCAGTTCACAAGACTCTACCCCTTGCCCTGACTCTCACCTTCTTCCCATCTCCTTTACTGATTGTTTCTTGAAGGAGTAGGGAAAGAGGTCAATGTAGGTGCCCCATTTAGGGCTGGACACAGTTGGAAGGCTCATAAAGAAGAATCTGCTCTTCAAATGTGATATTCTTATATTTTGTCTCAGGACAAAATTAAAGTTTCATGTGGTTAAAGCTAATACATCAGAAGTGTAATGAATCCAATCCTTAAATGTGGTATCAGATCTTAATTATTAGAGATACATCCAGGACTCAAAGCTTTACCTCATGTAGTTTTATACCTATGCACATTCTAAGTGTTTCTTCACCCCCTACTGTTGTGTTTAGGTGCTTGTTACCGATCCTGTTTCGTTTGAAAGTCTGCTACTGGCTCCTCATCGCCAAAGGTGGGTGAAGAGGATCAGATACGTCATATTTGATGAGGTAGGCTTTGTTTTACCTCTCAGGCTAACTTCCCAGTGCCCATAAATATTACATGTCTTTGCTGCTTTGGGACATCCACCCCTTGATGGAGTTCAGATTAGGAGGCAATTTTCTTCTGAGCTTTTCCCCAACTGAATCATCCTCTTGACTCACGTCTGTGTGACTCAATAGTATGTATTGGTGAGAGATCTGCATGTGTGAGGAACTGGTCATTACTGGGGATGTTGTTGTAGAGGGACATAATTAAACTCATGATACACGTTTTCCTCGAAAAAAATTAAAATTCTGTCCAGTCTCCAAAGCAAAGGTTTTATGTACCAGCAAATGATACTGATGATACAAACAGTTCTGTCTGTCACAATCCTTAAGGAAAACAAATACCCTATTCAAAATGCAGTTTTATGAATAGGTTTTTTATTCATAAAAAATTGTGAAGAAATCCAGAGAGAGAAAAACTTATTGTTAATCTTAAAGAGACAATGTAAGGAAGCATTTGCTTCCAGTTGCAAAGGAGGGTCTGATCAAATGGGCTGTATTTCAAGTAGTAAACCTTATCTCAGGTACACAGCTGGCTCAGGCAACCTGGGAGGGGCCAACAGAAAAAAAGATGTCAGCTTCCTCGTCTCCTAAGATATAGCCACAGCTCAGAAATTAGTCTAAGTCAGAAAACCAGAGAACCTGGAGTCCCACTGAAGTAGTACCTGTGTATCAGTGTCCCTGAGCACTAGAGTGGGGTGAAAACCAATGTAGATGCAGACGTTCTGATGGAAGCCACTTAGTGGAGTTCTATAGCAGCATCATTCAGTATATTTATTCAGAGACTTAGAGCCCCATAGAAAAGAGCATTTTTCTATTCCTGTATTTAAAACTGAAAAGAAAAAGCCTATATTTAGCTTATTTTCACTTCACTTCAATAATAATATTGGTGATAAATAATTTGTAGTCCTGGAGATTAAATGCAGGTCATTGAAGTAGTTTACCATTGTCCGAAATCCCCAGCCTTTTCCTTTGTGTTATAAGCTTGAAATTACCAAACAATCCTTGCTTTTATATGTTTTATACTGACTTACTATGTTTAGTTTTAGTTAACCTATATGATTTGTATTCTGGGGGCTTTTCATAGTTTTATTTAAATAATACAAGCCATACATAATGGTAGGTTAACACTCATGTGAAAAATTTACAAAGCAATCTAGAACACCTAGTTGTAGCTTGAATTCCAAACCCTGAAATGATGTAATATTGGACACTACAGTTCTTCCAATTTTATATGAAGGCAACTGCTAAAGGCTTCGAAGGCTAGTGTCTATTCTGCTAAGGTCAGGGAAATTGCATTACAAAAATCAAAGTTAAATATTTAGCGGAATTGTATGTCATTCTGTCAGGGTCCAGCCTTGATGTAAATCATTTCTTGTATCAGAGAGATGGCATGGGAACACACATTTTTACACAACTCTCTTGACTTTATAGGGAAGGAGTTTTCATGAAAACTCCTTTCATGAAACTTCCTTTCATAGAAGGGATCCTTCATGAAATCCTGAGTTCACATTCTGAAAATCACCTGTGTTTATTCTCCAAACAGCTTTTATATCAAAACATAAACTGAGGGGGAGTTCATTAGCATCTGTTTCCTAGGTAGCAGGGAGAAGGACTGTGGTCACGTCCACACCTTTCTATGCTCATTTTGTCACATCTTCCTATCTATGTCTGCTCTATATGCTTGTTCACGTAGACTGAAAAACATCTTTTCTCCAAATGACCTCCTGAATTATAATAGAAGGAGCAAAACAGCATTAGCATATCCTGACCATTTGCTTAGAATGACATCAGGCTGTCCCACTATCAAAGGCTAGGTGACCACCTTTTGTATGGCATGTGCAAATTGTGTCTTGCCAGGTGGGTCAGAATTCTGACTGCCATACAATTAGGAATATTGGCCTATATAATTCAGCTCCTACATCATCTGACCAAGAAAAAGCCATACAGGTGGTAGAAAATATGTATATATACATCTCTACACCTGTATGTAAAACTGCTTCATTAATAGTAAGTCTTTTAAGGGTTATTTCCAGGGGTCAAATTTAACTTGTTTATTTAAGACTACATTCAAGGATCTTTCATTCATCTAATTTAAGGTGGTCGTGCATTCATGTACTCAGCCTCATTTGAGAAGGCTTTTCTGGAGGCAGGCATGGTGTCAACGCTAGAACTGTTCAGGTTAGCAGATATACATTAAGTAGGAAAGACAAGACAAGTGAGAGAACACAAGTACTCATAAGATGCCAGTGGTGCTTCTTGTAAAGATCAAGAGTGTCAGTCACCACGCAACAATGGCAGAAGGCAGGCTGGAAGACCACTCTGGGATGGATGGATGATCCACAGAACCTTTTTAAACTTGTGACACTAAGATGAACTTCACTATCGACAGAGGTTTCTGTCCCATCCGATCCTGCAACTGCTCAGTCCCAAAGAAACACACAGAGGCTTACATTAATTATAAACTGGTTGGCCCTATTAGTTCAGGCATCTTATTAACTCTTATATCTTACGTTAGCCTATAATTCTTGTCTGTGTTATCCACGTGGCTTGATATCTTTTATCAGCAAGGCACCCTTATCTTGCTTCCTCTCTGTCTGGGTTACAACTGCAGACTGAGTCTTTCCTCTTCCCAGAATTCTGCTGTTCTGGTGGCCCCACCGATATTTCCTGCCTGGTTACTGGCCAATCAGCCCTTTATTAAACCAGTACAAGTGACAACTCTTTACAGAGTACAAGACCATTGTCCCACAGCGCTTCACAGATTCAGAAGTCATGGTTATATTTGTTGGCTTTTCACTTTATTTCTATGAATATTTTAAGCAGTGAGACAGCTATGTGAAAGTTCTAGCATGGGAAGTGTGTGCTAAGAAACAAAGAAATGACTGCTGTGTGGGGGTAATTGTAAGATTGGATGAGTGACTTCACATGATGCTGGAATAGCAACAGAGGGCCAAATAAGCCAATCATTATGTGTCCCATGTAATACTTGCATTTAATATACAAGGAAGGAAAAAATAATTAACTACTGACATGACTAGATATCATTTATCTCTGAAGGATATCATTTTTTATGTGATGTCAAGAATGTAGGTGATAAATTAGGACAATAGTCACAAAGGTACTGCGTAGTAACTGAGGTGTGGTGTTTTGATTGTCAGTACACATGGCAAGAAATACATAGGCCTGAAAGAATGTTTTGAAAGCAAAATGAAAAGGAGTCACAGGTAGATTGATTAAAAATATTAATGTAAATTCAAGTGTCGAGATGTTATTTTAATTTACCATTCTTAAAACTAACCTTTCAATTGAAAACATTCTTTTCTTTTATAGGTACATTGTCTTGGTGGAAAAAAGGGAGCAGAAATCTGGGAGCATCTCCTTGTGATGATCCGATGCCCATTTTTGGCCCTTTCAGCCACCATAAGCAACCCTCAGGATCTTACTGAGTATGGATTCAGTCATACTTTGGACATAATGTTTATCTATTTTGAAAGTTTGAATTTCATAATCCTTATGGGTTTTAAAGTTATCTCAATTTCCAGTTAACTCATAGCACTCTCTAAATATTCAAACTGCTGTCTGTTTAGGTCTTTCTGATATGTCTTGGCAACTCTCTACAAGGAAATACCCAGCACCCATTGGGTCAGCTCTCCAGCTGAATAGGAAGTATCATGTCATAGCTCCAGAATAAAATGAGAGCTATATATTCCTTTTCTTTCCCTCACCCCCTTTACTAGGAAACATAAACCAAAATGATAGAATGCTACATTTAGCCATCGATTCCAAAATCATCTCATTTTGTAGATTGACTTGATTAGAAAGAGAGCAGAGCTTTATTAATTGAAAGCTATACATCCCTATATTGAGCTCAAAGGTTGACTACTGATAACAACGTATCCCCTAGCATCTCCCATGTGTCACATTTCATCGAAAGTACTTTGCATACAGTAATTTTTTAAATATCAATGTACTACTATTTCCATAGTTATTATTAGATAAAAGTACTTTTACAAGTCTATTGATTTTTAAACGTAAAAGGCAGGCACAGAAACATTAAATGTTTCATGCAGGACTCAGAGTTAATAGTAGGGAAGTTAGAAATTTATTTCAGGTTATGTGGCTCTAGAAATAATTTCCTTATATGAAAATTTTAAGACGTAAGTTTTTCTGTATATAATTATTTAATTTCATGTAAGCTATTTCCAAAATAATGTATGAGTTACTTTTGTGTTAATGTGAACAAAAATACCTTAAGAGAGAATTCCTTTATTTAGACTCAGGGTTTTAGAAAGATTTCAGCCTGTCACAGTGGGAAAGAAAAGGAGGTGAGGCTTCAACCATAGAAGTGGGAGCCTGAGGTGACAGTTTGTTTACATGGCAACAGACAGGAAGCAGAGAGAGCTAGATAAGAACCCTTGGCCAGTATAATCTTTGTGATGGCTGATGCTGGTTGTCAATTACTCTTCAAAGTCCCTCTGCTAGTGACTGACTTCTGTATGCAGCTCCCAACTTCTAATGATTTCACAGCTTTCAAAATAATATCAAGGACTGGTAGCCAAATGAAGCATGAACAATTGGGCACATTACTGATTACAATCATAAGTAATATGTCTATGTTTTAAAGGTGGCTCCGGTCTGTAAAGAGGTACTGGAAAGAAGTAGACAGTGCAATGGGAGAAAAAACTTTGTCCAAAAGAAATGCTGGTTCTCGTGGCAGTCATCACAAAGACCAAGCACAAGCCAGACAGTCATACAAAGTTAGACTTGGTATGTATGTTCTGTGTAGTTGTATAGCCTTGTTTGTTGGTTTGGCTATTTTCTTTAAAATTATTCCACTAACCATATTTTTGATAATTTGGAAATCTCACTCTTCCCCTTTCAGTGATCTACGGAGAGAGATACAATGACCTAGAGAAGCACGTATGTTCTGTGAGACAGGGTGACGTTTGCTTTGATCATTTTCACCCATGTGCCGCACTAACCACAGATCATGTAAGTAACAACCTTTGCCACAGTTGTTCCATGTCACAGCACTGTCTGGCTAACAGCTGAAAATACAGTGTTGTACAGAATGCATCTGAATGCTAGAATGCTAGAATGCAGAGGGAACACTAAAACTTTGTTCTCGTTTCTGTAGTTTCTCAATGGTAGGATGCTAACATCCTAACTCTTCAGAGTTTAGAAACTACTAAACACTTTAACTTGATGATTCTATTAGTTTGGGGACATTATTTCTTTCCATTTCCTTTTTTCCCCCATCTGTTAAGCATCCATGTCTGCCTATCTCTCTTAATTAGTACCATTAATGAAATGTTGAGGACAGAATTTAATCTCTGCTCTCTGTGCAATTACAGCTTTGTGTGTAAAAGCCTCATATATAAGAATGTGAACAATGTGTAAGACCTTAATCCAGAAACACATGCTTCCCATTGCCATAACTATCAAGTCCTGCCTCTGATAATGACTCAGCAAATTAGAGACCTTGAAACAATGTCAAGAAGTCTATTGAATCATGCGGGAGAATTGTCTGTATTCTGTAAATCATATTTTAAATAAATGCTGATTGGCCAGGAAGGAAGAATTGGAGGAAGAACCAGACAGGAAGCAGAGGTGATGCAATAAGAACAGGAGAATTCTGGGAAGGAGGAAGCTTATTCCTCCCAGTTCTGATGCAGGAGGGTTATCTGTCTATGTGTTACTTTCATTGGTTAATAAAGAAACTGCCTCGACCTTTGATAGAAAATTAGGTAAGCAGAGTAAACAGAACAGAATGCTGGTAGGAAGAAGGCAGTGAGGCAGTCACCATAACTCTCTTCTCTGAGACAGATTCAGGTTAGGACATGGTGAGATACAGATTATTAGAAATGGTGCAGGAGAATTGTCTGTAATCTGTCAATCATATTTTAAATAAATGCTGATTGGCCAGGCAGGAAGTATAGGCGGGAAAACCAGACAGGAAATAGAGGTGATGTCATGAGAACAGGAGAATTCTGGGAAGCAGGAAGTTCCCTCCACCATTCCTGCCCAGACCACCAAAGAAGCAACATGTGAACTGACAGCTGAAAAAGGTACCAAGCCACATTGTTAACACAGACAAGAATTATGGGTTACTGTAAGATGTAAGAATTAGTTAATAAGAAGACTGAGCTAATGGGCCAATCAGTTTATAATCTTATGGAGTTCTGTGTGTGATTTTTCTTTGGGGTATGCCGGATGTGGGGTGCCAGGCGAGACAGACACATCAACAAGCCGGCCCTCATGCTACACAGTTCTGCCCAGACCACCGGAGAAGCAAGATGTAAGGTACCCCACTGAGAAGGATACTGAGACATGTGACTAACATAGATAAAAATAATAGGCTAACATAAGTTATAAGAGCTAATAAGCAGCCTGAGTTAATGGGCCAATAGTGTTATAACTTATGGAGACTGTGTGATTTTCTTTGGGGTTTGCCAGCTGTTTGGGTATTGGGCGGGACATAAACCCCAACAAACTGGCTCTCATGTTACAGGAGGGGTCAATTTTTAAAATATTTCCTGCCTATACCTGACTTTTTTTCTCCTACTGCCTTGAAAGTTTCATTTTAAACTCACATTGGCCTTAAAATGATTCCCATTTCTTTCTCTTCCTTCCAAAACCTGAATAATTAAGTATATTCTAAATTCTGATACTGAATATGGTTTCTTAATTATAATTCTATTCTTTTAAAAGCTTTACTGGACTTTTTTTAAAGAGCTAAGTAAGTTCTTGAGATCTAAGGTCTTTCAGGGGCTTTTCTTACTTATATTGTATTTACAAAATGTATTTTTCTTGGAAGCCCTCATGCTACTACTATCCTGTTCCTCCCAAATACCATATGCCAATGCACAGATCTTTTTTTTTTGAGGTTCTTATAATATGAAGACTTTTTTTTTTTAGAATCTTCTGTGGTTTCGTCAACTGGTTGGTTAACTTCTCCACAGCACTTTGTGTTTGTGTGTCAGCAAAGTCAGATTACCACTGGACCTTCAGCACTTGCCTTTTAGTGTTCTGAAATAACTGCTGCGGGATGAATCTCCTGTAGCTCCAGTTACTAAGACATGGTGGTGTGGATACTGGTTGTTTTTAAAGAATAGCTTATTTGAATACTTGCACATTTTATCTCTTTTAACCGTCACAATTGTAAGATGGATATTCTACTCTAACTTTCATTTTACAATAATGGAAGTGAGAGATAGACAACTCACTCACTACTGCACTAAGCAAATGGTACGACCAAATGTAATCTCAGACCTTTGATTAGCTCCATGTTGACATGAAGGATTTGTCTATCACATCTACTGATGAGTGAACTCCACATGACAGTATTTGACTGTGCATGCATTGCAATGACTTCCACAGCCAATGAAATGAATATGAATATGGAGTTTTTCTAGTAAAATGTTTGTGAAGAAAGCTCCTCTTGTTAGTGATAATGGCCCAATTCAAACTCCAAACTTAACTGAACTAGGATAGAAATCCTATGACTTAACTTATATTGAGAATATAGATGTTAAGCCAGTCATCAATAATAAGGAAATCCATTTGTTCTCTCCCTCTCTTCCTTTTCTCTTCTTTTCTTTCTTCTTTCCTCACTCTCTTTCAGATATCTACAGATTTTCACATGTAATCATCATTATCCAGTATCTTTAAAACTAGTACAATACTTTAGAAATTACTTGTTTTGTGTAAAGAGATTAAGAGATGTTACCTTTAAAGAGCTTCAAGTATACTGGTTCAGTGCTTGCTCCAAATACCTTCCCTCTCTGCCTGGTAGCTAATAATGGAATAACTGGAAAGCAATAGAGTAGCTATAGTATGATCTGACCTTATGCAACTTCTGCAAAGATCATGCTGTTGCATGAGTCTTTAGAGTCTTAGAACTTGGTAGCAAGAATATAGAGTAATTTCTAGGCTTAAATGTTATTAAAAATGTTCTACCCAGAGCCCCAAAGACTACCGAGACCAGATTTGATGCAAAAGAAAAGAGTTTTTTAAATTATTATAGCATGTCGGGGTCAACAACCCTACACAAAGGCAAAAAGGAAGCAGGGACTTCTTTTAAAGCCTTCCTGAGGGGAGTGCCCAAGGAAGTTTGGTCATTTTAGATAAGATTGGCTTAAGCAAGTGACAATCGAAATAGTATGTTCTAATTGGCTGGGGCTAGTCAGTAGCTGGTCATGGACTGGTCAGGGTTACAGTTTGGGGGCATGCCTGGACAAGTCCAAGAGCTGCTGCGGAGGCTGGCTCAGCCCTGGCCTGACCTAGTATTGCCTATACCAGGCCTCCTCTTAGCTGTTGGGGGTGTTGGAGATTGATTGTCCTTTATTCATGACTTCCTCAGAAACTGCTTGTTTAGTTTCAGGAGACTGAACCAATTTTGTACCAAACATATGGCTAAGATTTGTATCTATTGCCTCATTTATTTTCACAACAAACTAGTGACACAGACATAACTAATGCTTTATTTTAGAAATGAGGAAACTGAACCTTGTGTAAATGGTAAGAAACTTAAGCAACCCTAAGCCAGTGACCCAACAAAGATTTGTATTTTTAAACTTATGAGGAATCTTAGATTAATTTTTGTTTCAACTTGGTTTGGCTGAAAAAAATAACCACTCTCAAGTGATAATTAAAAGAGAAAAGAAGGCTAACATCGGGGGTGTGGGTAGATGGATGTCTCTGCAGTTAACAAGATACTGTAGAAGACCTGACTGAGTTTCTTTCCCAGCACCAACTGGGCGGTTCACAACAGCTTCAGAGGATCTGTCATGCTGTCTTTTGACATGGGAGAGGGTGAGGAATCTCTCCACATACACATAATTTTAAAAACTCTTTTTTTTATTATTATTAAATTATAAAAGTTTCCATTTCAGCCCCTCCTCCCACCACCCTCCCACTCCCCCCACTCCCTCTCCCCCTCCCTCTCCATCCCCCAGAGCAGTCAGGGTTTCCTGCCCTGTGGGAAGCCCGAGTTCCTCCCCCCTCCCTCCAGGTCCAGGGAAGGTGAGAGTCCAAACAGACTGGAGCGCCAAAATCCAGTACATGCAGAGGAAGCAAGTCCCAGTGTCATTGTCAACGGCTTTTCAAAAAGGCTCCGGGCCAGCCACATTCAGAGAATCTGGCTGGATCATGTCCTCGTTCAGTCCCAGTCCAACAGGCCTTGGTGAACTCCCATTATATCAGTCCCCTTTTATCAGTGGGTGCTCGCATCCCTCGCAGTCCTGATTACTTTTTTTATTTTCTTCATCATTCTGTTCCTCATTTGGACTGTGGAGTGCTCAGTTCGGTGTTCCAATATGGGTCTCCATCTGTATCGCCATCCAACGTCGGATGTAAAAACTCTTTTTAATAAGCAATAGACTCATTACAGTCTTCACCATTTTTCCAGCATTTAATGCTCAAAGCAAGCATTTCTTGTAAATGTTGTTACCCCATAGGTAAAATAAGATAGTAATAAGCTCAATTTTATTTTAATCATAGATTGAAAAGCATGGATTCCCTTCTGACCTTGTCTTTTCACCTCGAGAAAGCATCCAGCTATATGACACTATGCTTCAGGTCTGGAAGAGTTGGCCCAGGGCCCAGGTAAAGAATCTTCATGACATCCATGCTGTTATGGTCGAGCCGACATTGCTCTTCAGAAACACATGGTCACAATTCCTATCACTTGCATTTAAATTACATTGCTAATAATTTCAAATGATTAGCAGACCATTTCCCAGAGGATATGGCTTCCTTATATCTTCTCAATTAAGTGGGCTAGAAACAGTGTTTAATATCAATTTCTGAAAGTGTTCCTTCTTTCTTCTTCCCAAACATTGTGGGAGCTGGGACTCCTTTCCCAATCTGTGTTTCTAGTCCTCAGATTCTTTTCTTCTCACATTGTTCTTTATATCCTGAGTGCTGGTTGCTTTCCCTGGAGACCTGTTTGCTCTGTCTTTTTACCTTTGAAGAGCTCACACATAGTTCTTGTATAATAGAAGGTACAGGGAGGTAAGAGAAGTCCAACTACCTCTAACCTAAGACATTGTAAAACGTTCAGGGAAGAATATAATTGAAAGATATCTTTAGATTTTCTGGCATTATTTTTATGGAATTTTGTGGTCTTCATTTCCCAGGATCTGTGTCCAGAGAACTTCACTCATTTTAAGAACAAAATAGTTATTAAAAAGTTGGATGTTAGAGAATATGAGAAGACCTTAAAGGAAGAATTCACAAACTGGATTAAAAACGGGAACGAGGAGCAGGTATTTTCATGCATTTTGGGCAAAGCATTCTATTTTTTTTCCTGAGTTGTGTCATTCAACCAGTAATACCATTTCTCTGCTTTGCAGAGTTCATTGTTTGTTTTAAACTTTTAAGTTTGACTTGCAGTGCAGCAATTCCAACCCGGATCAAAAAGAGAAAGGAAATTTTTTAAAAAATCTCTTCTCCAGTGTATCCTAAAACTTGGCAAGAGACTACAGATTCCTCTTGGATTTGATGGCAAACAAAAGAGAATACAGGGCTCGTGTTTGGGATTTTTGGTGATTTTGGCAGCACAGAGATGGCACTCATGAAGCTGAAACACATTTTCTCTTTTCTTCCTTTCTTAGTTTTGGAGTTTTATTCTCTTGAAAAATCATGTTTAAGAATTTCATGTACATGTGTATAATGGTTTCAAATTCACTCCCCGATTCTCCCCTCCAAGACCTCCCATAGTACTCCTCTACCATTTCTCTTTCAACTTCACACTTCACGGCTTCCTTCCTAAACTCAATGCTTCCAGTGTATGAGTTGGTGTGGGGCCGTCCACTGAAACATGGGCAGCCTATCAGCATATGTGAAGAACACTAAGTGCCCCCTCTCATAGCAGCCATCTTTGGCAGTGGCTGCTCAGCTAGGGTGAGACTCTGTGAGCCCCTCCTCAATTATGGTGAAATTATTTTGGGACTGATCTTGTGAGCTCCTTTGCAGGTATTCACATAGCTGTGAGCTCATGTGTTCTATGTCCCTATCATGTCGAGAGACTCTGGTTTGCAGCCTTGGGGTTTTATTCCTTACGACTTTTATTTTAAATTTTAAAAATTATTCAAGTACTAGAGTCTCACCTGGAGCTATATGCTTACACATTTATTTTGTTTAAGCTTATAGTCTTAATCTATCATCAAAAGTTGAGATTTCCAATTTTTTAATAGCATGCATAATATTTTTTTCATGTGATCCTCTCCCCACCTCATAGCTTGATTTGTTCTTTTTTTCATTTGGAAACATGCTATAGTTAGGTTACATTTCCCTGTGCTTATCTGGTCATTCAAACCTCTTAGTCAGGTTCACTGTGCTTGCCTCTGCAGCATGGAGGGGGCTTCTTTCTCCTGCTACAGTGGAAACAGCACCACTCACTGAGCCATCCTTCCCCTTCTGCCAGATTTGTGTTGTCGCAAACAATTGCAGGTGTGGTGTACAGTGCATCAGAAGTTTGTTGTTAAGTCTGTGGTTTGTGTGTGTCCTTGCTGTGGCTGGCCACAGTCTTGTGGTATACTGTCCTAGGATTAGTTTAAAGAACAACAAAAACAAGGATTAAACAACAATGAAAAGATTTTAATCCGAGTGGCCATTCCTGTCTTTGCTGTGCACATTTTAATACAAATGCTTTCTGTTCACTGTCACAGGCTAGAATGGTGCTGCAGAAGCTGAGTCCCGACTTCCATGACCACTCAGGAAGGATGCTGGATTTGTTTCCGCATCTTGTTGAGAAGCTCAGGGAAATGGATAAGTTGCCTGCAGTGTTTTTTCTGTAAGTCATTCAAGTTATTTAACATTGGGGACATAATTTGTGTTAGGTTACTTCCTTTAACGTACATGAAACTATGTACATTGCCACTATTGAATGGCATTTATTATTACTTTCGGTGTTCATTCATTTATCAAAATCATATGACTTTCTTAAAGTCATAAAATTGTCTACGTCCACTTTTCCTCATTCTAATTCTGTTTGTTTATTTCTTTGTTTGAGACAGGATCTTGATATGTGCCCATGCTGGCCTTCTGCCTCAACCTCCTCCCTGCTAGGATTATAGCTAAACATGCACAGTTATACCCAGTCTTAGTTAAGTCCTTAAAATATTATTAGTGTTCTACCAATTATTTTATTAATTTTGATACCTCATTTTTTGTATTACTATAAACTATAAATTTTGTTTGTTTGCATCAGGTGTTATTAATAATTTTTGGTACACACCTTGGTTCTTTGCCAAACCCACTGAACATAGCCATCAATGTTGCTATCCCACACAAAATTTAAGTTTTTATTATATGCTACAATATATGTTGGTAAAATGTTTTGGTAATTTAAACAATTGTAATGAGAAATATGACATAGAGTCAGTGATACCTTGCCGAATTTCATGTTATAGAATGTAATAACCTAAAATCGAACAAACTAATTTGATGGATTTTGTCAGTTCTGATAAAATGGCACCAAGGGTAATTGGTATAAAATAGATAGATTAACCTTGTTAATATGTGACAAGAAGAGAATAATTTACTTAATATAAAATATCTGATTACTCTCAAGCCACAGTATCTTTGAATAAATAAAACCATTGTATATAAAGTTTAATAGTTATGCTTATGCACGGAAACATACAGTAATAAATCATAATTGGTGATCAACACTCAAAACAACGGTAGTAGGTGACGTAAAGTCCTATTTGATTAGTTTTGGAGATTGAAAGATTTTTCCTTTTGCCTTTGTATGTAGGACAAGAAAAAAAATCTCCTGTGCCACGAATAATTCATACACTTTATCTGCTTCACTTCCAAGTACAGCCATGGATGTGAGAAGCAAGAGCCATTCTCAGTGTATGAGATATGTCTGCAAGATAAGTGCAGTGGTGAAATCAGAAAACACTTCTTGATAATTTATGTATTCATATGCATATAAGCATGTGCAATTTTTCCTCTAGCCTGTAGAAAAATTAAATTGGTCAATAGGTTAAAAGGATACACACTAGCACAGAATAAATAGCACCTGGTGTGGAGTTTCATTAGGACATGGTGACCCAATGACATTAGAAATGGACCCTTAACCCTGAATTGAGCAATGCAGCAAGTTGTAAAACTGTGACGGTAAATGAGTGTGTGCCATTGTAGGTGATGGGGAGGAGAAATGGCTAGGAAAATTAAGTTTTTCATATTTCTCTTGTTCTCAACTTCTCATTGTTAATAAAAGAAGGTCATTCTCCTTCTGGTACAAGGGTGGAATGTTCTGAACTTTGCATTCATAAGGTATCTGAATATGATACTATTAACTTAAAATGATAGGTAAAATTCTACGTGTGGAGTTCGATCTTGGTCACTTTCAAAGTAATAATGGATTGTCTATAAGACAAACTTTGAAAATCTTTTCTTGCATGTAGTATGAATGTTAGTCTTTAGTGGCTTATCACATAGTTATAGCCCCAACATTCTGTTCCCTGATATCTGGAAAAAAGTGTGTGAAAATGTTGATATGTGTTTAAAGGTATGCATTTCAAGGGCCAGCCTCAGCATAAATTCAGCTTCTATCCACTTTAGGTGTATCATTGATTGACAGTCACTTAATGACTGTGATCATACAGAGAATTTTTGTAAGACTAAAATCAAAATGTTGTCGATGTGTAGTCCAGTGGTATAAACTATTAATCACTAATGTGAAATTTCTGGATCAATTTCATTCCATGTAATTCCATATCAGACAGACTTAGGAGGCAGTTACTAAGTATTGTAGATTTTTGAAAAAAAGATACACTATGATGGAAATGACTGGACCTTGCATGACAAAAATAATACCACAATGATACAGTCAGAAATATAGATTAAAAGACATAATGCTGTGTGCACTCATGGGTAGATCCCTTAATCTATATCTCGATTTTCTCTTCTGCAAGAAGGAATGACAGAGTTGAAATAATATTTGATATAATAGTTGTTGTATCAAATGCAAACCAGTTAGAATTGCACCTGGGCAGCAGTAACAATAATATGTTTATCCTTCTTGTTATGTTGTTACCTTATGAGAATTGACTGTCATTTCTTAGTCACCACTTCCCCAGAGAAGTTCAGTGCATCTCTGTGGATTTATATTTTTTCTAATTTAATCTTGTGACACTGACTGGGAATACATCCCAGGGCCTTAAACACTAGAAAATCATTCTGTCACTGAGCAATAGCCTCAAACATTTTTTTCTTTTTATTTTCTGATAAGATCTCACCAAGTTTCCCAAGCTCATTCTAAACCCACTCTGTATATTAGGCTAACCTTCAACCTGTGATTCTCCTGCCTCAGCCTTCTTATTAACTGGAATTGTAGACAGGTCTGTGACAACAGACCCAAGTTCGCAAGTTTAAAAATACTGGGTTTACAAAGTATTTTTAAAAAAATCTTCTACCTCACACTTTAAGCTTAAACTTTATTATAGATTTCCAACCTGCTATCTTCTATAGTACAATATTGCAATGTTGCCCAATATCTACTTCTGACACGGCATTTGGATCCTTCCATAGTAGTGAAATGAAATGATTTATCTCCCAGCCTGCTTGTCATCAGAAACTCTACATTCCAAACAGTTTGAAATTCATGTGATGCAAACGAGATGTGTTTGCTTTTAATTTTTCTGGAGAGAGAATTCAACCAATGTTTGTTGCTCAGATCTGAGAAGTCTAGATGATTAAGATCCAGACTTAGATGAACAGGGTAAGCCCCAGGATGCCAAGGTGTCTGTACCTTTAGAGACTTAGATATTTATATTTTCAAAGGTTAAGTCCAGGAGACCTTCTGGATTGAAAAGTCATGACCTCCATGGCTTCCTGCCTTCTAGAAAGAAGTGATCATGTGACAGAAGGAAACTGTCTCTTTCCACTTTGCCAAAAGAACAATGTTTTGGGGGACTGACTCAAAATATTGCTCATCTTTCAGGAGGGTGTGTGCAAGATGGAGGTGATTTTCTCATTTTTCTATTTGCACATCACTGCTTCCCTCATGTCTGGGCATGTCTGGCCTGTACAATTTTCATGAGCTCATTCTTCAGTGTGACAAGAATATAGCTAATGAGAAGTATGTGGACCTAGGGCAACCAGAATTCAGATTAAAATTCACATAGGTGGACTTTCAAAACCCAGCAGGTGTATGCCGTGGTTTGCAGGTGAAGTGCTTTCCATTGGTGTGTGTCTGGACCGTCGGTGTTAGCTAGTGGAGCTGTTTAGGAAGGTTGTGGTAAGCTACCAGATGCCACCTCACCCGTGGACTTGGTCTGAGATGCAACAGTTTATACTTTTCAGATTACAGCTACAAATTAAACAACAGGTTGCAGATTAAATCTCTGCACATCTGTAAGACTTCTTGGGTACCTTAATTACTTTTCTATTACTGTGGAGAGATACCATGGCCAAGACAACTTGTAGAAGAAAGAATTTACTGGGGCTCATAGCTCTAGAGAGTTATAGTCCATTATTATTAGGTCAGGAGAATGTGACAATAGGCAGATAGACATGGTATTGGAGCAGTGTCTGAGAGAGTATATCATTATCAGAAAGTAGGATTCGGACAGAGATAGCTAACTGGGACTGACAAGGACTGTTGATACCTCGAAGCCTGATTACAGTTGCATAACTCCTCCAACAAGATTAATCCTTCCTAATCCTTTCCAAACAGTTCCACCCACTACAGACTTGGTATTCAAATACATAAGCATGTGGGGACCATTCTCAGCCCATTCACCATACAGGGCCATTAGGGTCAAACCCTGAAATCTTATAGCCAATCCGATTTGTCGCTATGCTTATCCTTATCCCAGTATAAGTATCTGTGTTCTTTCAAACTGTAAACCAGTTTAAACCCTTCCATTACTACTTCTGCTCAGCCATTGTTCATAGCTATGAGAAATGTACAACCAGGAAAGATGGACAGACTGAATTTTATGGTATTATTCATTTGCTTCCAGATTTAGATTCGAGTCTGTAGAAGAATGTGCCAAGGCTGCTTGCCAATTTCTGGAAGATAAACAGGAGGAGACGAGGTCTTCGAAAGCTGATAAAGAAGCTCATGTCATTGCTAATAGACTTCGAAAAGTTAAAAAATCTTTGGAGAAACAAAAGATAAGGTAAGTATTTCACTAAACAAATTGACCGTGTAAGGGTTTGTAACACACTAATGTCCTGGTAGGAAATACATGTTTAAGATGCTCTATAATGAAGTTCTAATTACTGCTTGGATTGTTTTTGTTTTTAAATTTCAGAGGAATAATTGGTTGAAAATAGTTGATTGGCAACATGTATTCTTTGGTTGCATAGATCAGTTTAATTTACGGTTGTTTGAAGCAGATCCAGATTCTACCAGTCTATGTGTATTACAGAACTTGACAGGATCATCCCACATTGTCTATGTGACTCGCTCTTACTCATGATACATTATCACAGTGTGAGCCCTACAGTGAGTTTTGGACTGGGTGACCATACCAATTTTACTCTTGGAATGTCATTGCTCTCGGCATTAGCTATACTATGTCCTTCCTTTGATCCTCTCCCCCTTTAGTGACTGTGTCAGTTGAAAACTCTTATTTTCCCCTTATGATTGCAGAGATCTTTAAAAGCCTTGAGATTCTCCAGATTTACTATTCTCCATCTTAACTAACCTGTGCTTAATAAACTTTGAAATTGATTAAATTATCCCATGTTTGGTATTCTTTTTTTCTGTCGCTTAGTTGATGGAGTCTCACTTCTACTGTTGATTATTCAACAATTTTGACTTTAAAAAAATCTTCTTCTATGCATTTCCTGTCACTCCTTTTAGGATATTTGTGGTTCTGTTCACTTCACTTCTCCTTTCATCTCTTTCTTTCCATGGACCCAAATATCTGTCTCTTCAGCACCTTTACCATCATGAGTTCTCATAAATTTATTCTCTTTTAATTTTGGACTCATTCCTGGTCTTAGACTTACATTTTTGTAGGTTCTGCATTATTAATTTGGGAGATAAATTATTCTGTGTTTTTAGAATATACACACTGACCATCCCTTATCTGAAAGATATAAAATCTGAAATCCTTCAAAATCTGAAAATCTGGGTGCTCAGGTAACACTGTATGTGGAAATTTTTGCATGATGAAACTTTGCTATATGTATAAATTTATTTAAAATATGTATAAAATTGCTTTCAGACTATATGTAGGGGGGAATATAGATAAAATCTAGCTCTGAAGCTACAAAGAAATTCTGCCTCGAAAACCCAATATACATACATACATATGTATGCATGTATGTATGTTTGTGTGTGTATACATATATATATATATATATGTGTGTGTGTGTGTGTGTGTGTGTGTGTGTGTGTGTGTGTGTGTAATATCTAAATAAATTTTTGGTTTAGACTTTGGTCTAACCAATATCCCAATATCTAAACCATATCCCAAGATATGCTGCTATGAATTGGACCATATTTCAAATTCTAAAACACTAAAATTAAGTTCCCAAGCTTTTATTATAAGGGACACTAAAGCTTTATCATTTTCCCTAAATCCTAAGCCTCTTTACAACAGGAAGCATACATTTTCCTCTTTGCATCTCAATAGCCTGACAGATAATAGTTGTTTCAAGGATTTATCTATAGCTCTTCATCTGAGGGTGAGTTTTCATGAGATTTTTCCAAATCCATGTTTGTTATCAACTAGTACTGTCATTGTTCAGGTCTTGTTTTGGTTACCGTACAGTTAATATTTTGTGGATGCAGCTTCTCTGTCATATATAGAAGACATTATCTGGTAGCAGATGTCCCTGGTGTTTATAACATTTTTACCCCCATCTCCTCAATGTTCCCTGAGTCTTAGATGTAGGAGTTGTGTTATAGATACATCGAGTGGGGAATAAGCACACCAAATTCAGGTTTTCTCTGCATTTTGACCAACTGATAATTTCTGTGATGAGCTCTCTCTACTGCAAAAAGAAGCTTCTTTGGTCTGGGTGAGCGCTACTGTTACAGGGTGGGGGCCCGCTTGTTCTTCCCAGCCACCTGGCTAGCTTAGCCTTGAAATAACCACACAGAAACTATATTAATTAAATCACTGCTTGGCCCATTAGCTCTAACTTCTTATTGACTAACTCTTACATCTTAGTTTAACACATTTCTGTTAATCTGTATATCACTATGTGGCAGTGGCTTACCAGGAAAGATTTGGCATGTCTGTCTCTGTTGGCTCCATGGTGTCTCTCTGTCTCTTTGTCTTCCTTCTCCCAGCATTCAGTTCTGTTTTTCCCACCTACCTAAGTTCTGCCCTATCAAAAGGCCAAGGCAGTTTCTTTATTCATTAACCAATGAAAGCAACACACAAACAGAAGGACTTTCTGCACCAGGCTACACTTATCTGTGTATGTAAGAATAATTATTTAGAATGCTGTTGGTGGTTATACTGGTTTAGGGATGTCATAGCACTAAGTTCCCCTCTATTGTCCATTATTCCACCAGCAGCATGTAGTTGGTAAGGTTTATAGTACCAGGTATAAACCCACTATTAAATGAGGCCTTAAGTCCAATTAGTTGATGGTAGTTACCATGGAGATTAAATGCCATTGTTGTACTATTGGGGATATATTGCCACGCTACTGTTACAGTATGTAGACTTTACAGTTGGTTAAGACTTTTCATTGCCCCCTTGGCAGCTTGTATATATGTTATAAAAGCTAGTTCTTATGGAGGTCTAGAGATGATTTTAAGAGAAGAGCTAAAACTCACTTTTGAGTTGAAACAAACTTTTAGAGCCTCTCTGATTCAAATATTCCAAATTCTAGAACAAGCTATAGTTTGGATCTTTTCATGTATTAGGCCCCTGCATGGTTTGCTGAAAGGACATTTTGGCCATTTTCCTTAGCAGTTCTTATTTATTAACAATGATTTATTCAATAGTTTAAAAAATCGAGTTTCACAACAATCTGTGTTTCTCTGTAAGTACATTAGGAATGTTCACTGCAAGGGGGAAGGAGAATATCCTGAACTGACAAAGAAGAGAGAGGCAAACACATACCTCCAACTTGAGTTTGAGAAAGGCTGAAGGAGAGAAAATAGTCATCATATTATCAAGAAGAAGCAAGATCACCTGGGCAGAGTGAAACAATCGCGAAGAACATTATAGTTATATTCGTAATGGTTTTATTGTGAGGGATTCTAGGCCACATGGGCTGATGAGCAAACACATTAGAGGCAGGGGACTGATAAATGCATAAAGCAGTGATTCTGGTTAATAAGCATAACTTAAGATGCTCTAAACTTCCTGTAGAGATTGAATTTAAATACTGTTTTTTTGAAATTTTATTCTTGTAAAGAGATGAAATGAACGAAAAGCCTTCCAGAAGATTGGATCAAAGCATCATACATGAAGCTGAACATGATTACCTCCTGAAGAGTCTGGAGAAGAACCTGGAGATTCCACAGGACTGCACATATGCTGATCAGAAAGCAATAGATGATGAGGTCAGCACCCAGAAGAGATCAATGCTCCCGGAGGGTTGGCCTCTTCCATGTAGGCAGTGTTGATCATACTGCAGGCAATTGCTACCATGAGGGAAGTCTCTATGTGCTAGAGATGTGGCAGATAGGAACTTTTGGCACACACAACATTCGAGGACCTTGTCCCCACTTAATATAGGTTTAGAATTTGTAGACTGATTTTGTCTTGCTGAAAAAAACACCCAAGTGTCTGTTTATGTACTATGAGTTTCTTAAAATTCTGTATATTATATTTAGAATTTGAAACCCTGCAGAATAATATATTTAGATACTGATAGCATTTCTTAAAATTAGAGTCTTTCTATATTACAGCTAAAAATTTCACCAAAGAATCATTGGGATATCTAATATTAATTGAGCCCATCATCTTTAAACTTTTTTCTTCAAAGTGTTCCTATTTATAGACAATATACTTAACAATACAACTACTTTCAATAAAAGCAATGTCTTCACACACACACGCTCCCATATACATTTGTGTGTTTTTTTGTGTCATGAATCTTGTTTTGTCAGCTTCATGATCTATCTAATTTTTATGAACATGTATGCACATGATTGTTTTAATTCATCCTTGACATTCTGCTTTATAGATAGCTGTACAATAAAAATAGGGAGGTACTATCCCTTTACTTTTGAAGACTTACACTTGTCCCTTGTCTCCTTGTGTTAATCTTTTTATGTATTATAACACTGGACACATCCGGATTTCCTCATTATTTTGTGGACATTCTTGAGGCAATGCCATTGGGAAGTAATCATTTGTTGACCTTTTAGTATAAAGGTTTGATTTACTTTAACTTTCTGGGTAGAACTTTAGAAAAGATTTCACAGTCACTTTATCTTTTAGAAGTGACAGTAGGCCACAGTCTTGGATTTCCCTTGGGACTGTCTGCTGTGCTGATAGTTTTCTCGCCCAGAACAGAATAGAGACTGTCAAGAACTGAGAAGACTTTTCTTGTGGTGACAGTTGTTTCCATAAAACATTCTTTTGTTGTTTTGTTGTTGTTGATGATGATGATGTGTAGAGCCAAGGCCAAGCAGTGACATCATTTGGTCAAATTATTTTGCAATATAAATATGAAATTATTATGTAATATAAATATTATTTTCGTTAAACATTTTTGATTGATTGAAAATTAGATAAGCAATACTCTAAATCTCCTGTTTCTTTTAGTCATTGCAGATGGTGTTTAAACGAGTGAAACATGAAATTAATGGTGACACCCTGAAGACTTTGGCAAAAAGGGGCATTGGCTATCATCACCGTTTCATGTCCAACAAAGAAAAGCAGTTAGTGGAAATTCTCTTCAGGAAAGGATTCATTAGGGTGGGTCAATTTTTTACTGTAAAATTTGAAAATGTAAATAGATGAAGCAGAATGTTCATGGAATGAGGAAATATAGCCACCACTTTACATTTTTTTTTTCTCATGTAGCTAAGCCTCTTGGGCTGTAGACTGTTTTGTTTACTGTTGGTGGCATCTTTACATATGCTCCAAATCACTGGGAAACTCGTTTTGACTGGAGTCACTGTCTCCATACATTTAAGGAAAGAAAGCATTTCTATGTTGACCTTGGTGCTGTATCTTAATTTTTCTGTTATCATGTGTAGGGTTTATTGATATGGTTTTGCTACAAATATTCTCTCCAAGATTTGGAGGGCATTTATATTTGAGTTTGGGGCAAATTGCTTTTTATAATGTGGTGGCCAAAAATAGAGCATGGATTTCTGCTCACTCAGGGCTTCAGTTTATCTTAGCAGAACTTGTATCTATCTTGGTACTGAATGTCATTTCCCTGTCACTGGTGGGGGACAAGAGGAAGATAGTCATAAATGACTTTCAGACCACAACCTTATTTTGTTTTCTTTAGTACATCCTAGGAAGGCTCATTGCAATAATCGAGACAAGAATACAAAGGTCCTTTAGATAATTACCAAGCAAATCTGAATCTTGGGTAATGTTTAAAAACTGACCATTTTCTAAAAATTATTAACATATTAAATATCAACATATTAATATATACATATTATATACATATATACATAATATATGTATATGTATATACATAATATATATTAACATATTAATTATTAACATATTAAATTTTGTTTGTCATGGGATAAAAGAAATAGAAGATGGAAGGAAGAGAGAGAAAAAAGAGAAAGAGATGTGACTAAAATAGTATCTGACAGAAATTTCCTAGTCACTAATAAAATGATGAATAACTCAACTGATATAGAACAGATCTTAGGGTAATAGTAATAGCTCCATCAGAGTATACATTGTAGGAAGGTAATTGTTCTGTTCATTTTCTAAATGTAAAGCTCTTTCTATCTCAATGTTTGTGCTTGTTAAAGAGATTCGAATTAAAAACATTTAATATATAGCATCCTGACCAAAGCATAAGCGTCAGTTACAAAATACATAGAAAAAATTACTTCCCATCCATAAGCATCATCACAAACCAGAGCATAAACAACCATCAATTTAAAGACACAGCATAGATGGATTTTTCTTCAGGCTGACAGCTGAGAAAAAAATGACATGGAGACTTATTATTAATTATGAAATCTTAGCCTATAGCTTAGGATTATCTCTACTATCTCTTATAACTTAAATTATCCTACTTATATTAATCTACATTCTACCACCTGGTGTTTACCTCTGTTCTATCTTGTACCTCCAGATTTCTCTTCATGTCTGCCTAGTGACTATACCTTTCTTTTTCCCAGAATCCTCTCTATCCCTAGAAGTCCCACCTAACCTCTTCCTGTCTTGCTATTGGTCATCTATATCTTTATTAAACCAATCATATGGTGTCTTGGCAAAGACACATCTTCACAGTGTACAAAAAGGCAGTTAATTCCACAAGAATACAGAACAAATCAGCATAGACTAACTACCTCAGGAAAAATGAATGATAAGTTAAATTATGTGAATAAATTTTACATTCCTTTTTGTTTCTGATTAGTCATCATGCAAATTCAAGACAGAAAAAGAAAATATACTTTTTATGTCATTTCTCAATGACTTTAGTAGATCAAATAATTACCAGGAAGTAGGCTTATAAAAGATTTATTGCACTCTCAGAGAGAAATTCCTCTCCTAGTATTTTCTTTATGATGTTTACTGTAGCACTGATTCCATGCCAGATGTGCTATTTGACTCTGAAGATGCAACAATGAATGATGCCTAGACTTGAGTATTTGAAGGATAAACAAAATCACAGTGATGCTGAGGGACATTGAGGGAATGATGGAAAGAATCAAGAGGTCGATGGTGAGGACAGAAGATAATAATTTTAGATGTGGCCAGAAGTTCCTCTGTGGTATTTGCACCACACAAATATATATATATATATATACATATATATTTGTGTATATATATGTGTGTTTTTTATATATATATATATAGTGTGTGTGTGTTTATGTGTGTGTGTGTGTTTTGTGTGTTTATATATAACAAATTTCTTGGAAATATTTGTAATCTGCCAAAATGCCAGTGTGTAGATTCACTATTTTGTTCCTTTTAGGTGGTGACTGCTAATGAAACACTCGCTTTAGGAGTCAACATGCCATGTAAATCGGTGGTTTTTGCTCAAAACTCTGTCTATCTGGATGCTTTAAATTTCCGACAGGTATTAACATACACATTAGCTTAATGTATTAATACTATATAATCACATAATAATAAAAATGTTACTTTAACTATTAATTTAGTAACATGTTCCGATTCATGGCAGATCACTGTAGGTGCCTATCTGGTATTGAGTAAGCATAGGACTATGAAATTATTTGACCACTGCTAATCATGTGCATGGTCTTGGATAAGACATTTAATCTCATCTCCTATCTGCAGAATTTGTGTGACTATTGCTACCTCATGTCATGTACTCAAGCTAAATAAAGCAATTTGCAAAAAAAGGATCCACATTAAAGATTATTGGGAAACATTATTTTTTCTCAATTATGAGCATCAGTTTCCATTCTGGAGTCATCTTTAATACTTTTTATAGCTCATGTTACATAGTCTATTTCCAAACCAACTTCTGTACTCTCCTGTGGTGTTATTTGATTGTTTTCCCACAATCTGTGAATGCAGTCTTGCCATGCTCTACTTAGCTCCAGAAACTGACCTATCAGGGGTGGCAAGGTAGTGAGCAAAGGACAGATACGCAGTCATGCAGAAAAGCTGGGATGAGGTGGACTTGGCTTTCTGGTAGAGAATCTAAAAACTCTATATCATTTGGAAGCTCAGTGTGTTTATTATAAACAGCTTAACAGAAAAGTGAGGTGATTGCATATAGTTGAACTAGGAGGTAGGTTAGCTAATCTGAGGAGCAGTATATGTAGGGAATAAATCTTTCGGTGCAAATGTCTGTGAGAAGAAAACTACAATGGATAGCTTCTGTACACACTGTTAACATCCAAACATGGATCAGAGGAAGGATTTTCAATACCTTTGGGGGAATAGCGTGGCCTTGATATTCCCATAGGACTGAGACATTGGGTTCTCGACATATCCATTATACATTAGTGATATAAATTCCTACAGAACTTCATTCATTTCACCCAGTGTTTCCTCAGCTCCTCACACATTTATCTTTTGCCACAAAGTCTTGACATTTTATATTAAAGCATTTTCCTTGATTTTGATTCTCCTTGTTCTATTATGTTCTACCGAAAACAGAATTTGTCTTCATAGAGTATACTTTCTCAGAAGAGTTTGGTCAATATTTCTGTTGGCAGAGTCAAATGTAGTTATATCTGCTAACATTCAAATCCTATAAAGCATATATAATCAATTTCAATAATATGTTATCATATACTATTATATATTATAACATATATTATATAATATTCTATATAATAGAAATAATATTTGGCAAGAAAGTGACAATTATACAGCACAAAATATATTCATAGTATTAGATATATGACTATAAAAAGGTATAGTTCTATACAACATTATACAAATACTTAGTATGATTAATGATTTTTGTGAATAACAGATATATTATTTCAAATAACTCTGCTTAGGACATGATTATTTATTTTAGATTTTAAATAGAAAGCTATTCATTTTAATTACTCAGGCACAGCAGTCTTACTCAAAAGCAGTGTAAAAGGCTTAGCTCTTTTTATTTTCATAGGAAAAACACTCAGGTGATTCTCACAGCACGATTCTGCTCTATTTCCAGATGTCTGGTCGGGCTGGAAGACGAGGACAAGACCTGCTGGGTGAAGTCTACTTCTTTGATATTCCACTGCCCAAGATAGAAAAGCTCATAAAATCCAAAGTGCCTGAGCTGCGAGGCCAGTTTCCTCTCAGTATCTCACTCATTCTGAGACTCATGCTGCTGGCCTCCAAGGCAGATGACCCAGAGGATGGCAAGGCAAAGGTGCTGTGTCCCCCAGCCTGGGCCTCTACTGTCTGGCTGGCCTGTGCTCTACTGTGCTGTTATCAGGCTTAGGATGCTTCTCCATGTTCTCTAGAGAGCGGTAGAGGATGCTGGGGAAAAGAATGATAAATTATGTTTGTTTCCATTATCTGATAGAATTTGTGACTGGGTGGGCACTAAGGTATTCTCATGATCACTGTCTTCTAGTGTGATGGACACTATTGTCTTTTACAACAAGATGCCAGCCATCATCTGTTTCTACCATTCGGGAACAAGGAGAATGTTTTACAATTGTAATGTAATGTCATAAGACAAAATCCAAGTTCATTAGAAATGTTTAGAAAATGTAGAAAGTTGAAAAACAAACAAGCAAACGAACTCAATCCAAAACAAAAAGGACTCATACCTAGTTTTACCAAAATGATCCCATTATTATTTTGGTTTTTGTTTTCAGACATTTTTTTCTGAGGTATGATTACACACTTTATAAGGGTGTAAGCAAGTGGACATCAAATCCTAATCAGAGCATAGTGTAGTATGAGGGGGCTGGCTTGTTGGGGTTTCTGTCCTGCCCAGTACCCCAACGGCCGGCAAATCCCAAAGAGAAATTACACACAGGACTCCATAAGGTTATAAACTGATTGGTCCATTAGGTCAGGCTTCTTGTTAACTCTTATAACATATATTACCCCATTATCCTTATCTATGTTAGCCACATGGGCTCGGTACCTTTCTCGGTGTGACAGCTTACATGTTGCCTCTTCGGTGGTCTGTACAGGAATGGCTGAGAGAGAGCTTCTGCTTCCAGAATACTCCCAGTCTCTTTGCTCCACCCCTACTTCCTGTCTGGCTTTCCCGCCTATACTGCCTGCCTGGCCAATCAGCGTTTTATTAAAATATGATTGACAGAATACAGATAATTCTCCCGCACCAGCATAGTCTTGATGCTTTAGGGGCAGATAAAAGTGAGTATGAGACCATGAATTTGAAACTCATAATTAGATGATTTAACTTCTATTTTTGTGACAACACACTGCTAGAAGAACTTGTGTTCATTTTCTATTGGCCGTAACAGAATGCCACAGGTGGAGTGAGCTATCAAGAAGAGAGGCTTGCTTTGCCTCATAGTTCAGAAGGTTCACTGGGGCAGGGTGGCAATCTGTGGAAAGCTTTCTTTGAAGTGTCACACTCACAAGACATCATGTGGTGAACAGGACATGTCCTAGCCTGTGGGGCCTCTCCTGTTTGAGCCTCTTGAATAATCAAGGAGGATTCCAACATGGGAGCCTTAGGACTTCCTCTGGTTCTAAACACTTCACCAAGTCTCAGCCCTCAGTGAGATATCCAGCCCAGAGATTAGATTTCAGCATGATCTAGGGACCACATTCAGACTACAGCAGGACCTATTCTACTAGGATAGATTTTAATTATACTCTATTTCTGGGAGCATCTGTAGAGCCCTCTCTAGAGAAAATTAGCCTGCAGGACAACAATGTCCTCAAATGATGATGGCCTTGTTCATGCTGGGGACCTTGATAGAAGAAGAGTGGAAGTCTATTTGTGCAGACTTGCTGTGAGGTGAGCAGCTTCAGTACAACGGAGCTAGGCACATTATGGATTAAAGCTACTTTTAAAATCATGTGCCCCAAATAAAATGCTCCTCATTTAAGTTGCTCTTCTCAGGTATTTTGACATAGCAGTGAAAATACTAATGCATCATGCTTGTCTGCCTTTAGTTATAAGGGCTCTACCTCTAGAACAAAATGGACCACTGTTACTTCCTCTCTCCTCTGTCCTCTTATTACTTTGCTGTTTTCCAAATGCTGTCTCCTCTGACTCCAGCATACAGTGTAAGAAAGGTGGTAGTAAAGTCACCTTTATTCTCTCCATAACTCACTGTAAAGGAGATGGGGAGTTTACCCCTTTAATTTTTCCTCCTGTCCTACCATTAAGCATATTGGACTTAAATACAGTAGTAAGTGGAAACATGGCTCCGGTGTTAAGGGCATGTAAGATTGTAGCACAGGACCCGAGCTCAATTCCCAGCACCTGTATTAGATGTCTCACACCATCCTGTAACTCCAGAAGGTCTGACATCTTCTCCAGGATTCCATGAGTACTTGCATGTACTACTCCCACCACCCACCATGTATAAACATAATGAAAACAAAATAATTCTTTCTGGGTTTTGTTATTTTTAAAAGGACAACAAAGCTTGTTCCTGCATTCTATAAACTCTCCAACCTAAGAGCAGACAGGTTGGCATTTGAGTGGCGCTAAGGAAGTTTGCTTTTATTGAGTTCATAGATATTTTAGAGAGAAGCTGAATACTGCACATACAAGAGTGTTGTTTGACACTGGACATGAAGGAGGATTTTCACTCCTTTGGTTCCAGCCAACCTGCTTCTAATCTTTTTGTACTGATATCATAGATACAGAATAGTATATCTAGACTCCCTCTAACAATTTATTTGCTGCAAGCTCTGGAAATGATAATGTCTTTTCTGCTCAGTCGGTTTGGAGACAATTTTGTTTCTTTCGATTTGGTTTTCTGTGCTTACCTTATTCACTTTTCTATTAATGTGATAAGACTATGACCAAGGGAACTTATAGAGGAAATGGTCTGCTGGAGACTTTGAGCCCATGACCATCATGAGAAGAACAGGGCAGCAGGAAGGGAGGCACAGGAGTAAAGACTGAGGATTCACATCTTGAGACAGTACCACAATGTAGGGATATAACTGTAATGGCATGGGCTTTTGAAGCCTCAAAGTCTACATTTGACAATCCTTCCCAAACAGTTCCATAAATCAGCAGGCAAGCATCCAATCACATGAGCTATGAAACCATTGTCATTCAAACTGCCACAGTGCTCTTTAGTGTGTTAAAAGACATATGCACATTGTAGGTGAAAGGTATGTGATGAAGGAAATTTTGTTGTATTAAATCTATTTGAAGTTTGTATATTGCTGTGTTTTATAATATTTTTCACATCCTATACAGTGGTTGACCAAGAGCACCAAAAGGGAACTTTTTAAGAGCGTCCCTTTTTCCTTGAGGAGACAGCGTTTGGAAAAGAATAAAGCAGTAAAGGGGAACCCACAATTATTTACTGTGCTTTAGAGGTATAGATCTTGTAACTGGCATTATATATGCATAAGACATGAGATTATATATGCATAGGATATATGACATATTTATGTATGTGTGTGTTATATGTAATTTAGCCTGTGTTATCTCTTGCAAAGACATTTAATTAACGTTACTAAACAAAATGCTTTTCTTTGCAGGCACTGTCAGTGCTGAGGCACTCACTGTTATCCTTCAAAAATGACCGAGTCACAGACATGTTAAAGCGTTACTTCTTATATTCTTTGCAGTTCCTGGTGAAAGAGGTAAGAACCAACTCCTCTGTCTGTTTTATCTTTCTCTCTGTATGAGTGTGTGTGTATGTGTATGTAATATATTGACTACTATCTAGTTTTTTTTAAAGCATCAGACTTTATTTTTTTAATTTTTAAATTTTTTATCTACATCTTTGTGATGTGTGAGCAGATGTCGTATGTGTGTAGGTACCCGTGGAGACAATAAGAGGGCATGAGGGTGCCTGAAACTGGAGTTGTAGCTGACTGTGCGGCACTCAGTGTAGATTCTGGAAAACTGAGCAGCAAGTGCTGCTGACTGCTGAGCCATCTCTCCAGCCCTAGATTTTTATTCTAACCGCATTCATTATTGTAAACCTTAGAAGACAATACCCAATGAGTACTGCTACTTATAATTCATGTAATTATTAAAGTTGGGCTAGTTGGTGGTTACAGCCTTATTGGCATGTAGTATTTTAAACTGATAATGAATAACCTACTTGTTACTAGTTCTGTGAGTTGAGTCAAACTAACAAATTATTTTGTTCTTTAGGGATTTATAGATCAAGAAGGTAACCCTACAGGGTTTGCTGGCCTTGTATCACATTTACATGACCATGAACCGTCTAATTTTGTTTTTGTCAATTTTCTTGTAAGAGGTCTTTTCCATAATCTTTGTCAGCCAACTCATGAAGGTAAGTTTGAGGGCTATGTTTTTGGTGTGTGTGTGTGTATCAACAAAATAATATTATCAAATTATACTATATAAATAATGTATCATTACTAGTATATGGGTATATATCAATATATGAGATAATGTGATAAATATTATATGCATGTAAAATTGTTTGTGTGTGTGTAGAATCTTCCAATTGTGGAAAAACTACCTGGTAGATTTATAGAAATCTAGATCTTCAGAAATACAATCACTCAATAATCACTTGAGAGAGTATTAGCTAAATATAATAATGTATGCATGAAAATCTTACGATTGTTCATTTTAACTAAAAGTTTAATAATAAAAAGAGAATTATAATTATACAGGCAAATTATAAGTTAATAAATAAGATAAAGTTGAATAATTACTAGTAAGAGTTTCTATTTTATGATGATGATTTTTACAATATTACGTACTGAAAGTTGTAATTTGAAAAGTATGTTGCCACTAGGATTCTTAAAATACTGAGTAATATGTAATATTTATAAAACATTTTCTAGTAATTGAATATAATATAGATCAATTTTGAAGAACAGCAGAAGAAAACATTGTTAAAACACAAAACCCAAAATTCTATCCACAGATAATAATCAACATTATCTGTTAACATTGTCTGCAACACAATTTTCTTTGCATATAATTGCACAGTATACATCAATAACTGATATTTCATTAATTATGTGTTTGAGGTCAATTATACATATTAAATTTTGCCCATATTGGGCAATGTCATTATAATAAATTCCACACAGATTTTATGGAAAAACTTTTGGGTTTTACATTTCAAAATTAATTATGTACACAGTGTCTCTGAAGTAAATATTGCCTTCTCATAACATTTGTGCTTAATGTGTTGATATTTTTCGGTGCATGGGGCTTCAGTGCCTTCTGCTTTCTCCTCTGTCACCAGTTGATAGAAATACTTTGCTTTGCACAACACCTGTAGTCTTTATGCACTAAAAATGAATCATTTTGTGGCTACTCAGAAAGTTTTGTTTTCCCCAGATTTGTAACAGGTGAAATAATTTCAGGCAATAGGAAGTGTGGTTGTGTTTATTGTTGTTGACAGAGGTAGCTAAAAATGATAACTTTATAAAGGATGCATAAGAAGTTAAATAAATGGACATGCTGCTAACCTTTTAAAAGAACCCAGGTTTTTGTAGAAAGACCTAATGATTCTCTGAATCCCCTCAGTGTCTGTTGTTATGTCCCCCTTTTCATTTCTGATTTTGTTAATTTGGATGTTCTCTCTTGGCCTTTTAAAAAGTGTGGATAAGGATTTATCAATCTTGTTGATTTTCTCAAAGAACCAGCTCTTTGTCTTATTGATTCTTTGTATTGTTTTCTGTGTTTCTATTTTGTTGATGTCAGTTCTCAATTTGATTATTTCCTGTGATTGTTAGTAGTCATTCTTACTCAGATCTGTAACTAAAAGGAACAAAATGGGCAAAGGGAAATATAAAATGCACAGTTTGAGGAGAAAAGGGCACCAGGAAGTCTGATGGAGATAAATAGTGCACTCACAGAAATTAAAAGGGTTTTTTTTATTGTTGTTGTTGTTTAAAAAAAAAAAACACCTGCTGTTAAATGGGATAAAGGAAGTGGTGACCTTAGAGCAAGACTCATCCCATCTATGCTTTCAGCTTGTGAAAATGAGTTTAAAAAATCCTTAAGCAGTGAGGGAACTCATCAATAGCAGAGAGCTGATGAAGAATGCAACTTAAAGAGGGGGCCATGTCCCTGGGCTTTGATGTTTCAATGGAGTAGTGCCTCTCCCAATGTTGTCTTTGCCTCCTGCTTGCAGTTTGAGATGCACCACCTCAGCTGTTCCTGCTACCACGTCTTTGCTCTGCCATCATGGACGCTAATCCAGGCTCCCACAAAGTCAGTCCATGTAGTAGAATAAAAACCCAGTGCCATTGGCCTTGGCTTCTCAGTCAGTCCTCATTGTCAGCCACATTTTGAGAGTCCGTTTTGATCACATGCTCCATCACTCCCAGTCCAGCTGGCCTTGGTGAGCTCCCATTAGATCAGTCCCACCATCTCAGTGGGTGGACGCACCCCTCGTGGTCCTGACTTCCATGTTCATGTTCTCCCTCATTCTGCTCCTCATTTGGACCTTGGGAGCTCAATCCAGTGCTTCAATGTGGGTCTCTGTCTCTATCTCCATCCATTGCCAGATGAAGGTTCTATGATGATATGCAAGATATTCATCAGTGTGGCTATGGGACAAGGCCAGTTCAGGCACCCTCCCCTCTGCTGTCCAAGGAACAAACTGGGGACCTCTCCTTGGACCTGGGAACCCCTCTAGAGTCAAGTCTAGGGACACGCCTTTTCCAACAAGGCCACACCCCTAATCTTTCCTCCTAAAGTTCTACCAACTGGGGACCAAGTATGTAAACATATGAGCCAATGGAAGCCATTCTTATTCAAAACACCACACCCTGGATTGCGTAGGACTCACCATGTAGACGAAGATGGCCTTTAACTCAGATCCACCAGTCTCTACGGAGTGTTGGGGTTAAAGGTGTGAATCATCACACCTGGCAACTTTAAAGGACTTTAAAGATAAATCTAAGCACCACTGCTGACTGAAGTTGATGGTACCTGGGCATACCGCCTGAGGAAACACTTAGAAACATCATTCTTTTTGTTTGATTGGTTTGAGGCTTTTATAATTAAAAAATAAAATAAAAATAAAGAAAAAAGGAAATAAAGTTACAGTATTTGAAAAAAAAAAAGAGCGGGCCATGTTCCAGCATGTTCCAGTCCCAGAAAGCAGTAGAACTTGGCAACTTCAGTCACATTAGTCATATTGTTCTGGATTTAGGGTCAAGTATATGATAAAAGGGTTATGGAATTTCTGTCTGTGACTAAGAAAAGCTCCTGAGGCTAGGCTAGTATCATTGGTGTCCCTGCATGGAGATTCAGAGAGGCCATTGCACAAAGCTATGAAAGTGAAGCCTGGATTATGTTTGAGATTCCAAGATATTGGGGATGCCAGAGCTGTGGGACACCTGTCAAGGAGAGCTGCAGACCAGGTGTGGAACCAGCCCAAGAGAGAGCTTTGTGTTACAGTGGCAAAAGCAGAAAGGAGATGGAGATCTGAAGAGTGTCTTGACATCAGACATAGAGATGAAGTTCTCTATGTGGAGTTTGCCCAACTAGGTTTTGATCTTGGTTTGGTCCAGTATTTCCTCACTATGCCCCTTTATGGAAAAGTAGTGTATATCCTATACTATTGTATGTTGGAAGCATGTGACCTGCTTTTTTATTTTTGTTTTATAGGGAATTACAGTTAAGAGATGGCTTGAGTTTCATAAGAGATATTGAACTTTGGAATTTTAAACAGTGTTGAGACTGTAATTGATTATGGCAACTTTGAAGTTGATGCGTTTCGTATTATGATATGGTTTCAGACCTGTGATAGGACAAGAATTGGAATGTGGTGATTAGAATGAGTATAGACCCCATAGACTCACTGATTTGAACACTTGGTCAGAAGGGAATGTTACTATTTGATAGGATTAAGAAACTTGATCTTTTGGGAGGAAGTGTATTACAGAGAGTGGGCTTTAAGGTTTCAAAAGCCCCTGTCAAGTCCAGAAAATCACTAATAAATTGAATCTTAAGAAATATAGAAGCAGGGAATAAGAAAAAGGAGAATGTTTCAAAGCAGGGAGGTGAGTGGAATTATGTTTCTTCATTTTCCATAATATAAACTCAACTTTTCCTGATTATCAAGGAAGGACTTTTAAATTATTGTGATAGTTGAACACATGATAGAGATTTGATTTTATTGATCTTTTACCTTCTCTTATTCTAAAATCAAGGCTTGATTTAAAACCTATAGGAAAAGGAGTAGATTTATATAGAGATAAATAAAAAAATTGTGACTAAGAACAACAGGTTATCAACATTCATATAAGAGAATTTATTTTAAATTAATTTCCTAAAGTTTGAAAATTACTTAAAGCATTACATATTTTGATTAAATCTTGATAACTTTATAAGTTAATTTGAAGATCTCTTTACCAGAACAGTTGTATAAGGTTTTTAAATTATTACTGAAGAACTACAGAAATTTCACTCACCTATATCCATCCACAGTGGATGGGGAAAGGCATTTCAGTGATGAGCAGGTAGTGATGCCGCAGATAGATCTGATGCAGCTCCTCATTAATTTGGCAACTGGCAGTTACAGTAGCAGGGTCTCTGTGGTGGACTGAGTAGGAATGGTCCTCACAGGCTCATATGTTTGAATGCATGGTCATTTTGGAATGGAACTATTTGAAAGGGATTCGCAGATATGACCTTGCTGGTGTAGATGTGGCCCTATTGGAGGAAGTGTGTCCCTAGGGGTGGGCTTTCGGGTTTTTGAAAGCTCAAGGGAGGGCCAGTAGCTCTTACTCTCCTCTTGCTGCCTCATGATGCAGATGTAGAGCTCTCAACTGCTTCTCCAGCGCCATGTCTGCTTGCATGCCACCGTGCTCTCTGCCATGTTAATAATGAAAAAAATCTCTGAAACAGTAAGCAAGCCTCAATTATGTGCTCTATTTCGTAAGAGTTGCCGCAGCTATTGCGTCTCTTTACAGTTATAGAACACTGACAAAGACAGGGATGCCATCATAAATTTGGTCATCCACTGGGAGATAGATCAAAGTAAGCAAATTCTAGATCTCAACATAAGTAATTTATAGTAGGAAGGTAAAAGCAGGAACAAAAAAGACTCAGGTGCAGCTGAAGTTATTCTACAGTTGCTACAAAGTGAACATAATAATCTTTTTAAAGATAAAAAAATTGATGTAAGCATTTTTCACAAATATATCATGGAACTCTTTGTTTTGTACAGGTTCAAAACGTTTTTCTGAAGATGTAATGGAAAAGCTGGTCTTAGTATTGGCAAATCTTTTTGGAAGAAGATATATTCCAGCCAAGTTCCAAGATGCTGACATCAATGGTTATCAATCAAAGGTAAAATCATCTAATAAAAGTATAAACAATAGTATAGAAATTATGCCAGAAATGATTCTGCAGCAATAGGATTTTATGAATATGTGGTAATTAATGAATTTTATATACTAATTTATTACTTTGGGAAATAGTGTGGTATTTACCTGTAATTCAAAAGTCCCTCTGTGGATCTGTTCAAAGGTTACATGTCTTAAGGATAAATAGAATGAAAGTATATTCATGATTTTAATTGATTGCATCCAAATGCAGCATTAATGAAAATGTTTAAAAGGCCTGGGAAGAGGACTTGATACAATGCTTGCCATGCAAGCATGAGGATCTGAGTGTGGATTCCCAGTACCTACGTGAAAAGCTATACACAGTGACACATCTTGTAATCCCAGAGCTGAAAAGGCAGTGAAATGATCCCTGGAGCTGGCTGGTCTAGACTAGCTTAATTGGAGAGCTCTAGGTATGGTTAGAGATTATGTTTCAAAATATAAGGTAGAGAGCACCCACTCAAATATTCATGTTTATACACACACTCACACAATGTAGGTAATTATACATTTAAGCTCCAAAGCCACCCTCATTGTTGAATATGTGTCCTGAGATATGACTGTATGTCACAGTGTCATTTATCAAAAAGAGTTACAAAGTTGTCTAGGAAACTGTCCCTTGACTTCCAGAGTCTAAATTTTACAAACAGCTTTCAAATTTTAATAATACCATATTCTTGGTCATTGTTGAAAAAGAGCATTTGTCCATTTAATCACAACAGTCGTATATATTTCCATGAGATCTTTCTTCGCAGTCTTTCTGCTCTTCTTGCTGCCTTGAGTTGACTCTTTCAGGAATATCCATGTCACTTTCTGATGTAGCACATGATAGCATGGGTGACAAAGGCAGAAGTCTTTTCTTCACAGTTTTTCAGGTCCAGGAGTCTTAAATGAAGACGGTTTTGGGGACAATGCTTTCTAGGTTGTAGTTTACCATCACAAAACTGAAAAAAGGAAAAGAAAATTAGAGATACAGCGCTTTCATGTGAACAGGTTGAAAAAATAACCTCACTTAGCGCAATAAATACGATGAGAGTTGCAAAGCCTCTCAGCAAGGTGCAGTTGACTCCAAACATGAAAATATGCTCTATCTTCTTTGCTCTACATACGTGTTCCTAGATCCTTTGAGATTACTCACGAGTCCAGTGGCTGTGGAGGACGTGCTTTTGCTCTTACAGGAGCTGTTTTCGTTAGGGATCATCAGAGCAAATTTTATGGGTAGGGCATTTGTTTTTTACAAGTGCAAATAAGAACAAAAACATTTTAATCTTACTTCAATCAAGAAAGGTAGGAAATATGTTTTATTGAAAATAATAGTTATACTATGTGATCTTTCATTGCTATAACTTCTCAGTTTTTAAGAAAGGTGTTCTCTGCTCTTTGAAAAACCTTTGGCATTTAGGTGTTCCTTGAGGACCTCCCTGAGGACTTCAGTGAGGCCCTGCTTGAGTACAACACGCAAGTGACAGAGGACTTTGCTGCTTTTCTGCGAATTGTGTCCCGATTGGCTGATATGAAACAGGAATATCAACTCCCCTTGTCAAAAATTGGTGTGTTTCAGTTCCCTGTGGATCAATTTAGTAATAGTCTTGTCCAAGGATATGCAATATGGATGTTAGGGATGCTGGTTAGTGGTAGGGCTCCAACTCTACCATTTTTGTCTCAGAAAGCTAGCACTTCAGAAAAGTCAGTTTGCCTTATAATAATTGGGTTCTTTCTAAGCCTTTACAAAAAAAATGAAACAAAAAGAAGTTTGTGATTGACAGTTAAAAGGGCAGTGGAGAATGTGACTAAAACCAATTATATCATTTATAAACTGTTTTGATTGAGAGCTGACTTTGGCTCAGTCTGTAAGACAAGAGAAACAAGAGAAATTCTTATGACCACTTTTCAGGAGAGGCTTGATGTTGAATGTCATAGACTTTGGGCAGATTTCCTGACTCTGCTAATTCTTACCTTTGAAATTTGGGAAAGTGATACCCCAATCATGTCGTTGCTTTGTCCATGGACACTTGAAATAGAGAATAATATTTTTAGTTTTATTGAGCTTCAAATGATTGGTTTTAAATGATTAGTGAATGCAAATATCTTGAGCTTAATATATGGGGAAATAGTTTGATTTTGTTGTTCTTATTTATGACCAATAGATAGAAGCTTTCTAAGAAATCATAAACAGAAAAGGATGACAGATATAAAACTTTGATTGGGGAGAAATGCCTGTGACTCACTCTACTCCACCATCTCCACTTGGGGAAATTCAAGGAAGTGGAGTGTGTATCCTCTTAGACTCTATAACTGTAGGACAACATGAACAAGAGCAGATGGTAATGGCAGGCACACACTTCTCTGGGCAGATAAGATAGGAGCAGGCAGACATTCTGCCTCAGTGACACACTAGAGCCTACTTGATGATAGGACTTGGAATTTTCTAAGAACAGAAATGCATAGTATACATATTCTCATAATCGTTTCCAAGCTTACTGATAGTGGACATTAGAATTCCATATTTAGTCTATTACCACACCACTCTGAACATGCCCAATCTTGTTGGACCTGGAAAGCTAAGCTAGTTGGCGTGATTAGTACCTGGAGAGAACACTGTCTGGAAAGATTCTAAGGCCAAGTCTGATTCAGTGGGAGGAAGTTTCTAAAGGTAGGCTATTTCTGCCTGGGAGGCCAGCCTCCAGGCAGCACAGGGTTTGAAGGGAAAGCCCCAGCATTGGCATGCACTCAGACTTTTATGTGGTCCTTGATAGGTTCAATGACCTCTCTTTTCAGCTTGGTTTAATTGTCACACAAGGAAATGAAGTTTGATGCTGTGGCTGTATTTAAAAATGAATCTTCCATGCATGGTAGGGCCTGCCTTTAATTTCAGCACCCAGAGGCAGGGGGATCTCTGGAGGACAGAATGGTCAATCTGGTTGACATAGAGAGTTCTTGGTCAGCCGAAGATACATACTGAGATCTTGTCTCAAACAAACAAAAAATAAAAGTGCAGCAACAAAAGGATCTATCTCAACCTGTTCTGGTCAGAATTCACAGGTAAAGAACGTGAAGACTCGCCACTTGTGTCTCACCTGATGAGCTTCAGGGAAGGAAGGATGGCAGTTTCACCATTTGTTTGTCTGTCTGGAAACTTTGATGTGGATTTGCTTCGTCCAGGAGTTCCAAATAATGTAAGTAAAGAGTGATGTATATTAGTTAGTCTCTGTGGGGCTTTTGCCCCAGTCTGAGTGATATACTGTAATAAAATGCTGTTGAAGCTGTGGAACGCTAGCATACAGATGATAAAATTTTTTTACCTTCCATTGTAAGAAAAACATTTTTATTAAATAATTAATTTTTCCAACCAAATCACATTTTCCTCTCCCTCCTCTCTTCCCAGTCCCTCACAAGCCTTTCCTCTTCCCTCAACAGCCATCCACTCCTTCTCCAGAAAAGTGCAGATTTCTCATGTATAGCAGCCAGTCATGGCGTATGAAGAAAAATAATTTTTTAAGAAAAATAATTTTGGAGCATTTTTTAGTTTCATATGGATGACTGGTTAGATATGTAAGAGATTAGTAGTTAAGCAGTTTGAACGAATAATAATAATCTTTAAGCGTTATAGTTTCCTTTCCAAAGATGGATTTGATAGCTCATGCCCATCATGTAACTCGTATGCTCAGTATAACTAGAGATACTGAGACAGGAGGACTGCTACAAATTTGACTATTGCATAATGAGCTTCAGGCAGGGCTAGACTATGTTCTTGGCTCAAAATGAAAAGGGGGTGGAGGAAGAAGAACAAGAGGAAGGAGAAGACAATAGTAAAATAATTCTGCTTTCCATTTATTGTGTAATTAACTCAATTCATAAAATGTAACAGTCACTTTTGCTTCCTTTTTATATGTAGAGTTTTCATGGCAATTCAGAGGGTTTGTAAAACAATAAGAATGAACTAGAAAGTCTGTATCTTGTTGCTGCAAAATTAGCATTAGTTAGAAGAGACATAGATGCATGCATGAACTCATTCTCACTGACACTCGCTGCCCACAGAGTTTTAGAAAGCAGTTTCTGCTTCTACTTCCTTCATTTTGAAGAAGCTGGCATAGGTATTTAGACTCACATTATTTGATCATAGCCTGCTTTTTGCTTGACCCAATTCACTTATATAAATTTGTTTTACTAAGGTAAGTTGTAATCTCTTGAAATTTCACTAGCTTCTGTTATTGTTTGAGTTTAATGCTATATTCTAAAGCTTCTGGGTGGCTTATGAAGAGAGGAATATACATAGTGAGAACCCATGAACTGAGAACTCATGATTCTCCTATATTTCATTTTTTT